>NW_017962987.1:7426-356512 GCF_001890905.1 Aspergillus aculeatus ATCC 16872
TCTCCCACGGTTATCGGTCTCTTCTGATTTCTATGCTTTTGAAGCAATATATTGGCCATCTCACGAACTGCGGAGTTTCTTAGAGGTGCGCCGCGGGCGTCAAGCGAGAGAATCTACTTCTTAAGTATTTCTTCCTCTCTCGCAGTAAGTTTATGAGAATTAGGGCGAGTTTCTTGACGAAATGAACGGCCATTTGCACGGTGTTGAAGAGTTGAGCGAGGAACATCAAAAACGTCAGCAGCTTTACGAATTGAGGCAACTTGACCGGTCTTTATAGCTTCAAGGGCAAGGCAGATTCGGCTCTCTTGGTACAATAAGTCTTTTGATGATTTCGGCATTTTTGGTGGTGTAATTGACCGCTGAATTACTTCAGTTCTTGGAGGTGGGAGGATTCAGGGGGTGGTGGCTCGCTCGCTTGCGTGGCTCGCTCGGTTGACGATTACGTTAGGATCTCGGTTCGGCCCGCCAATCAAGTCCGCGCCCAGATCATCAGTTGATCGCGATCTACCTGGAAGCGGTGGTTTTTTTTTACTTCCACTTGTACGTCTATCAAAGCATAGAAGAGGTTTCTACCAACCCGTTAGTTTACTGCATGCATGCACGTGAGTGATTGACCCTGTATTGAATATATTGAAGTGTAGGCGTGTCTAGGTAAACTCAATTGGCGGCCGCGACAGTGCCACCCGACGAAGGAGAGAAGCCCTAACCGGCAGTTCTACCGAACACCAAATCTCGAATCATACAACACACAAGATACACTTGAGGCTTGCCATTTACTACTTAGCCTGTCCAAGTGAACTTCCGACCAAGACAGCAACAAATTAATAAGGACTCACCAAATGCTATTGGAGAGTGCCCACAAATACACTGAGCTCTACAATTGTACGAGCAACCCTCGATACGATCTGATTGTTTGCTGACTTGAAAAGGCTCCGACATGCTCTATATGAAATGAAGACTTATTGTGCTAAGCACATACGACCACAGGGTGTGGAAAATAGGGCTTCCCGTCCGCTCAGCCGTACTCAAGCCACACGCCGGGAGGTTAGTAGTTGGGTGGGTGACCACCAGCGAATCCCTTCTGTTGTATGTTTTTGTCTTTTGTAGTTAGCCCAGAAGTGATTGAAGAAGCTATTGGCAGGATTTGAATCCTCTCAACGTCCTGACATTCCTCTCAGTCGAGGGGTGAGGCAAAATGATAATTTACTTTTTGTTGGTGGGAAAGAGCTCTAGACACGGCATATGTAGGCTATATATTTAATATTCTTATAGGCTGAGGACATAGTTATAACTATATCATATCACAACAATATGCTCTATGGTGCTGTACTACTACAGATTTATATGTTCTACCAGAAAACAAGGCCTTATTATCAATTTGATTATGAAGTTAACAACATAACCACGTTCATGTACTCGAATCCTATTTGCGACGGCATTTGTACCCACCATGTAGTGACTGCCACGATATAGGTGTTTGGACGTAATAGGCAGAGCGTAGATAACGGGCGATTGGGAGGATGCTATGGTAGGAATTATATGCACTGGCCCGAATGAACCACAGGTATTTAATGAAGCTAGGTGTTACTGGAGCTAAGTGGAACTGAGCGGAACCGTTGCTTTAACGAGCCGAAATCTTTCGAATAATGGAACCCATTCACAATGAGTAGTTCCTGCTAAAAAAAAAGAGGATAGGTAACATAGTCAGAAATAGAATCAAATTATACATTATCTTCGCTATAATATCAAGCACACTGCGGTAACCCGTTTCCGCTTCCGAATTAATCAGCAATATCTCCGATCAGAAGAGGGTCCTTCGTGGGCGGGCCGGGACACAGCAATCGACCAACTGCCGGCGAATGGTCCGAGTACCGTACCGCTCACTCGTCCTGCAGCTGGAGGATGTCCAAAGTCTTCTCCCATAACTTCTTCTGCCCCTCCACATCAAAGGCCCAGGACGCATACCCGGGGCCCCACCTCCCGCTAGCCGGGTCGTGCTCATCCGTCACCACCTGGCAATTATCCAGATACAGCCCGCCCTGGCCCTCCAGCTCCGCCGCCACAGCTGCCACAACGGTTGTGGCGGCGCCCTGGGCGGGACTCTTGAAGTGGAGCATGAACTCGCGATCCGCAGTCCACTCCGCAACCTGGTCCTCCGACATGTGGCGCGCCAGGTCGGTCTGGATGCCGCCGGGGTGCAGACTGAGAGCATGGAGGCCCCGGCCCCCGTACCGCCGCTCGATCTCATTAGCCATCCACACCACAGCGGTCTTGCTCTGCCCGTACGCCTTCCAGGGCTCGTACTCCCCGCCCTCCAAGTTCAGATTATCGAGGTGGACGTTGCTGAACCGATGGCCCACGGACGAGACCATGACGACGCGCGAGTGGAACGCCGGCGTCGACGACGCCAGCAGCAGCGGCTTCAGCAGCTGGAACAGCAGGAAGTGGGCCACGTAGTTGCTGCCGAATTGCACCTCGAGGCCGTCGGCCGTCCGGCCCTCGGGGCACGCCATCACGCCCGCGTTCGCGATCAGGATGTGCAGGGCGGTGGTGCGGGATTGAAGATCTGCCGCGCAGGCGCGCACGGAGTCGAGCGAGTTGAGGTCCAGGTGTAGGAGATGCACCCGGGGGCTGGCGGCGAGGTCGCCCAGGTTCTTTTTTGCTTTCGCGGTGTCGCGCACCGTCAGGTAGAGGGTCGCGCCGGTCGTGTGCAGGGCGCGCGCGGTCTCGACGCCGATCCCCGAGGAGCAGCCCGTGATCAGGATGGCTTTGCCCGTGAGCTTGTCGCGGAGGTGTTGGTCGTCGATGATGGTCTGCGCCGTGGGGCGGGCGTCGCCCGGGCCGTTGGGAGATTCGTGGGCAGCGGCGTATTTGGAGGTCATGGTTCCGGTGGTAGATTGGTTGTTGGAAGGTCGATGTCTTTTGATGAGGATGTATAGGATGGTGAATATGAGAAAGACGTACTTCAAAAACCTCAAGCCAGGATACTGTGTTCGATTTTATACCGTGCTTGGGCAGACCCAACGGTATGGCTGACCACCCGGGATTTAGAGTTCTGGTTGATGACACCTCTATTCCCGCTTAACTCCACAGTGTACAGTGCCCAACCATAGAACACACAGTGTGCGAACCACTAGACCACATAACCCCGGGTGACATTCCAAAGTCCAGCCTTCCCCCCAGAGCCGTATTTAGTTGCGGGGTGACCTGGAACGAACAGGTGCAATCGCTGGCTGACGACACTAATCTACAGTAGTACTTCCGCTTTATCTCCAGAGCCGGGCCTATATCCGCCGATCGCCCATCAACCGATTACTGCTTTTTCAAGCACCGGCTACTCTTCGTAGTCCCTGAAGTGACTGTACTGATTCAGATGTCCGTTGACTCTGGAGTTGATCAGCTATACAAATACAAACTACCGGTGGAGATGTGGGTTGGTTCACAATCTCGTCAATGCTCTCGGACGATGACGCGCACGGGACCATCGGGTCATCAAGGTGCCAGTGAGTGCTATCGCGGG
Source organism: Aspergillus aculeatus ATCC 16872 (assembly GCF_001890905.1). Lineage (NCBI taxonomy): Eukaryota > Fungi > Ascomycota > Eurotiomycetes > Eurotiales > Aspergillaceae > Aspergillus > Aspergillus aculeatus. Next base: position 10,947 of record NW_017962987.1, read on the forward strand.
GAATCCCACAGGCGGTGAGCCGAAAGACTAATCAGGAGCCACGGACTCTCGTGTCAGCCGGCGGCGGGGTTCTCAAAGCGCAGCGCCGCGGGCACGGAAGTTTAACTCCGCCTCCGGAGCGTTATTTCCGGCTCTTTGCTGAGAGAGAAGACAAGAGAGAACGCGATTACTCAAGTTCTCGGCACAGACTTATCTATCTAATTCAAACCTATGACTTACCGTGGGATATATGAAGCTCTGCTTGAATGGTATTTTCTGATTTGGGTGAAAAGACATCTATCATTATCAGTATTCCGAATCCTTGACGAGACGAATCCGTGTTTAGTGGCGGCAGGTAATTTGATTCTTGATCGGGAACAAGAGAGTACAAATCTGGGCCAAACCTATCAACAACCTGCACTCATTAGATTGCTCTGATTGACATGTTGCAGTCGGGAGCACAGTCTAGAATATACGCCACATCCACTGCCCAAACACATCACAATGGGTTTGACGGAATGATGAGGATATATAATATATAGTATACCCGTCAGACAGAACACCGAATTGTCCGGGATAATCCTGAAAATTGCCAACAAAAAGAAAAAAGCCGAGAAAGAAAGAAATCCTATATGAAAGCCCGTAAATCATCCTCCATCGACCACCACCCGACCTCACCGATGGTTCCTAATCATTAAGACCCTGACGAAGCACTTAAGCGTTGACCTTGGACGCCAAGAAGTTCGCCGCATCCCCGGCATCCAGCCCGTAGGTCAGATGCGCGGCCGTCACAATCAGCGTCGCGTCGCAGACCAGATCGCCCACCGCGCAGTACACCTTGACATCGTCCTTGGGGTAGTTGGGGATCTGGCCGTGGTCCTGGACGTTGCGGGTGAACCCGAACAGCACCACACCCTTGATCTGGTCGCGCACGGAGGAGCTGACCGCCTGCACCGCGTTGTCGATGACGGCGCTTCCTTGACTGTTTGACCCGGGATATTAGCCATGTCGGACTAGGTTGGCAGGAGAGTGCGTGTCTTGATCATAAGATAGCCAAGAAAAGGGGAAATGCATACCTGTATCCACCAGCCACGATCTTCGTGTTCGGACACTTGGAAGCCGCCTGCTCGAAGATGCTCTTGGCAGCGGAGATGGCCCCCGGATCGGTGTTCTGCGGCAGGGCATTCTGCATCAGTCCGGCAGTGTAGAGGCCGCCAACACCCTGGCAGGCAACCTTGTCGGCGCCAAGCTTGGACTTCAGGGCGGTGCAGAGGGGAGGTCCGATGACGGAACCCTGTTTCGGGGGTCAGTACCGTGCGAGAGCAGAAGCATAATCTGAGATGACACAGGGGCGGTAGAAGAGGAACGACTTACCATGTTGCCCAACTCGGTGGATCCTCGAGCAAAGACCAAGGTGACGTCCTTGCAGGAGCCGGACGTGAGATCATTCGAGTCCATGAACTGACGGGTTTGGAGTTGGCCGGCCTCCGGGGCAGGGGCGGGGACGGGGCTTGCTACGGCCAGCGTAGCAAGGGCACCAACGAGGAAACCAATGCGGCAGGGTCCGGACCCTGATCGAGACTCGAAGCGGGTTAGGTTACCGATGGATGTGGAGAAATTGGCGCTTCATCGAAGGGGAATGGAACTGAAAGAACCTAAATTGAGTTTGAGGCGGAGATCAACGTTCGAGCCCTGAACCATGAAACGGTAGGGTCCAACAAACTCCGGAGTTCAGCCGAGACGAAAAACAACCGGCCGCTGGAAACCTCAAAAACGAGACCCTTTGCTTCCCGCATGAACTTCAATCTTCTGACACAAACGCGACCGGGGTTTTAGTGCTTAGATTAGCAAAGACCTGCAAGATTTGACATAACAGCATCACTTATACACGGCAAGTAGTGCATGAATCTCATCATTGACTGGGGACGTGCATGGTATGGTAGTCAAGTCTTGTCCATCTGGGTCGGGATAATCAGCGGTTCACCGGTTGAACAATCTAAGAACAACACATCCATGGCACGGTGCCATGGAATATTGTGGTGACACCTGCCCCTATTGCACCCACGTGCTAGAGGCAAGTACCGCGGACGCTCCCGAGGACCGAAAAAAGTGCGTGACTATCCATGATGTGTCGATCCTGAGGGCGCTGCTTAGTGATTATGCCACAAATAAGCGACTTGTACTCTGTGGCTCAGGTACAGTACTGATCTTAAAAGAATGGCCCATCCCAATCTGAACACCACGAAGCTAAAAGAGTGCTCGAAGGCAGAGAAGCCATCAACTAGGTATGAGGGCCCTTGCTGGGGTATAGTTTTGAGTTATGATGCCATCAAAGCTGATTTGCTGGTCCAAGAATTATACAACGGAGTGGATAAAAAGGGAGGCTACTTGGAGCACTTAGCTGCCTGAGTGTGCTTATATAAAGAGTTGTCAAGTAACTACAGGACGTTGTACATACTCTGCGAGCCCGACCGTCCACTCTGCCAAGCCTGCCTGACTTAAACCGGTCCTCGAACCATGAAGGAAGGTTGCCTTGTGAAACAGAAAGATTGGAAAGCATCAATTACTACCAGCAGGCTGCTGGTAGGTATAAGTACTGTCACCACCGCTACACCCGCCCACATGCTGCTACCATTCTACTATCGTCTAACCTCTTTCACACCTACGACTTTTTTGCAGTCTGTTCCTCGGCCAGCTCGCCTTCCCTAGCCTTGCTCAGTGTTCCTTCTCTTTCTCTTCCCTTTCTTTTCAGCTTATAGGTACGCTTGGGCCCCTAAAGCACCCCGTCCACATCCCAACTACCGAACAACCATGCAACACGAGCAGCCGGTACAGAACACCAGTTTCGACAGCCGGGAGAGATTGAGATCAGTCTCGCCATCCTTGCCAAGAATAACACGCTTGCCAAGAAACCCTCACCCGATGTTTTGGCACCATCGAGGACATCCATTACCGTGGTGATAACAGCACTCTGCCCTGCAGCCAGGCCTCACCTGACGTTCTGTCGAATCTGAGGTCCAAGGCTTATGACCACTACCGTTGCCATGCATGGCCAAGCGTCTGACACCGGAATCTTGTAGCCACTCCTTGATTTCCATCAGTGACTTTATGATCTACATCCCATTCTGGGTAGAAATACGAATACGTCTTCCGTGCCGCCGTACGACCTTATGCAGGGTCCCGCCCGCCTACTCCGCTACCGGTGTCGTCGGAACTTCATGGATGGAAAAAGTCGCGTGGTTGCGGGAGACTTCGGGATGCCGATGACCTTGACAATGCACGACCAGGTTGCACTCAGAGATGCCCAAGGCATACTCCATGCTGGGCATTGCGGCCGCCGTAAAATCCGGCCGTGTTGATGAAAAGGTACACTTGTGTTCCTCTTGATGAGCCTTGCAACTGGAGAGGTGCAGATTTTGGTGCTATGTGGCAGAACTCACGACAAGCCGTTTCTCGCCGACTGGAGACAGCTCGCTTTCACTGACGCGGGTTCTGCGGATTGAGGCAGGGAATGTCTCTGCGGTGACGGGCTCCCATAGCTGCTGGTTTCTGTGGGGATTCTGGACTGGGGCTCCATCGCGTCATAGTGGTAATGGGTGGGTGAGCCAACCTTTGCTGTGGAAATGCAAGGAAGTTTCTTGCCTTGCATGAGTGCAATTATGGAGAGCGAAATTGTTGGGGAATCAAGGCCATACTTGTACGAGTGGGAAGAACCTCGTGGAGAATCGTCAGCAACCAAGTGCCGGTGGGGAAAAAGTTACTCTTCGTCGTCTCCGAGCTCTCGCTGAGGAGCTAATGGGGTAATTGCAACCGCTGGCTGGGGGTTAGAACGACCTGTTACGGGGGACTACCCCACACCCAGCCGAAAGAGTCGGGGAAAAATGGGTAGAACCGGTAGAGACGGCAGAAATGGCAAGGCAGACGAGGGAAGTTTGCGGAGGTGCGGAGACTGGGCTGGAGCCGAAACCCCCCTCCGTCGGTCGGCTCGGCTACGGCTTCGCTCAATCCGGCAAGGCGGTGGATACCCCAGGCTCACAGGCCCTATACAACTGGCAATAACATCGTCATTCCGACTCATCGCCGTCTGTCCTGCTCAACTGCCAAGAACTAGTTCTCTGTCGTCCCCGCAACTCCCATATAAACCGGCTTGGCTCCCACCTTCTCACTGGGACTTTTGATTGCTGTTTCTTCTCAAAAGTCACATCTCTCGAATACGTTGCAATCATGAGACGACTCTCTCTGCTGCTGCTTGGTTGTCTCAATGCCCTTGTGGCCGACGCCACTACGGCTGTTAACCGCTCCTCGCTTCTGACCTATGCGTCCAAGCCCCGCGTCTTCGTTCTCTCGGACATCTCCAATGAGCCCGATGACACAGAATCCTTTGTGCGATTCCTACTCTACAGCAATGAGTTCCAGATCGAAGGCATGACGGCCGTCACTTCCACCTGGCTGAAAGACAGTGTGTATCCCGAGCAGATCTCGGCAGTGGTCGACGCATACGCCGAGGTGGTGGACAACCTGAACCAGCACACTTCACCGTCCTCCCCATATCCGTCAGCCGAGTACCTCCACAGTGTTGTCAAGTCCGGCCCAGCTGTAAGCATTCCATCCGTCGTTACACGAACCCCCACTAATCAAATCTAGGTTTACGGAATGCAAGGCGTTGGTCCCGGCCAGAACCTCAGTTCCGGCGCAGAGCTGCTGCTGAACCGACTCCGCCAACCGGTCGACGAACCCCTCTGGGTCCTCGGGTGGGGCGGTGTGAACGTGCTTGCCGAGACCCTGTACTACGTCCAGCACAACTTCAACGCGACCGAGGCGGCCCGTCTCCGCGGCCAGCTGCGCGTCTACACCATCTCCGACCAGGACGACAGCGGTCTGTGGATCCGCGAGCAGTTCCCCGACATCTTCTACATCGCCTCCATGCATGGCTGGAACCAGTACGGCCTGGCCGCCTGGGCCGCCATCTCCGGCGAGGAATACTACAACTTCGACGTCGGTGGCCCGGACTTCACCAAGGTGTCCGCCGCCTGGCTGAAGAAGAACATCCAGATCGGCACCTACGGCAAGGAGTACTCGGACTACAAGTACATCATGGAGGGGGACACCCCGACGTTCTTGTATCTCATCCAGAACGGTCTGGGCGTGCGCGAGCAGCCCGACTACGGATCCTGGGGCGGCCGCTACGCCCTGGTGGATCTCTCGCAGCAGGTGAAGTACCGGCAGTACAGCGACGCCGCCGACCGGGTCATCGGCCAGAACAACCGGACCTACACTTCCAACCACGCGGCCATCTGGCGGTGGAGAGACGCGTATCAGAATGACTTCGCCGCCCGCATGCAGTGGGCCCTCCCCGCCAACGAGAGCAAGGCCAACCACCACCCCGTGGTCGTGGTCAACGAGCATGCCGACCTCACCCCGCTGGTCATCGCCTCGACGCCCAATGCGACCGTGACGCTGGATGCGTCCGGGACGTATGACCCCGACCGCGACAGCCTCTCGTTCCGGTGGTTCCAGTACAAGGAGCCGGGCTCGACGGATTGGAACGTGGACAACCAGATCCCCACGCTGAACTTCACGGTTTCTGGAGACGGGAAGCGCACGCAGGTCACGCTCCCCGGCGCGGATGTGGTTTGCGACGGCAAGAGCTCCAACACCTCCGGCTGCTGGACCCTCCACCTCGTCCTGGAGGTCACCGACCACGCCGCGATCCCGCTGACCACCTACAAGCGCGTGCTGTTCGAGACGACGAACACCACTCGGTCGGAGTGACTAGTGCAGGACACGACGGTGTGGAATGAATGGGAGGACCAGGATTGGGTGGAGTATGGCATCGATTTTGAGGACTATTGGGTTGGTGAGGACTGGGAGGCACCGATTTTAGGCCGCAATTGCCCTTGTGGAAGGGGACATGGCGATATTGACGAGCATGACGAGTAGATAGTTTGCCTGTATCATTAAATGACTGTATATGTATAAATAAGGATTGATGTATATGTTTTAATTAAGCGTGGATTGCATCACATATTAGGGTAAACATAGTAATCCCCATACACACACACCCCTCAAACCAACCACAGGCACCTGCAGTAATCCCCTTCCCAAATTTCAACATCCATCACTGCCGACCCTCTGCCCCCCTCCCGAATGCCATCAACTCTCAAACCCCCCTCGGTAAAGACCGCACAACCTCAAACCCCCGGAGATAATTCTCCGCCTGCCTCCCCACAAACTCCATCCCCACCCGCTCCCCACGCAACCAAACCACCCCCGCCCGCACCTCCTCCTCCGTCGCCCACACAAACGCATCATGCTCCGCGGGCTCGAGCCTGATCCCGCCCAGTCCGCCCCCACCACCATCACCCTCCACCCCCCCATCAAGCTCCCCCCTCTGCACCCGATCGCCCCCCAATCGCTCTGTGGGCGGAGTGTCGTCAACATCCACCAGGAACGTAAATTTGACCACCTTCCTGACCCCATCCGCCCGCACAACCTCCCACGCATCCACCCCGACCAGCGCCCGGAACCGTGAAACCCGCAGCCCGGTCTCCTCGTACACCTCGCGGGCCGCGCCGGCGAGGATGGAGGCGTCGGTGGCGTCGCAGGAGCCGCCGGGGGCTTCCCACCGGCCCGGGTAGGAGTCGGTCGGGGCGCGGCGGAGGAGGAGAATGCGTTGTTCTTCTGGGGGCTGGTTGGGGGTGGTTGTTATTGTTGTTGTTGTTGTTGGTGGGGGTGAAGGATTGGCGGCGAAGAGTAAGGCGCCGGTCACGATGTGAGTGGTGGGGGTGAGGGTGAGAGGGTGTGTGTGCGTGTGTGTGTAGTGCGGGGTGGTGAGGAAGGTTGGGAGGGGGAGGGTGTACAGTTCTAGGGTCGGGGAGTGGGTGAAGGTGTTTGTGGAGGGTGGTGGTGGTGGTGGGAGTGGGGGTGATGACATTTTGAGGTTGTGGCTGTGGTGTTTTTGTGTTGTATACCTAGTAGATGGAGGTCTAGTAGCAGGTTGGGGAGAAGAGTTCCTGGATGAATGGATCCCGGATGTGATCTGGTACTGCAGTGGAGATTTTCGCAAGTTTGGGTGGTGGGGTTGTGGGCCGTGATTGATGGGGTTTGGTTGGTTGGTGGGCTGGGTACCTGGATCTTCAAGTTACTCAGTAGTTCGCTGGCTAGCGGAGGGGTTTTTGGAGGGCGGCGGCAGTAGGACTGAAAGTCCCCCAGCTGCAGAATTCAGATCGCAAGGAATCGATACATACTAGGTAGACATTTGCCTAGGAGTAGGTAATGCTCATGAAGATACTCAAAGGAGAACTAAGCAAAGGTGCTTGAAAGATGCAAGTACACGCCCTGCTGAGCCCTTTGACTGGCGATATGTTCTACAGATTAATTACCAATCACCGGCTCATCGATCTAATTCTAACTAACTACTGGGTCGATGCGGTTCTAATGTGCAGGAGACTCTCCAGCACATTGATTGCCAAGAGCCCCTGTGGCTCCTGTGGCTAGTGCATTGGTGGAAAAGCGGTTCCGCCTCCACAGCCAGAGGCTAGGTCTTGGCAGCCCGCGCAGGAATCACAGGTACGCTTGCTGCCAGGCGGGGCGGCTGCTGAAATAGCTTACGAATTCTCAATCCTATGTTCAATTGACATTGGGGCCATACAGGAGCTGGAGTAGCAAGCTAATTCCGACGTGGTGGAGAGTGCTTTCTGCTCTCAATACGGTACTAGATGATAGTGACATTGAACTTTGCAGAGGCAATGGTAAAGGGACACTATGTAGGCGGAACGGGCTTACATGCACTATGACCATGGCCCCCGGCCGCTTTGTTCAGGTCTTCTGTCAATTGGGTTGTTTTCTTATCCGTTCAAAACCGAAAGAACAAAGGATAGCAAAGAAGAGGAGGTGCGTGGAGGGAGGGGGCGGGTGGGGCGAGAAACAACAGCAGATCAGAACACCCGGCTGAACAGGAAAGCAGATAGGCGAATGCAGAAGAGAGCGCACAGTAGCGTGGGCAAGTTAGCGAACAGGCGGCTAGAGAGGCCAGTCCAAAGGCCGAGGCAGTGACCGAGCAGAAGAGCGACCAGGAGGCTGAAAGGAACCAAGAAATGCTGGCGGAAGAAAGGACAGGACAGACGCCTGCGCAAGCGACCAAACCAAATCCTGAATCGGCGGCCAGGGCGTACTGCCTCGCGTGCTTTTCGGCCATGCATCTCCAGATACGCCGTCATGTAGGCCAAGTCGCGCAGGTCTGCAGTTTCGGGGTCATCAGCTGGAAATTGCTCGGGCCTTTCCCCCCGGATACCTTCAAAATCGATCAGCCAAGCATCGCGTTTACCGTCGATCACCACATTGCCCGGCTGGAGGTCTCCCAAATAACACCCATTCTGGTGCAGGGCTTGAACAGCGTTCGAGATCTGACCCATCCACTTCTGGCACTCGGCTGGGTCTTCCACTCGCCCCGACTCGACCAGATCCCACAACGGGGTCCCCGGATGGATATAGGTCATGATGATCCCCGCGTACGGCGTACCCGCCCCCAGGATCCCTTCGAGCTTGGGCACGCGCAGGACTCCTCCGCTCGGCAACGCGGCCACTTTCCTCAGCATTTCGGCCTCGTCAACCAGACAGGCGTTGTCCCGGGCCGGTTTGTAGATCAAGGTGATCCCATTGATCGTGACTGCAAACACACGGTGATGGTGTAGGCCGCGAAAGTCCTCGACATCCGAGAACGCAAAGAGAGGAACCTCCGCCATGACCTGCTGCGCACGGCTCGTTGCCATCATTTCATTCCAGTCGACCGATTCCCTGTGGTCCGGACATGGGCACGGACAGGGCTCGACCCTCGCGGCGTTCTCGTTCTTCGGGTCGGGCAGCATCCGGAAGGCAAGGTGGGTACGAGCAAGATATGCGTCCAGAGTCTGGGGACGGGGGCGGCGCAACTCGGCTGTGAAAATGACTTCGAGGTATGGATACACCAGCCTAACGAGGTCGTGGAAGGACCTGGCGATGTACAAATCGGTGCATTGGTGGAGAAAGGTGCGGATCGGTGACCCTTCTTTGCCTGCCCCCTTCGTCTTCTCACCATCGGACGTCGTCAGGCGCTCAGGGACATCCCAGACGAGGAAGAATTCACTGTCAATGCCGGATGATGGGTTCAAACTCTTGTTACACGCAAATGTGACACCGATGTAGGTAGTCCGAAGAGTCCCTTGGTCTGCAATGTGGCCGTTAGAGCTGTATCTGGCTTCGTACGCAACCTTTCGAGTGGAAGCCTTGTAACCCTCGAGATAGGTCACTTGGTCGTGGGTCGTTCCTATTGCAGATTGATGCATAATCAGCCTGGAATGTCCACCATCATTCAGCTCGCTAAATGATGAGATGACAAAATCACCTACTCCAAATTTGCTGGTCGAATTGGCGGTCGGGATCTGAGCACCACAATTCCATCCTCGTGGGATCAGGCTTGCCAGTTCTGGATGTCGCTTGGGCTGTAGGTTCGGAAAGAGAGGGGCTTGGGCAGTTGAAGTGGGTGAGGTCGATCGCTGGGTAGACGAGGTGGAGAAGTGAAGACGTTTGGGGTGCTCGGTGCACATATCTTATACCTGGGTGGGATGAAAGATTCTAATTTTACCAGACCGTAAAAAGAAATTGATGATATCTTTGACATATGTAGGTGACAAAGGTACGGTCCAGTTGCTTGCGCAGGACGGAGAGTGGATGATTGGGTGGACCAAATTTTGTTGGTGTTCAATGTGGTGGCATCGCTCACTGCTTTGAGCGGACATACATGAGTCCTTTGTCTGAGGATCCGGGAGGCTGAATGCACCCGCCCCCCACACTTAATCAGGTCAAAAAAATCTCTCTCCAGCTGCGAGCAGTCTACCAAGCGAATAAGCTAAGGTTATTGCGCTTGGTTCATCTACTCACTCCGTGTTAGGTTTCAGCTTTAGCAATTCTTTCTTGGGATTCGAAAGGCTGGATGCCCCAAGTTAATCCGGTCGATCACCCTCCTCTGACATTCCATCAAGTGCCTACAAGTCTTCATCACCCAAGGAGCTGCTAGCTATCACGGTTAATGTACCTATTCATTCAATTTCATTCTCAATTCTAGGAATCGTATTTCTGAGTTCAAGACACAGCCAGTGTGGAGGATTTATTGATTGCCTTCCCTTCTCATTCCCACATAGGTCGATTGCAACGGCCAGCTCAGAAAGCATAACTTGACTCCCGATATGAGTCTCGTCAGTCTCCTCCATCACGGTGGTGGCTGTGTGAAGTGTCTTTGACTGTACTGTTGATGCGTAGAAATGGCTAGTAGCCAGATTAACTGTTACGGGGCGATACTACCGGACGGAGTCGTCAAAAACATCGATCAACTAAACCATACTTAAAGTGTGACAAGTTCCCTTCCCTGATCGCTGCCCTACAAGAAAAGTCCATCTACAAGTTCCAAATCACTTCTTTTTCTGTCTAATCAGTTGCTGGCGTCACGCTGCAAACCAAAAACACAATGAATCCTCTTGAGTTCGTTCTTGGGATCGTACTCTCAATCCTGGGATGGTTCCTTTTGATATACATCTCTAACCTGATATCCGAGAATTTCGACCGCGAGAGAGATGTGATCACAAACATCCAGTTTCAGGGCAATCCGCCAGCCATCAACATGCAGCGACGTGCGGCTTACCCTGCCAAAACGGAAAGATGAACACCAGTAAGTATGCTCTTACTGAAAGAAGAACAGAAACAATATACTGACCGATGAAGAGTACCACCAGTCAAGACGGAAGCGGGGAGGGTATTCTGTGGGCTTCCCTGATCTTTTCTTTTTTTTGTACCCCCTCTCTGTGTGAGAGGGAGGTTTCTTTTTGGAAGGGTCAGGGAGTTCAGGGGGTTCCGATGGATCGATTTGTCATCTAGAGCATTTCTCAGGTTATGGCATTGATATCTTGCAGAGGGGTGGTGCATGTAGGCAATTGTTTGAAAGGCAGAGTAGTGGTAGAGATAGTTATCCTTTCAGAGGTTATAGAACAAACAAGCTCGGTCGGTCCTCTTGGCCCTGGCTCCGCTGCTGTGAATAGCATCTGAAGCGTTTGCCCTGGGCAAGTAAATCCCTTGAAGCATTTTCTAGCTAATAGAGAGCCTCCTCTACGAACTCAAAGGTATAGAGGGGGATAATGCTTCCAGTCAATGTGGAGAATTGCACGGATTATACCCCAGCATAACACTCAGCACTCAGACCATATCGCGGGACAGCAAAAGTCTTCCAGCCCGTGCAAAGACCCTCCTACCCCTCAGGAGACAGTTCCCTAGCGGTCACCAATCCTACCGTCATAGACGCCTACAGAAATAAAATACAGTCGCCTCTCTTTACCGTTCCTCGTACGGCTCAGTATTCCGCCTCCCCTGAAAGTGGTTTCCCGAAACCCGACGGGAAGGGAACGACGAATGAGTTGATGGCGAACGCCTACGCAGGGCCGGACGGTCGTCCGGTACGGCGAGCACGAGAGGTGACATGTCCACGGCGACCAATCCCGTGGTCGGTCTCGTTTCCCAGCGCAGCGCTGGTCGCCTCTTGACGGGGAGAGATCGATATTTCCCCGGTAGTGTGGTTTGGTTGCGTCTATCCGAGTTTGGAAGATGCGCAGCACGAGCAATGAGACATGCTTATGCGCGCGAGGTGAGCGGTCGGTGTTGTGAGACATTGGGTCGCAAACCTGACAGGGAAATGGGGTCACGGAGAAAGGGCTATGCCGGGTTCTGTAGGAGGATTTCGGATGGTATTAGCGGTAGAAGGAGATGGGTCTATCTTTGAAGATGGGAGTCCGTCTATCTATTCTCCGTTGCTGGAAAGAGTCAGTACTGGACGGCGATGGAAGAAGGAGGCCTGGGGATAGCTCGAAAATCGTTGATGATGGCAGTGCAAGTGTTCCGGCTCAGGAGAGTACTTGCCTTTCCGCCGTGCGTGTATGACGAGCTTGGTCTCTAAGTTTCACTCCAGCGGCGAGGCTGGACAGAGGTTCACTCCTCGTCTCACTGCGACTATCCGACACTAGCTAAACCAACCAACACGACTCAACCCGAGTTCCCTCCTTACCGTTTTCCTGCTCGCAAGCCACACTCGATCTAGACCAAAAGGATATTTTACAGCGTACTGGATGAAGTAGAAGGTGGGCTTAGGGTGGCAGGGAGGCGTCACCTACGGAAGATACACGCCGCTGCGGAAAATGAGTCCGCTGCTCGTCAAACGCAATCCTACGATCTACGGGCCTACGGGTCTTAGACTCTCCGAGAATCGCCTAAGCCTCTCGAGAAGATTGCTGTCCTAGGAATGGATGACATCAGAGGCTCTATTTCTCCGAGACCGCAGGTTGATGGACTAAATAGACTGTGTCAACCGGACGGAGCAGAGGTATTTGGAGGAATGTTGCATGGGCCACAGAATTTGAGTCTGGACTGGTGGGGAATACGGGGTCAGATCATGTTACGGATAGTAGAGCATAATGGGCCTGCTGACATGTCATGCACAAGTTCATGTGATCATTGGGACTGGGTTGTCTCAGCCCTCGTCGACGATGGCCTCGTCGCTTTCCAAGTGATCAGCCATACTTCCTGCTTGCTACGGGTTATGGGAGCCGCTTCCCGACCCCAACAGCCACCCCAAAACTCTCTCTCTCATCAGACAAAAGAGCCGATTGCTTGTGTTCTGGTAGGATCTTCCTGTTCTTTTTCCTGAGATCTTCACGTCGGCTACCTGAATTCCTCCTTCTCCAGGTAAAGATACCAATCTTTCTTGCGAGCCCAGTTCCAAGTTCACCAATCTCGAAGAACCCACCATCATCCTCGACCTACCCACACCTAAATCGCAATGACTACCCACGGAGAAGCTTTTTGACATGACCGAAACGTGCGGAAGACCTCCCACCCGATCCATGAACGCGCTGAACGCGATTCCGGCCTCTACTCCTCTGGGCTGGCGACTCGCACTCTTCCACCGACATTCTTCCGGTGACTGGAGCTTACAGTAATTTTTCTTTGAAGCTGAGTATCAAACACATACGACCACAGGGTGTGGAAAATAGGGCTTCCCGTCCGCTCAGCCGTACTCAAGCCACACGCCGGGAGGTTAGTAGTTGGGTGGGTGACCACCAGCGAATCCCTTCTGTTGTATGTTTTTGCATACTCCCCTTTCATCTATTGTCCTCACACCGTTGTTTCTTGAGAAACACATCGAAAGTTTCTCCTCTGTGCTGTTCATTCACTTTAGTCGGCCGCCTTCGACCAGTTCCGCCGGTGACCGGTCACAATTGAGGGGTGTTGTTGTTTCCTTGGCTTTCACTTGATTTGGAAGACAGCAAGATGTACATGCCGTAGTGAACGGTGGTTTTAGCCTGATTGCAAGACACAAAAAGAGAAGCCAGATTACAGTCACGATTTGTTGAAACTTTCTATCTCAGTCGGATACCTGGTCCCAGTGCTGTACTCGGTCCGCGGGCTGGGGTTGCGGCGAAACCCTCTGTGGCAGTGAATTTGTCTTTTCTCTTTGCCATCTCGAAGACTACGAATCCGGGATCGGACTAGATCCCACATTAACATACTTTTCGCGGAAATAGACACAGATTTCTCTTTTGTGGTAAAAGTAGATGTTATCTAGTACACATACGACTACTACTGAGCTACAGGACCAATGTATAGATTTCTACTTAGGCCATGATAATACCTAACCTTAGTTCCTCAGTCCTCAACATAAAGACCGTGAGAAAATCAGCTACCATGGTATCAAGGGCGCAATATATTGATTCCATTCTCCAAGGACAATTTGAGATGATCATGACAATTTGATGGGATAATTCAATCTCGAGCCTTGATGCCAACAGTAGCTTGTCTTCAGAAGAGGAGACGTACTGTTCTCATCAATGCACAATCAATACTAAACTAGAGAAACAGCTGGTCCAAGTAAGTATCCTGCAGTCGGTGGGTTGAAAAACATGTAACAATCCGATCTGGAGTACTCTCCAGTTGGCTTGTGGTCGACTTTGGCAAATAATGGAATATATATATCTTATTTATAGTGTTGTAATGCATATGAGCGAGATTAACCGCCATAGCAATTAGATATGATTTAGTAGAGGCATATTCAAAAACATCTTAACCAGCATAAACATCCAGCAGAGGCCATACTACAAAAAAGGATTTATATACAATACAGTTACAGTTTAGGTAACCAGTAATTGACATCGTCGACACCTGCCATCTCAAGCCACTAAGACATTAAGGCAGTGATCTTATCAGCCCTCAGCCATCAGCCCGATAAGCACAATTAATATTGTTCTCAACTACTGTTTATTATACCTCAATATACACCCTCTACTTTACTTCCACTTCCGCTCGACCACCATCTATACAGCTCTTCTCCTCTTACATCTAATCTAATCCCTAATTTCCCTGGCATGAAGAGTAACAACCTCTAAAGGGAAATATATAGCGTACACCCTTCTCCTCCACGCCCACTTCCTGAACATCACAACTATTATCTCTACCGAGCGCATCAAACAGAAACTCCTCTACGTGCGAGCGATCTTCCCGACCCAGGAAGACAATCGCCACCGCCACCGCTGCAAGGACTACTTCCCCCGCCACCAGAAACCCCGGCCCCTTTCAGCGCGGGAGCGGCGCGCCCACATCGAGGTCTTTGGGGTGCCGACCTCGCAGGAGAATGCCAGAAACAAGTTCAAGGTCCAGAACAAGAATTAGATTCAGAACCAGCCTTAGGGTGAGGGCGATGGTGGGGCTGGGGAATACAAGTACGTTATTTTCAAGCGCCTGAGCGCGCTGTGAGTGAAGTATATGCTTTCTGTGCTTGATCTTGAAGACCCCCGGAGTAAAGCAGGGTGTGTAATGACGCCGAGTTCGAATGGAAATAAGCTGCTCAGCTGCGCCTATTATAGGATGCAGGTAAAGATCGTCCGGAGTTGGTGTGCCTTGAGAATCTTGGGTGAGAAGAATTGTGGTTAGGAATGGAATGTTTACGGTGGTGGGGGAGGGGGATAAAGTTACGCGTGAGTCTTCGGTGCTCTTTTTTCTCTTGAAGGGGTGGGGGGTGGCCTGGGCTAGGCTGGGCTGGGAGGTATTGGTTGTGCTAACTTTGGTGGTTGGGATTGGGTAGTGATTTTGAAGGAGCATACGGTATTTCGCTTTAGGTTGCCTTTACCCTTTTCTTCTTCTGAAGGGGGGAAAGATGCAGCTGCAGCTGGGGATAGTGAGGGGCAATATCAAGCGCAGTAGCAGCAGAAGAAGCTTGTTCTTGAGTTGTATAGCAGCCAGTTTCAGAATCGGTCGGTGGATCGCGCGAATAAGAAGTTTAAGTGGAGGAATGTGACTATGTTTGAGCGGCTGCCTGGACCGTCCCTTGTTTCTGTTTCCGGGAGGTTGAATTACGGGGGCAGTTGTATGGTATAAGGACTGTTGCCCATGCTGGAGCACTGGGTGTCCTGAGTGGGCTTGTTGCTGGCTTACTGCTGAGGTTCTTGGCCATGAAGGAAGCATGGCTACTGAGCTTGAGAATCATGTCTAAAAGCTCGCCTTCGACGCCTTCGTTCCCGGGGTGAACTCGGAAGAGGGTTTCGATCCACTGCAGTCACACCCCCGATCCGGCTGCAAGCACTGAATAAAAAGAAGAAGCTGGAGGACTATTTCTTCTGTGTATATAAAAATGTTTTATATGTATTAAGCTGGTGCTAGTTTTAGTATATAGCATACAAGGCCTCAGGCGCCAACTGGTGGATGAAGCCGAGCTCTGTACAAGGGCCTAAGTCCCATAATAACGTTGTTCTTAAGATATTCAATTCATCAATTCTTATTAGTAAAATCAGTTCAGTTAGGTTATAAGTTTATGATAATAATAGCAGCTCGATATTTTAATAATCGATTTCAAGACTTAGATAGTGACTATAACTCAAATAAGCTGTCTTCTTCTTTATTCCTCGTAGCATGAATTTCCGCTGTCATTTTTTTATTTAATAGTTCATATAGGCTTATTTTAATACTAATATAATACTAAATATAAACTTTGCTGCATGTAAAAATAAAATTCTTAAGTATGAGAAAATAACTTAGAGAGGGAGTATGGCCTACCCGGGGCCCGGTCCTGCCGTTGTTTACCGCCTCGTCAGGTTCTGCTGTCTTACCCCGCCTGCGGCGGCATCTTTTGCCTCAAGCCTTCTGGTCATTGATCCTTCGATATTGACAAGGATCAATGAAGCACCATTGAATAATCGAAAATCGCCTCCTGAGAGACTTCCTACACCCATGACAGAGAGAGACTATATAGACTAGCGAAGAATATATATAAAGTCATATTAAATGCCTATTTCAATGATAGCAATCATGAATAATGATTACTTATATGAGTTCTATGTATAATTGTAAATAAGAAGCGTTGATAGGTTCTATCAAGCAGCTTTGGTAATAGTTAACTCTACTAATATCATTCAATTTTCTGCAGCCGATTAATTCTATGTAAACCCTTATATTTTCAATACATCCATGACTGCAAACTAAGGAGCCGCTAACAAGCTCATTGTTAAGGTGAGTATATAGTGTAAGTTCTAGAGTTCATTATATAAGTATCTGGGTGGCGAATAGTACTGCTGATAATGTTACTGGATATGACGTAACTTCCAGCGCCCTGCAGCTGCTACACTCACGCCCACACCTGGCTCTGCATACCCAATCTTCTTAATGCTCGAAGGGAAATAACCCTTCCGTAGGGTCGCCTAATTTCTGCACATGACTCGTTATGTCCGTGCTTCGAACGCCATACCTGGAAAAGGCAAACCAATTGGTAGTTGTGTTGGGACTGGTGTTGAGCACAAGCTGTCTGGTGATGCGGATTTACACAAAGACTGCTGTAATGAAGAGATTTTGGTGGGATGACGGTACGAATTCTAGGACCCCCCTTTTGGCTTGTGCTGCATCTGCGTTCCTCGAATACACAACATGACGCTTATGAATGTAGTTTTCATCATTGTGGCCTGGGTAGAACCCCTCAATCTCACGCTTGGGTCCGAATTCTCACGGCTTACCTATATCGTCCAAAAAAGACCTTTGCTGCTGCCATCCAAGCGACCCTACTTTGTACGAGTGGCACCGCTCATCAAACAGGTTTGAGCTAATTGGGACTGCTGTAGATGGATTCAGCCACGCTGGGGTCGGCATCCACATGACAGAGTTGTCACCCTCGACCCTGGTAGCTCTACAAAAGGTATAGCTCCCATGCGTGTGCAACTGCTGCTCACCGTTCACTTCTATGAAGGCGCACAGCTTACGCTAAGGCATTAATTCCGCCCCTATCCAACATTGAGACCGTGATAACCGCCTCAATTGTTTACCTCCCTTGTCTCGCATTCGCAAAGCTCGCCTTGCTTATGCTGTACTATAGACTCCTGTACACAGTCAAAGCGTGGGTATACACACTCTATCTCGTGGGATTTGTGGTTGTTGGATACACGATAGCACTAACTGTGGTGCTCATCTTTCCCTGTGACCCCATCGAGAAAAACTGGAATCCGTTGATTCTCGAAGGGTCTTGCATTGATCGGAACGGCGCATACCTCGCGACCGCCGCCACGAATACTGTCAGCGATATCATATTGCTACTGATTCCCGTTCGAGTGATCTCGAAGCTCCAGATGCCGCTGATGGAGAAGTTGGGTGCCTTTCTCATGTTTGGCATTGGTTCTCTGTGAGCAAAGCCCGGCTTGTTCCCTTCTTACCACGTTCGGACTGCAACGGCGGCACGAATATCTCGGAGCCCTTAGGGTTTGCCTGTTAAAGTCTTTTTGTCTTTGGATGACTGAAACGTAGTGCAGGACGATTATCATGAGTATCGTGCGGCTGGCGACCTTATGGCCACTGATCAATTCTCAAGATTTTTCGTATCACCTCGCCCTCGTCTGTACATTCGTGTGAGTAGAGTCTTTGCCCTCTCATCCATTTTTTCTGTGATGAATGAGAAACCGAGAAACCGCAATTAACGGTAATGGACCAAATCGTCCACACCAAGTGGATAGCAACATTGAAGCGAATCTCATCATATTATGTGCCTGCCTACCCTTTTTGCGCCAGCTCATTCGCCATTTTGCACCCCAATGGACACCGTGGGGGGGGCACTCCCGGAATACTCGAAGCTCGTCGTCCACTTCAACTCCAGGCAGAATCTTGCGGGGTGGACCTCGAGCTGATGCCGTTGCGGTGGATCTTGAGATCTCGAGTATAAGTCAGGAAACGGTGCAGGACGGCTTTTGGCACACAGAAGGTTCTTGATGTTGACCCCGCCTTCGGAGGCTTCCTGAAGTGCCTGGTCCTGGACCATAATAGAAAACAGGCTAAGGGATTGCCGTATACCTGATCAATCTGATATGGGCCCAAAGCTTACAAATAGTGTTCCTGATATAGTTAGTCACAGTCACATGGTATCCGGGGATCATGCGTACACCTGGAACTCCGGGTTACGGACCAGCACCTAGGGCTTGGTCAGGAATGAACAACTCGGAAGTCCGTGCCCAATGCGCAGTCTCGCTAGGGTTCTGCAATAGGGAGACATTTAACTTCGGATGTTGTTGAAGGGTTAAGATGCTCTATCCTAGTAGCATTATATGCGTAGCAAAGAACGACAAGATCTAAGACTTGACATTAGAATAGCCAGGGATGGTATAATACGGGGACACACTGTGATTTCTATAGCATGTCCTTGGAAATTGGTAATGCTCCACCTTGCGCCACCTATCGAGTTGAACGGCACGCCTGGGCCGTCAGATACTCTTTGAAGGAGCGTGCTGATGTCTTCCAAGTACCAGACGGACATCGGCAAAAGAAGTTCCCTAGAGCCTTCCTATACTGCGGGCATGTGGAAGTCATTATGAGCAGGCCCGGGTTGCGAAGGGTCCTGCGTAGCCTGCCAGGCTGTTCCTTAGCTTGTGGATCCGAGTGAGTGTTGCTGGAGGATTCATCGCAGAAACCTTGGGTTTGGGCGTCCGTATAGACGGACGGTAGTCTGCAAACAATACCTAGTTATTTTTCCGACGACGGAAAGCCGTTGTGTGAACGACTGGGTAGAAAATAAGCTGAGCACTGGTATAATGCATCAGTGGCCCGCAAACGTGGGCAATGGACAATCCGTCGCATTTACTATATCACAGTCGTCAGCGGTGGTCCTATCCACACTCCACCAGAAGGGTAACTCACCGATCGACATCATAATCATCCCAAACTCATCCGCCTCCTCAAGCCACTTCTCCGCCCTCTCCTCCATCTTAATCCCCGGTCGAATCTGATCAAATTCACCCTGGATATATCCATGCCCATCCCATCTGGCAAGCCACCGGATATACAGAGAATTCCACTCCTGCTCCGACTTTGCCTGCCAAAGTATCTTCGCCGCAGGCGCAGGCATGAACCCTACCTGGCGGCAATCTAACGGCGGAGCGTTGTGAAAGACGGATAGTGCCCAGTGGAGGAGGTAGAGCGATAGGACTGCGCGTCGCTTGGAGGTGACGTGGACCCAGGCGGTCCAGGTGGGACGCATAGCTTCTCTTTCCTCCTGGAGGAAAAGGCCCATGTTGGCGGCGTGGTTGGCCAGTTCTTGGATCTTGTGGAGGAGCGTTGGTGGGGGCAGCGTTGGGCGGGAGCTCTCGCCGGGGAAGCGGAGGATGATCAGGTAGATTACTATTGCTTGGAGTATTGCGAGGAGGGCGGTTTCGTCGAGGTCATCGAGCTTCAGTCATCAGCCGACGTCGGTTTCAGAGCTGGATGTGCGTACGCACCTTGTTCAAGAGGCTGTTTGCTTCGTTCAGGATCAGGCGGTAGACTAAGTCCTCGGCTCCACGGCATTGCCCGTGCCACATTTTTACTAGAGTGAAGCAGTTGGCGAGGGATTGTGGTAGAGTCATACCATCGGCAATATAACTGTGGTGAATGAATGGAGGCGTTTGGAAATCTCCTGCAAGCATTTTAGGCCAGGATCGAAGAACACGGAAGATGAACTCCATGCTGTGGTTCGTCAACGCCGCTGCGGGGGATTGTGCAATTGGATCTGGTGAGAGCAGCGAGCTTGGAATCTCACTGATCAAACCAGTAGGGTATAATTGGGCATTGTCATTACGAACCAGGGCTGCGGGGTCGCGACACGGGGACAGGGAAGAATTTACGTCAAGGGGAAAAGACAGGTCCCAAGGCGCAGGGTCGGCAAGCAGGGCCTCGAACAGGCTTGACGAATCAGCAGCCGGTGGCTCCGGTGGAGTTGATATGTTCACTTGCGGCGCCGAAGTCGTCTGCTCCCTCTCTGGTGATGGAGAGCCAGATGAGTCCAGGAAGGAATTTGAGTACTGGCAGGATATCTGTCGCATGGAGCACCGCGAGCAGCTAGGGCGCTTGAGATTACACCGCGTCTTGTCCGCGACACACTGGCTACATGCCTTGCGCCGTACCGTCTACGGCTAGGGTTGGTTGCACTTCTTCCGGAGGTGACGGATAAGCGAGGAGCCTGTTGATACTGCATAAGAGAGGGCACCGGAGATAGAGCTCAGAGGGCCTCACGATGGGTGAATGTGGTGGCACAAAAGGGGCACTCAGCTCTCTTCTCCATCGCTGCAGGTTCCATGTTTGTGATTGTGAAGATCTATTTTGAGATGGGAGAAGGGTATCTGGACCAGACCACGATACAAAACTTACGTCGTAGGGAGGGGAGGTTCGAGGTGCAGCAGTGGTGGATCCCGAACCCGGAACTCCGGGCTGAGCTCGGCTACTATGCCTTTCTGGGAATAGCTTTAGCAGCCCTGCATTTGATGGACGATTCCAGTCAACAACCATTTGGCACAACAGTATTAAAGCTCTCCATCTGCCCTATTGGCGCTTCCATGGTACCTAATGTGGGCTCCTGACGACCTGAACCTTGAACGATATGGCCTAATCCGGAACTCCGAGCTCCACTCAGGGCTACTAGGTAGGTATACGCGCCTGCCTACCGTACTTTGAGGGCAATCCGCAGCCAGTTAAAACCCCGGTTCCATCTCCAAGCCCCCACGAATATGACTCTTGACTGGGATTCCTGGCGGAAGAATGGGTATCTTCATATCCCCGAATACCTCAATTATCTTGAAGGCTGTGGCATCGGGGAGCGGGTGCAGAATGCATTGACCCGGTATGCATACGACAGCAATGGACCGGAGCTAGGGCAAAAGTGCTATGACCTTCTCCGCGAGATGATTCAACAAGACCCACTTTACTACGCCCTCATCGTTGAATGTCGCCCAGATAAGGAATCCAATCTCGTTCATCGTTCCACTATGACGCCCTCCAATCATCATCACCAGTGGACGCCTCCGAACATGTTAGGGCACCAACACGATAACGATATTCAAAGCAGTATCTTACTGCCCACCCTCGCTGTCAACCACCTGGTCAACCTGGTACCCGGATCACATACAGAAGCACAATCCCCCTTGGCACTCCACCCGTCCAACGTAACACTCAACCCCGGGGATCTGATCATCATGATGCCAACCCTTCGACGAGCGGAGTCCACATTTTCGGCCAGTGCGTTGTTGAATCTATCGCAGGCTGTGGTAGGCGGAAGTGAGCTTGCTTCCATGTCTACCGCCGATGCTCTCCTACTAGACAGAGTCCCCGGAACGGAGGCCCTTCCTCCCCAAACCCGTGACGAGCAGAACCACCAGCAGCATCAGCAGCAGCCTTGCGAGGGTGGCTTGGACTGTGCCTCCGCGCTGGGCGAGGCCTTGACTGGCCATCGGGACTGGAACGACCCGAAGGTCACTTACCAGTGCAATATCGTTCTGGGCACTGATCATGGAGCCGCCATGGCCTTCGTGACGCGCATCCGCGAGCGCCTTGCCCTAGACTTCCACGAAACACTGGATATGTTCGAGAACTCTCGCTCGGACGGCGGCAGCGGCGGCGGGGGCGGCGGCAGTGCAGCCGCTTTGTGGAGTGCAACGACAGTTAACGTCAACACTGAAGGCACCTGGCCGGAATTCAGTCCTGGGGAGCTGGACCTGACGGAATTATTTGGCGTCGATTCCACGGGGAATCAAGTCCTTCCTAGCACCACTGATCTTACGTCAGTATCGTCGCTGGTTGGTTATGGATATGGTTTGTGACGGCGGCTCTGGGCCTTGGTGCCTGAGGTTGCTCGCTCACCGCCCATCTCGGTGGCCTTAGCTAGTTCTCCCAGATAGCCTCATGTAAGAGAATCCATCCATCTTCCACCTCTCTCGGAGGCGCCATCAGTTTGTGATGCGGCACATCGTTCTTTGGGGGGCGGGGGTGTTCTGGTTGGCGTGGAGCTTTTGCCTGCCGCAAAGTCGGGGTTTGTTTTCTTGCACTCGTAAAACACTTTTGCGTATCTGGTTGTTGATTCCAATGTTTGCGCTGGGAGAACATGCGATGTGAGTCTAAAGTATCAACATTACATGATAGAATGGCCTAGTTGTCTACAATGATCATGAGTGAAGTTAGGGAGGGTTAGGGCTCAGTAGATAACTAGTGGTTGAGGGGCGTGGACAGTGGCTGCCTGAGTACCAAGGCCGTCGGACGGCTGCCTTCTTATTCTCCCACAATCCACAATTCACACCTCTGAAGTTCTTCTTCATCTCATCACCATCCCTTCAGAAATCCACTAGGGATTACTCGAACTCATCC
Organism: Aspergillus aculeatus ATCC 16872; assembly: GCF_001890905.1. Lineage (NCBI taxonomy): Eukaryota > Fungi > Ascomycota > Eurotiomycetes > Eurotiales > Aspergillaceae > Aspergillus > Aspergillus aculeatus. Next base: position 33,630 of record NW_017962987.1, read on the forward strand.
TTGAACATGACTTTTCTTCGTCTCTATGAATGATCTATCTTCAAAACCAACCCAGCAAAGAAAAGAAAATAGCATTCCATAATGCAGACCACCCACGCAGTCATAGCAGAATACCACTCACTCTCGTTACCCCTGCCACTCATGTCGCTCAAATCTCACGCTACGAATTATCCCCATGCATTATGGGGGGATGCAAACAACGAATATCCTTAATCACGTGCGTGTCATTCAAAATAAAGATAGGCTTCACATCCCGCAATCGCTCGTTGAAACCTAGAGCTCTACCTCTGCCTAGCGATTCCGACCGTGGAGATCTGACAGCACAGCTTCGAAAATCCCCTTTACAAGACCCTCACTCTCATCCACGTTGGCAATCTTCGCCGAAAGCGCCTTGTGAGCCTCTTCCGCATATTCCAAGTACCGGGCTCGCAGCCCGAGAGTCTCGAAAATCCCCTTCACTCGGTCGACATCGCCACCGGCATAGGCGACCTCCAACTGCTGCCTCTGCTCCGTGGTAGCCTTCGCCAGCGCCTCAACGAGCAGCCAGGTACACTTGCGCTCGACGATGTCCGTGCCCACTTTGCCCGTGGTCTTGGGGTCTCCAAACACGTCCAGGTAGTCGTCCTGGACCTGGAAATACGCGCCCAGCTGCAGTCCGAGATTTTGCACGGTCGAGAGGTTCTGCGGGGTCGCGAGGTCCAGGTAATGCACGACGAGCGCCAGCGGCAGGTATACCGTACAGTAGGCGGTCTTCTGCACGGCCAGGAACGCGTACGCCTCGGCGGTATGGTGCTGGAAGCCCTGGAAGCACGACTTGCTGATGTGGCTGTCCGTCACCCCGCCTAAATCCATATGGAGGATCGTCTCGTCCAGGGTATCGAGGAGTTGTGGGTAGCGCGGATGCGGGGCAAGGTGTTTCCGGAGCAGGTAGCGGCCGCAGGAGCGCATCAGGAGCGCATCGCCGATGGCATCCAGGCCAATGTTGGCGTGCAGGTAGCGGCAGAGCTTATTGCGGCGGAAGACGGATCTGTCCATCATGTCGTCGTCAATCAGGTAGGCCGCGTGCAGGATCTCAAGATACCAGCCGATGAGCGAGAGATCACGAGCCTGCTGCTCCGTGAGCCCGTGGGCAAGAAGTCGCTGGCCGGCTTGCAGAGGCATACGGCCTCGCCACCGCTTGCCCCTTTCGGTCGAATCGCGGAGGCACTGTAGTTCGATCAGGCTCTTGCTTCTGCACAATGGGCCAAGGGGGCGGAGCAACATACCTTGTCAAGTCTCTCGATCACACTGCTGGGTGTTTTCAAGGAGGCGAGATGTTCCCGTATCTCATGCAGCAATCCTTCCAGGAACGCATCGAATTGAGCCATGGCCGAGTCAAAGGCTGAAGAGTCCTTCAACATCGGAGGAGACTGTGGGACCTGGCAGTGGTTTACTAGCACCTCCACTGGATGATAGCTAGGTATCGGGTCCCGCGATGCTGCGTAGAGATGAAACTCCTCGTCTTCACGGGTGGGATCGGGCAACAGCGAGGGCAGAGCGTCCAGCAAATCTGATTCACTGGACAGCAGCTGCAAAGTCTCACAGATTTTGCGGGAAGAGTCCTCGTCTGGACGCCGACAGGTCCCCGTGAGCTCGTGCGTGATGATGGGTTTACCCGGTACCTTCGCGTGGAGATACATTGCAATCGCGGCCACCAGACAGGCGTTCGGTGTGCTCTCCGCAGAAACAGCGGCTTCAGTCACCCAGAGGATGCCTTTTGTTCTGTTCAGGAGCAGTGCTAACCGTTCCACAAACATCTTGTCCGGCGAACCTTCCTCCTCGACACCGCTGAATATGATACACACGGTATCTCGTTGCAGGGGACTAGTGGGATCAAGAGCGTAATCCATTGAAAAGGTGGGAATATCCCGAAAGCCATGTTCCTCACACGAGGATGTCAGCCCTTGTACAGTGCCAGGCGGATAGTGGCCGTTCTTGATCATCACATAGGAATGATTCTGGTCAACGGCAGTAGAGGTCATCACGCTGTGGAGATACAGACTGGGGTCATCGAAGTCCCGTGCACACAAATCAAGTCCTGAAAAACCCGTCGAGCGGAGGACCTGATCCCATTCACCCTCGTCGATCGTGGGTCCCAGCTCTCTGCCTTCATCGACACCTACAAAGCCCAAGTCTACATGTCAGATCTGAGGTGCAAAAGACATGGAAAAAAGACATCCAATACATACCGGCCCACCACCCTGGCAGCGTCCCAAAGATGATCGACCATCTTAATGGCGGATTGGTAAGTTCCAAAAGTATTAATTTGCCTCCGGGCTTCAGTAGCCGTCTCAAATTCTGCATTGTCGTTCGGATACTTGGCGTCGCGTGAATCACATCCGCCGCCACAATGGCATCGTATGAACCGGGCTCAAAGCCTTGAGCCACCACCTCTTTGCTGATGTCAAGAACTTTAAAGCTGACCTTCGAAGCCCACGGCGCGAGAGTCTGCCGAGCCTTGGCGAAGAAGCCAGGTGATATGTCGGTGAACTCGTACTGTTGCAGGGGCAGATCACTTGCATCCTTGCTCAAGGTCTGAAGGATGTGCAGCGCCGACGCCCCAGTTCCAGCTCCAACCTCGAGGATCCTCATTGCGGTATTGTTGTGACCGGTCACGATGCCTTGGATGGCTTCTGCTACTTGATTTTGACACTGCTGCATACCAAGCGCCGAGCGGTAATACCTGGCAAGGAGATCCCCGTCAAGCATCAGAGAGAGTGGCTGTATTTCACGCCGCAGGATTTGGCCAAGGCTGTCCCCAATCCTACATAGCAAGTCCCCTTCTGGGCCACAGTTCTTGGCGGCCTCCACGATCTCCTGCTTGCTTCGCCCATCGGGAGGGAGCGAATCTCGATCCCGGCCGAGTCGCAGGGCAGCGACGAGAGAGCGGTGCTGATCGCTCAAGCGGTCGAAATCATCGTCGGTCAGGGCATTTAAGGCTGTTTCTGCAAAGTGCTTGGCGGCAGCATCAAGGGAGCTGATCATTCGTCCGACGAGCTGGTCTGACTTCTCGTTCACGTCCCTCCTTCCCTCGGCCAAGCTGAAGGGCTTTCCTTCGACACTGGGTCGCAAGTTTTGTCGGCTGGTGAGTGTAGACATGAGTCACTGTCAGCGCCGACAGCTACCGGGGTCTCGATCCAGTATCGCGTGGCATGATTCCAAGGATAAGTCGGGAGGTCAACGATGAGTCGAGGAGGAGCCTGCCACGCCTGTGCCGAAATGTTCACGGCTTCGATATCGACCGCACCCCCCTTCATGGCCACGGCGGCCGCCGTGTCGAGCATACTGGAGACCCCATCGGCTTTTCGCATCATGCACGGAGTGTAGTCCACACTGTTTTGCATGTGCAAGGATTTCAGAATCTGCTTGATCGGACCGTTAAGGGTGGCGTGAGGCCCCACCTCCACCAACAGGTCCAATTCGCGCGGCGCGCCGGACCCCTGACACACAGCAGAGACAGCTTCGCAGAACCGGACCGGTTGCGTCATGTTTCGGACCCAGTACTCAGTGCCTAGCTCGGTGACCTCGACTCTGGCCCCAGCGACGGAGGAGTAAAAGTGCACATCACTACTGGTCCGGTGGTGGTGGGACTCGATGTCTGACAGCGCCTGGCGACAAGGCTCGGCCAGCTGCTGCACATGCGCAGAGTGATACGCGACGCCGACATTCAGGCGCTTGACCAGAGCTCCATGCTCGGGAAGAATCCTCTCCAGCTCGCGGATACCGGCCAAGTCCCCGGCCAGTGTCACGCTCCTCGGGCTGTTGTAGCAGGCCACGGAGACAATGCCGGTTTCCAGCCGAGACAAGTAAGGCTGGACCTGCTCGGCCGACCATCCGACCGCGAGCATTCCTCCGGCGGTCCGCGTGTGACTTCTTTCCAAGCTCGCAATGAGCTGGCCTCGATGAAAGGCCACCTTCATGGCATCGGAGAAGCTTAAGGCACCAGCCGCGTATGCCGCGGCTATCTCACCACCGGAGTGGCCCACGACCGACCGGGAACGGATCTTCCAGGACGACAGGAGATCCACCAGGCACAGCTGCGACGTCGTGGTGATGACCTGGTAGACATCGGGGTGATCGATCCTACTGCCTTCTCCGTATCGGAATGTTTCGTCTATTGGGGAACCCCCAAATATCAGTAAAACCTGCCGAGGAACCCGGGCCACACACAGTATTGTGATCTCGACTGGAAAAGCCTGGAACTCACCTGTCGCTTTCCATGTGCAGCCAAGTGCTCTTAGACATTCGTCAGCTCGGAGAAAGGATTCACGGAACACTGGATACCGCCGGAAAAGGTCATAGCCCATCTGCTCCCACTGTGCACCCATGCCCGTGAATACGAATCCGAGAGCGGGAGCTCGAGCAAGCCTGCTGGCCAACCCAGGGGTATCACGCGACATATTGAGAGACAATTCTTCAATAGAAGAGGCTGCAACCGCGAGACGAGACCGTAAACGTGACCGCCGGGCTAGAGAGTACGCCAAACTCTGCAAAAATGGATCTTGATGTGGGGGGCGAACAGAACCCAGCCAGTCGACCAGCTGCTGGATCATCATAGACCTTGACGCCTGGTCGTTCGCCGAAATCATGAAGAGTCGGCGGATGCGATTGGCCGACAGATCGTTGTCGACATTGTGCGGATCCGACGACGATCGTGGCCAGGCTACGCCAGAGATGAAACTGGAACCGAACCCACGATCGAGAACAACGTGAGCATTGGTTCCGCCAAATCCGAAGCTGTTGACGGAGGCTCTCCTGAGCCCTGTGAGAGGCCATGGCGTCAACCCGCGCGGGATCTGTCAATTCCATTTCGAACGTACCCGGGTCAGTGATCGGTGCAAGGCTTACAGTACATAGGTTGTACATACAGGGCACCAGGAGGGGACCAACCTGCATTGTCCATTTGTCAAGGGGGATGTTGCTGTTGGGTTGCGAGAAGCCGCACTGCGGAGGAATCGTGGCTCGCTCTAGACAGATAATGGCCTTGACTAGTCCGGCCAGGCCACTCGCGCCTTCGAGATGACCGATATTTCCCTTGACGGAGCCCACATGGAGCTGCGGGTTAGAGAAGATCCTGGCGATGGCTCTTGCTTCCACGGCGTCACCGGTCGGCGTCCCTGTACCGTGCGCCTCGACAAACGCCGTATCCCCCAGATGCAATCCAGCATCTTGGTAGACCCTGCGGACGAGGGACTCTTGTGCCTCTCCATTGGGGAAGGCAATTCCCGCCGTCCGGCCGTCTGAATTGACGCCCGAGGCTCGGATCACCGCGCGGATGGGGTCCCCGTCGCGGACCGCGGCGTCCAGGCGTTTCAGGATCACCGATACACATCCTTCGCCACGACCGTACCCTGACGCGCGACGGTCAAACGGAGAGGACCGCCCGCTGGAGGAGAGGACGTTGAGCTGGTGGAGGCCAACGTGAAGGTCACTCTGGCAGATCAGGTTGACGCCCCCGACGATGGCCTGCTCTATCTCCCCGCTGAGGATGGCTTGGCGGGCTTGATGCAACGCGACCAAGCTGGCCGAGCACGCGGTGTCGATGGTCATACTGGGGCCGTTGAGGTTCAGTACATAGGAGACGCGGTTGGCGAGAATGCTTCGACTTGCTCCAAGGGCACTGTGGCCACCGATCGGGGATCTGTTCTTGGCTGCCAGATTCGCATAGTCGTAGGCAAAGGTCCCGATGAAGACAGCCGTATTGCTTCCACTGATCGATTGCAGCGAAATGCCCCCTTGGGAACGGGAACAGGGTCAGTAATTCGTTTGACGGGGACTTGTTGGGGCTTGGCCTCAATCCGCACCATTCTCCAGAGCCTCATATGTCACTTCTAGGAGCAGTCGCTGCTGAGGGTCCATCGCCTGGGCCTCCTCGGGCGAAATCCTGAACATGGCCGCGTCGAAGCGGGCAATATCTCCCGTGAGGAAATATGCACCTTCCACCCCAGTCTGGCAAAATATGGCCATGGATCAGCATTCAATTCGGAAGGAGGATGGGCCGCACATCAAAGCTCGGGATCATGGCCGTACCTTTTTCCATGCTTCCAGGTCCTCTTGATCGAAGCGACCTGCTGGGGGCGGAGCCCAACCATCCGCACCACTGGCTAGCATGTCCCAAAATTGGGTACAATTGGTCACTCCGCCGGGGAGTCGGAGGCCAATGCCAATGACTGCAACATCTGTCATGATTGAAAGAGTATCGATTAGTTGACCTGGGATCTGTGGTATTCGTGCAAAGCTCTCGATGTGGGTTTTGCCCGATAGTGAGATGTTATAAGATGCTTTTGAAGTCGGTGAGAAGCCCTGCATGTAATTTTAGCAGTACGTATTGACTCACGGGGCTAAAGGCACCGGCTGTCGGATTCCGCTGCAGGCTGAACGGCGCCCGTGAGTCCATGCTGAGACATTTCAGAAGACCATTGCGGTACATTTCCTCCCCGTTGTTCGATTGACTTCCGGAATTCTCGACAGTTCGCCGCTGGGGGAATGTGTTTTTCCTCGCTTTCTGACCTCGTTCCCGGCCCGCTGCATGTCGCCGTAACAGCACTGCAGCCGATTAGCACTCCTTACATGCCCCATATATGATTTCCAAGTGGCTGCCCCGGGGGAGTCATACCCAGGTTGCGATTGGGTCGGAGCTTGGCGTTCTGAAAGTATTGTGTGTGTGGTTGTACTGTCCATACTAGTGTATAAGGATAGAGTTTGGGAAGTTGAAGCCGGTGTTCTATATCGAGTAACAAACCGCTACATACTCAGTCCTACTTCTTAGGTACTAAATACACATGCAGAAGTAGACCGTGTGCAGTAGTGTACTTTCAACGCATGGCAATGGGGACACACTACTCGGCTTTGGAAATCAGGAATCATGGAGCCAGACTATATCTTATTGCATTTCCAAGCCTAGGTCAATATTTCATAAAGCTTCAATCCATCAAAGCAGAAGAACAAAGCATCAAGAGGAAAAGCGGCGCGATAATGAGCAAGCAATGCATCCACACCACAAAGGACTAGCAAAACCGATGAATGGTATGATCAGCCTCGATATCCTGAAGTACATCCGCCCGAACCGCCTCCACCATCGGTCCAAAAAGTTCTCACAGTAGAGCCGGAACCATGGGCTCACAGTGATCTCCGAGTCCCCCAGGATGAGCTGCAGTTCCGCCGGCGTCACATATCGGTAATCCCGGATCTCCTCCGCATTGAGATCAAGGTGGACATCGACTTTGCAGAGGAATATGGATGCAACTATAAAGTCCCCGGCACCCACCGGGGGGTTAGATACCGCTGTCTCAACGGGATTCTTGGCTTACCTTCGTGCTCCCCCCACTGCGCATCACTGGGGCATCGGTAATGTATCCGCGTGGCAAAGTGCAAGGCATCGAGCGGCACGTCTTCCGGGGCGATGCCCAGCTCGTGCTGCAATTTGCGTTGCGCCGCGCGCTTCAGTCCCTGGATGCCCCCGGTTTCTCCCTCTACCGCGAGAGGATGCGAGCAGCACGTGTTGGTCCAATGGTCGGGCATGGTGAGTTTGCCGCTCGCGCGCTGGTGGATCAGGAGGCGGTTCTGCGTGTCGAACAGGAGGACGGAGAAGGCCCGGTGGAGGAGACCGCGGTCGATGTTGGCGACTTGATGGCCTTGCAATGATGAACAGATGCGTATCAGCTGTTGTAAGGGGCATTCTTCGATGTGGGCCTTACAAACTCTCTTACTAGCCATTCCTATTTCCCGGTCTTCCTCGTCGATGACGATGCACATTTCCTCCATTAATGCATCTTGGCTTTGTTGTTGTTGTTGAGATTCACCGGTTCGCACGGCATAAGCTAGCGGCTTCCTGGTTGAGACGTCTAGAGGCTGAACGTCTTTGGGGAACAGGTCAAAGGTTGTCTTCGAGGTGACTTGCGTTCTCTCGGGCATGGGCACGGAAGATGACATTTTCCAACCCTGGTTTGTGTTGGGACTGACAGTGACAGGTCCGCGATGCCATGGTTATTGACATATTTATATTTCGAGCCCTACTGCCGGGGCTCTTGGATCCGGCTGTCCTCTCATGGCTGTTGTCACCGGCTCTCACATCTAGCACAGTATAAGGTACAGAATACTAGGATTTTCATGGTTCTTCTATCTGCGATCTCCCAGTCTCATTCAATCTGCAGATCACATTGCCCTGCACAACTGCATACCTGTTGCAAAACAGTATTTACCCCAAGTCAACAACCATTCACCATGGACAGCGACAGCAAGCCAGTGCCTCTTTTGGTAGATCAACGAGAAGCAACCGACCCACAGGGAGTGATATCTCTTAGCTCTGTGGCCGCCTACATTTTTGTTGGCAAGACAGAGAGCATGGCCCGTGTTCTTGTCCCCGAGATGTGGAAAGCTGGCGCACGCACGTTCATCTTCATCACGGAGTCCACGAGCCCGAGTGCAGCTCGGAGGGACATCATCCAGGGACTGCGCGCAGGTGGGGCCACGGCGTTTCTATACGAGGACTGTCTGTCACACATTGACCGTCTGAAGACGGTGCTCGGGCTCTGGAACACAAATGGCCGTCGTATCGGAGGAGTGGTCTACGATCAGACAGACGCGGTGGTAAGTGCGTCGCAGGACCCCCGCACAGGGATATCGTCACTAACGTTCGTTCTTGGCCTAGGCTGAGGATCTTGATGACGTGCTATACCATGCCGCAGGAATGCAGAGCCTACACGAGAGCACCGCCGCACTGGAGCTGGACTTTCTTCTCACCTACTCCAGGAGGGACACGCCTGCTGCCGCGATGGCCAAGCACATGGCTCGCCATCGGTCGGCCTTCGGGCTCCCATTCGTGCCTCTGGAACTCGAAACTGGACCGGACGCGGTCGAGGCTCAGGTATTGTCGCGTTTCCGATTGGTCTTTTCAGACCCGGCGCAGTCCGCGCCCACCATCGAGAGTGTCTACTCTTCGTCCTCTGGTGAGACCGCGGCCCAGACGGGCCTCACTACTCCTGATGGCTTCGGTGCAGGCAACTGGTCGCCATCTATATCAAGGTCCTCTTCGCGGGAAGATTGCGATCAGAGAAAGGACCAGGACGTGCTGCCAGAAAGAGATTGTGGCCGACCTCCAAGCAAGTCGTACGATGGAAATTCGTCGCTTTTTGATAGTGCCGCAGAGCAGATAGCGTCTCTTCTCTCCGTGGAGGTCGATGAAGTTGACCAGGATGCCCCGATCGCAGCCCTTGGAGTGGACTCCCTTATAGCCAATGCTTTCTGCAATTGGCTTGCGACAGAAGTCAACGTCCGACTGCCCCCATTTGAGTTTCTGGAGGCGGGTTCGCTGCGTTCTTTTATCCAGCGTATTATTCATTCACGGGAAGGCTTTTAGCATGAGTGTATGTAGCAGATACCTGTATATGTCGGCATAAAGGTATTCAGCAGCGCAAGCATGGCGGTGGTTGCAAGACACCCTCTCGTGGGCGCTCCATTAACACGTTGATAAGTCGCCCCCTTTAACTGGTCCGCATTCTGTATCTAGAAGGTGACAAAGCCAGGTTCAGAGAAGTGTTTTCCTCGGTCGTATTTTTCCCGACTTCGGGTCCTTCCTCTACTCCACAACGCAGTAGTTGGGGTGAAGAAGCCCTAAGCCTGCGTGGACTTTCCCGCTCGGGCTGTGCACGCTACCACCTGAACAGGTTCTGTACTGAAGAACTGCCTTCTAGGCTTGGACCAGAGCGTCCTCCAACCCACCATCGCTTCCCACCTGTCTTCCCCGATGATGACTGTCAACGATCGCATAGTAGGCAAGGTTGCGGGCGAGATACTCGGTTGCCTCCAAAATGTCGTTCCGACGTTGGAAATCATTTTGGAGCAGCGTCAGGCCGAACGAAACAATGGACCACGCACTTGATGCTGAGCCCTGACTTTACTAGATGTTCAAGCTGGAAATCTTAGAAGATCAATAAGATAGATTACTCACCATGGCCTGTGAGATCAAACGTCACCAGTCTTGACAAGCTCCTGCGCCTGCAATGCATAAAGAATGATATTCCTAGCGGATTCACGGATGTCGATCTGCCCCCGGCGACGCTTGCGGATCTTGAACCCACCTCCTATACTCACGGTATTTCTCCTCCATTGTTCTAATCACACCTTCGACGGCATTCGTGACTGAGGAAGAGCTTTCCAGCTCTAGAGCCTTTCGGTGCTTCTTATCTAGTTGTTCACCGGCAACCCCCAGAGGTTCCTTCCGGGGGGATTATTGGTTCCTGCCTCGCTCGGGGGGTAAGGGGAGGCTTGGTTGGTCTTCGTGGCGACGCGGTCGTCGTCTTCCGTACACGGGGATGGGGCCTGGTCGTCATGCTTCGTACGCGCATATCGATCTGGCTGTGTGGATCTGATTTGAGCACGTAATCTCCCGGAATATCGCGGGTTACCCTCTGAAGTGACTGATGTTCGCCGGGGGATAAATCCATTGAAAGATACCGGAATGGCAGTCAGCCCAGCCCATATGACGGTCTCTCTGTTTTTCCGGCGTGAGTATTGAACACCTGGCATGCATACACTAGCTACCTAGTCTTGAAAATGGTGACAAATGTCATTGTCTTATTGGTCTATACATGGTTTGCTTTCTTTTCTGTCCTCTGTCTGTCCTTTTCCTTTTTCTCTTTCTTTTTACGGGTACGGCGGGCGCGCCGGAACAGTTCTCAGAGCTGAACCACACGTTAGCGCTGTGTGGGGCTTGAAGTGACTTGTTGGGTGATTTGCCGCTTTAGTGACTCTGTTTTCAGGCCTTATTATCGCAGCCTCAGGCAGCATTTCATCCACCGGGATAATCCTCACATACAGCACATGGACATTTGCTCCATGGGAGCGGATCCCATGGAATGATCTTGCGGGTATTGAACATCTGTAAATCACCACCCTCTTCCACTCCCCTTCCACTTCGGTTTCATCTCTCTGCCAAGTCCAGAGATTCCCGATTGCAGAAGGGTTAGACAGATCGGGTCGGGCCGGTGTACAGTACAGTACGTATCCCGAGTCACGGGTCGGATCCGCCACGGCTACTTCCGCTGCCACTCATTCCAATCCACTTTATGCTTGTCATACATGCGGTGAAACGTCGTGCCCTGATAGTAGTCGGAACATCCGTGATGCATTCAACCCAGAATGGTCCGCGCTACAAGCAATAGGTAGTGACGTTCACCGCTCGTCAACCTGAACACGTCTAGAATACCTATCGTCTCCGAGATGCCGGGGCTGAGCCCTGATACAGAACTGCCCGACTGGAAGAGGTGTGTCCGAAAGCAAGCACATGATTTCTTCGCCGCCTTTGTCATTCTTACCGACCGCTCCTAAGGGGAAGACAGAGCTCGGTTGTTATAGAGTTCTGTGGTATTGTGGTTTCACTGTTCTTCAGTCGTCCTTCGTTGACAATACCTGTTGGCGGCCATGCGGCCTCAGTAGGTAGCAAGGCTGCCGCTCACCGCCCACCTCGGTGGCCTCAGCTAGTGCCTCGCAGGTAGCCTCACGTGGGGAAAATTCAAGCATCTTCCACCTATCTCCCAGGTGTCATCAGATTCTGAAGCTATGATGCATGCGCAAAAACGTAGTTCTCTTATGAGGTTCTACCCCCTAACCTGTGGATTCCAACAAACTCAATAAAGCTGCAATCTTGTAAGAGTCTTGGGTCTCACAATTCAACTAACCTTAGTGGTCTTTTATCTAGTGTTCAAGTTTAGGAAAGAGGAATACTAGTTCAAGAAGTATTTACAAGGCATGACGTGACTATGCACTCGCCAGTGTCCATTGTACCTTCCGTCAGCGGTCACTTTTGTAGCAGTAATGACGCAACTGACGCAATGCCGACATTCATGACTCATTACAAAATCTTCTATCTTCAGCATCGTTACTCTCGCGCAGTGCAGAGCCCCAACCCAAACAATCCCAAACGTATCCGAGCTCCCTTACCTCGATCCAAAATGTCCGACTCACCAGACGGTCCCTCCATAAGGGAAGAAGGGCGCCCTCAATGTTCTCAGGACGAAGAAAACTCGCTGCCGTCCCATGCGTCTACCGTATTCTACACTCCGAAGATCCTGGAGCTGATCCTGCTAGACCTGGATATGCTCACATTGCTGATTTCTCGTCGCGTCTGCCACACGTGGAACGAAATGATCAAGTCCTCGCGCAGAATTCAACAGGCGTTATTCTATATCCCACTTGAGAGCAAGCCACCAGACCAGCAAGCTATGAAGAACCCGCTCGTGGTTAAAAAAGATATGGCTCGACTTTCTCAGAACAGAACTTGACTCGCGGTTCAGAGTCTTCGTTCCTCTCGCCGGGGGAAATCGCCGGATTCCCCGCATCGCGTCAGAAAAAAGGGAGAAGGCGTATATGCGTCCCGAGGCGAGTTGGAGACGGATGCTTCTCCAACAGCCTCCAACGGATGTTGTTCGTTTCTGGAACCCCAAAAGCCCCAACATTCCCATTGGGCGGTTTGCTGATATGGCCGATACCCACGCCAAATGGATGCCTGATAAAGATCACATTCGTATGGAGAACGTGACATATTGGATAGATACTGGGGCGTTCTCACCGGGACCTCTCCCATTTCTATGCTGGGATGATCCAAGTATCATGAGGAAAGCTGGAAGCCGCCGGAGATTGGCTCGAGATTCCATTCTTTCCGGACATCTACTCCGGTTTGATCTCACTATCAACACCGAATCTTACGGATCAGGAATATGGTGGGGCTCTGCAAATACTCCAGTAAAGCCTTCGACATTGAATATCTGGTGTCACAAAGAAGAGGTCCAACTGCTGCAAGGAGAGCCAGCGTAAGGTTGATCAACATAGTGGTTGACCGAAAGTTGATTGAGAAGGGCATCATTAATCTCGTGAGTTTCAGTATTGGAGGTTTGACTGGCAACGGTTATTCGGAAGACGTTGATCTCTCTTATTCTGCCGTTGGTGGGTTGGTAAGGCTGACGCTCAGGAGGCGGAGCAGAGGGTAGTTATGGATGAGTATAAGGGCGCTGTGGAAGCCGACCAGCGACTTCATCGCACAAAGGATCATGGAGGCTCAGGACGATGCGAACAGCGCCCATGGTGCCTTGAATGCTAAATACGGCACCAGCTGGACGCATGCGATCTCGGAACCGAGCTCGAGCCGGCGTTGAAGGCCCCACCAGAGATGCTCTCGGTGGCGTTCACCCGGCGACTTTTGCTGCTCGTTGTCTTGTGGCTGGGCTCACCAATGGCTTGAGCGAACAGGCAGGATGGTTCGGGGAGGATAACGCGGAAAATCATTGGAAGTATGATTGAGTGGAGATACTAGCCATCCATGCCGGTCAAAGTAGTAATAGTGGCCAATTCTTCTTGTTGTTAGCAACTTTGCTTTGTCAGTGGACAAAACTATTTTCCCACGATCTAGGTAGTCACGCCTTCTTTTAATGCTGTCTGCTGCTGGAGGCTGACTGCGAGCTGGTCAGGGTCCTTGATTAAATGGAACATTGCGCTTTCCCTAGACCTTGGCAAGGTCTCCGGCGAGTTGTGTGAAGAACCACCTCGGCTATAAAGTATATAGTTCAAGCTGACTCCTTTGGAACGTGCCTGAGCGGCAGGCGCTGTACCCATTGACCTGACTACGTATAGGTTTAAATTATCTATCTCCGTACGCTGGGACCTTTAGCTTCCGCGACGATGACCGGTACGCCTCCGGTGCAAAGGAAACAGTCATGCAAGTGCTTCTATGTATTTGAGGTATAGATGTAGGGAATTACAGGGTCCTACATCTTCGATGAAACAACATGTTCAAAAGTGCCCTGAGTCTGCCAAGAGGCTTAAATCGAAGACAGGAAAGACAGACCAGCACGTCGTCTCGGGGGCCAGGTCGGTCACGGCCGTGCTAGATTTGCCGAGGTGTTATCACGGTCTTGGATTCAACGGGTCTTCGCCTCAATTGGCTCTATGCAGCCCAGTATGTCCCTCGAGCAAGACCAAAACATTCCTCAGAGATAAATCACAGTCCATTGTGAAACCATTGGATAAAAGCCACAGTCCAAGCGTTTTACTCATAAATCACTAGCTATACTTGCGATTGCGCAAAAGCTACTGCACATGCAGCTACCTGTAACTGTCAGCCCCCTCTTTCCCAAAATTCCGGGTAAAGGTGCGCTTAAGTAGGATGATATACGTGTACGGCCCCTGTTATCCACTCAGAACAATAACGAACCTCACTCCGAGATCATCATCCCGTTGTCCGCTCAAAACAAAATACCGTCGCAAGTACAACTCGATCCCTGTGACGAATGAGTTCCACCCCTAGCGCCGGGACCTTCGGGTCAGCGACCACCCGGGCGGCGCAGCTGGTTAGTAGTTAGCGTTCTATAGATACCGTCTAGGCTGGTTGAGTATTATATTACCTAATCCACAACTAAATTAGTAATGTATTATAACTAACACCAGTCAGCCCTAGGCATGCTTTTTTAAGGAATACAAGAGTAAGAGCATCTCCCTAGAAATAACGGGTAGTGGTAAGACAGACTCCATCAGTCTATGTAGCAGATATGTATGAACTGTTTCGATAGATTGAACATCATACATGTTATTATGACTTATCCTAGTAAAAGGCTCAGTACATACGACCACAGGGTGTGGAAAATAGGGCTTCCCGTCCGCTCAGCCGTACTCAAGCCACACGCCGGGAGGTTAGTAGTTGGGTGGGTGACCACCAGCGAATCCCTTCTATTGTATGTTTTGGTTTTTTTTCGAATTTTGGATGAAAATGCACCACCTCCTAGCCTCGAACATAAAATATTCTTGCGATATGTCATTCAGACTACTTATCACGGGTAGCTTTCAAGCCTGTATGCACATGCGCAGTCTGCCGGAGTCTGATTCATCACGCTCTTGTCGATCTTCTCAGACTATATAGATATACACCGACGCTAAGAATGCATTCAGCGAATATAGTCGCATAAAGACATCCTTTTCTTCTATTCCCAGGTTATTATATGAGAAGAAAACTGTGAACTGGGCTCTACTATTTCGAGCCATAGTTTTTATATAGTCAAAGCAGTTATTTATAAATAAATTTATATATAATCAGAGTGGCTAACGGCTAGGTTAGTTTAGATTAATTAGAATTTCTATATCTGACCGCCATCTGTGATAGATTCAACAGTGCACTGGCCGAGAATGTGGACTCCGATCGTCGAAGGGTTGGTGGGTGACCACCAGCGAATCCCTTCTGTTGTATGTTTTGGTTTTTTTTCGAATTTTGGATGGAAATGCACCACCTCCTAGCCTCGAACATAAAATATTCTTGCGACATGTCATTCAGACTACTTATCACGGGTAGCTTTCAAGCCTGTATGCACATGCGCAGTCTGCCGGAGTCTGATTCATTACGCTCTTGTCGATCTTCTCAGACCATATAGATATACACCGACGCTAAGAATGCATTCAGCGAATATAGTCGTATAAAGACATCCTTTTCTTCTATCCCCAGGTTATTATATGAGAAGAAAACTGTGAACTGGGCTCTATTATTTCGAGCCATAGTTTTTATATAGTCAAAGCAGTTATTTATAAATAAATTTATATATAATCAGAGTGGCTAACGGCTAGGTTAGTTTAGATTAATTAGAATTTCTATATCTGACCGCCATCTGTGATAGATTCAACAGTGCACTGGCCGAGAATGTGGACTCCGATCGTCGAAGGGTTGGCACCATGATAATCAGATCCCCGGGGTTGAGTGTTACATTGGACGGGTGGAGAGCCAAGGGGTGTTGTGCTTCTATATAAGATAGCGATCCCACGCTCGAAAATTCTTAAAAGGAGGTCGAATGCTGGACGCGTCAGCCGGGCGTGAGAGAGTTGTCAACAACTTAAAATCAAGTACAGCCGGCAACAACCGAAATGCTTTCGATGTCAGCAGCTAGGAACAGGATGTTCTTACGGATATCGACGGCATGAGCAAACGGCTCGTTGCGTTACTTCCTCGCGCTCTATTCGATGACCACTGATAGGTTTGCAACAGAAACTTAAATGACTTGACGGCTCGACTGCAAGCACTAGAATTGCTCTTGCAAAGATTACATCTTAGATCAAACCTATGGTCCGCAGATTAGACGAGACGGGTTCTAGATGGAGTAAGCTTTCTGGTCTAGATATGTTAAAATATTCTATTCTAGCCAGGTCTCAACTGCCGTCTTTAAAGTGTCCTTGAGCCATTTAGTTTCATAGTGTATGTCATCAAATCCATGCTCTCCATCCTGCACTGTCAGCACCAGTCTCTCATTCACAGCCTGTCCCTGGGTGATCTTCCGCGCCCGAGCGATGAAATTCTCAGACTGCGATACGGGCACCACACTATCCTGTTTTCCATGAATGCATACAATTCCTCCTCGTGGAAATCCAACACCTGGTTGTAGTCGCTGCATTGGCGATAGTAATGCAGCTCGTGGATCGCCCTCTGTGCCCCGCTTGTACCATTCACCCAGACGACCATGCTCGATCGCCGAGAGCATGAATGGGAGACTCTCGGGCTCGCTCCACGATGAAATTATCTTCTTACCTCTCTCAGACGCTAGAGCTTCGTTAACGATCGACTCTGGTGTGTGATGTCCGAATGGTGGTGCCGCCGCGGGGCTATTAAAAATGGACATGTCTGCCATGGGGTAGCATGCCATAGCAGCGCGGATTTCATTTGCATGCGAGAGCGCGAAGTTAAGACTTAATAGTCCGCCCGCCGAATCTCCTACTGCCAAGACCCGGGTTAGGTCGAGCTCAGTTGGGATGCTGTGTGCCGCAAGAAGGTCTCGTGCGGCTGAAGAGTTGACCCATTTCCAGAGATCTTCAATATCTTCAAGGATATCTAGGCCGTTGGCTTGTGGCATGAGTCGGTAATTTGGACTGATGATCACGGCGCCGTGCTTGAGGGCTAGGTCGGACAACCAGGGCGACCAAAAGGCCATGAAGAGGGAATCGGCAATCATCTAGTCTAGTCAGTATGTGAAAGGGAAACACAAGGTAAGAAAAAGCGTACCAGTCCACCCCCATGGAAGCGAATGATTGTGGGCCTTCTACCTGTATGTGGTGCTTGAGGCACGAGGATGTCTGTGCGGATGCCATGGTCGCCGACCGTTTTGTATACGGCAGAGATGAGATCGAAGCCTTGCAGCTTGGGGTCTGTAAGATTTACCATGATGCCTATCGCAGTATATTCTATTTGAAAGATGGAATAGTCATGGCAAAGAGCAGGGTAGCTGTGATGGTATATACACTTTGGCCACTCGGCCTCCGGCCTTCGCCCACACGAGGAGCGCCGACCCCATTATTCATCAGCCCCCACCTCCGCACTGAACGCGGTTAGACCATTCAGCAGCTGGTTCCATATCACTCTTTGATTGGCTTTCGGCCCTGTCGGTCTCCGCCATAAGTCCGTTGACGCTGACCCTGATCACGATCCCATCGCTTGGATGTCGGCGAGGTGTGGGACGCGCGTTCTCCATGGCCAGCACGATAAAGCGCTATTCTGAAGGGTCGCCAAATAGCAGATAAAGCACCACTTCGGATCTACTACGCAGGATTAGTAAATGCACCTCGAACGGCAATAGTTCGTACAGAGTTTAAGCAAGTTTCCCTAGTTGGACGAAATAGAACTATTGCATCTGCTGACTCAGTGCGCCTTTTGTGCAACAGTGCGTGGCTCAAGTGGCTTATAGGATGGATTTCGCTTCGGAAATAATACCGGCGATGACGTGATGAGGCATCAGCTACATCAGCCTGGCCCTGGATGATTGTATGCGGCCTCCGGTTAGGGCCGGATTTTGGCTCTATGGTCATAATGTGGTTGGTCGGCTCGTTCGTTCAACCGCTGAGATCCACGAACTTCATCTTATCTCCGAGCACATAAATACCCAGGTAGGTATATAGGAAGTTATAAAAGCCCAAAGCCTAGCCGGCCTTGAACAAGGACAACAACAACAGTAATAGAAGCAGAAACAGCCCTGATTTATATCATTCGATCAACCACCTACTACATCTTTCAAATCGGACCAAAGAAAGAAATCCTCATGGCAATGTCCCGCCTCCAAGGAAAAGTCGCCCTCGTCACCGGCGCATCCCGCGGCATCGGCCGCGCAACAGCCCTAGCCCTTGCAAAAGAAGGCGCAAGCGTCGTGATAAACTACATATCTTCATCTGCAGCAGCAGAAGAAGTCGTCTCGCAGATTGGCGCCGACCGCGCAATCGCAGTGCAAGCGAACGTCTCAAGGCGCGAGGAAATCTCCCGTCTTATCAAGGCCACCGTTGATCGCTTTGGAAAAATCGATACGCTTGTCCTTAATGCCGGAATGCTCTGGCAGAAGGGGGATCTTGCTAGTATTACGGAGAGTGACTTTGACACGCTTTTCGCGGCGAATGTGAAGGGACCCTTATTTACCGTGCAGGAAGCGGCACCGTTTATACCGGATGGTGGACGCGTGATGCTTTTCTCGACTTCCTTGGCTGCGTTTAGCATGGTCACTCCGAACTATCTGTTGTACACAGCCAGCAAAGGAGCCATTGAGCAGATGACGCGCGTATTGGCGAAGGACCTCGGAAAGCGGAAGATCACAGTGAACACGATTGCGCCGGGGCCGATTGGGACGGATGCTTACTTTGTCGGCAAGACAGAGCAGATGGTCCAGATGCAGAGTAATACTGCGCCTGCTGGAAGACTGGGCACGCCGGAGGAAGTTGCAAATGTTGTTGCCTTTATTGCGAGCGATGAGAGTTCGTGGGTTAACGGGCAGACCGTGAGGATTAATGGGGGAATGACAGTTGGATAGGGCATCCTAATGGGACAATTCGGGTTTCCGAGTTTGGAGTAAAGCTGTACGCGCGAACTGATGGTCGTGAGAGGATTCGATTAGTGCCTCAATCCCAGTCGACTGGAAACCCAGACGGCGGGCAAGATAAGCCATATTATGAATAACATGCTTATCAGCCGGTGCAAGTTTTGGCTTTACTAAATACTGATTCTGTTTCTTCGGATCGGGCGGCATCTAAAAATAATGTCTTATGGCATATAGCCAGAGCTGGCAATAGTTAATTAAAATAAATTATTCTTGATACTTGTATTCATAAACTTGGTTAAATTTTTCGTCTGTAGTGTCTAAAGTCATATTAAGAATTTATAAATATTTGATAGATAGATATTTGAAGCCAACCACTCGCTCAAGGCAGTAAGCACAATTTTCCAAATACTTAAAATCTTTTTTTAAAAAAAAAGAAGAAAAATATGCGCAATTAAGATGTGAGGCCGTCGAATCTTAGTTTGTTCCAGATTTCTGTTCTTTTGCCTTGGCGGAGATTAGAGAACCCTTAACCATCTATCTATATTTAATCATTCTTTATACTGACTTTGCATCAGCGGAAGAGGTACCGGGCCCGAGTACTTTAAGTCTCTTGACTGTATTCCGATCAATATAATTCTTTGCGTCTATTTTCATCTCCAACCAGTGGAGACCAGACGAGGTGGACATGGTTTAAATACGCACAGATCTCCTGCAACAATATCAAAACTAGAGAATTCGAGATCAAGACAAGCAGCCTCCCCTCCTAGCAGAAAGATAAGGGTCTTAGAAACAAGAAATTCAGGTAGCGTACCTCCGGGCAATTGGTCGCGACTACTCTAACACCAGGTATGGGTTAATGCCGTGCGTCAACGAAGAAACATGCTGACTCGCCTGGGGAAGGAAGACACCGGTCTACCCCGCCAATCCACACGTGTCTCAGACTGTCTAACATGTCATGTCTATCCTCGGCCATACGTCCTGGTTCAGGCACATCACGCCGTGGATTTTCTTTTTTGGACCCCACGGTCCATTCGGCCGGCCTACAATTAATCTATGTACCATACTCGACTTCATCCCGTCTATTCATAGACGTGGAATTTCCAGTAATTTATCGAAAGCCTTCCCAGCCACTCATTATTGATAATCTGCTCCCAACATTGACGCTTATTCAAGAATAATTGGGCCTTCCACTTTGTTCTACTAAAATAGTTGTCGTCAAATCAACGGATGTTTCGATAAATGTATCCATTTATATATTCTCGGCTAAAATCATACTCATCAACTAGGTATTCCCTGAGCGCATCCCCAATATCTATCGTTGAAAATTTGTTAGCCTTCTTAGTATTCGACAGAAATTATTTTTCTGCCTTATACATGATACTGTACTGTAGCATCAACTTACAGTACCTTCCAGGTAGACGTCTACAGACGTCCACAACCCACCACCTGTCGGATGGAGCCAGAAAATCAGCGGCCACATGAACCCGATAACGTCCATGAAGACCTATAAGCTGGCTGGCAGGAAGGTTATAGGTATATAATCTGCTCGTCTATCTGGTAGACCATTCTCGGGTCATCCCAGCTCTAAACAATGCTTGATCGATGGCTTGGCTGGAGGCCAGTATCGGGATATAGTACTTTCTCTCTCACTGAGGGAATTGGATTATGTGTCGGCTAGACCTAAAAATAGATAATCTTGAGTCAGTATTGTGGCTTGACAAACTCAGCATACTTTCTTACACCAATTGTTATTACTTGGTAAGAAATTAAGTGGCCATTGAAGTTTTCACTGAATAAGATTGCGTGACTGTCGCGCGACCGGGGCCATCGCTTATTCTTTCTTAAAACGCATTTACTCTAGCTTACTCCCAGTCGTATAACTGTAAAGCGGCCTCACCTTCTAGCTCACCCGTACAGCATCCATCCGCCTTCTGGCCGCGTTCAAGCCGCGCGCCGGGAGGTTAATAGTTGAGTAGGTGACCACCAGCGAATCCCTTCTGTTGTATATTTTGCCTTTTTCTATCAAAAACACGCCAGCACCAGCCACGACCACCATATATTTTCGCGACAGGTCATCCTGGTTTTTTGTCACAGTGGCTTGCAAGCCCTGTGTACATGCGCACAACCTGCGGGTGCCAGATTTATCACGCTGCTTGTCGATCTTCTGTAATATTCGGATGGCGGTTAATCAAGCACTCCTTCCCAGTTACTGAATTACAAGCCAGAATGCCTGTCTTCTTTAGACCATAGAGTATACACCGACAAATATCTTGGAGATGCATTGAGCAAAGACCATCACATGACGACATCATTCTCTTGTCCTGAGGAATCATAGAGAATAAGTCAAACCGAACAGTAATCTCAGCAGTACTATGTGAGTGATTCTGAGAATGTGTTTTCGTCAACTGAAGTCAGTTTGACACTGATGAATGGGCCCTACTCTGGTCAGAGAGAGATGTTCTAGCTGGAGTGATCTAGACTTAGCTCAGGTATGGCATCGATTGCTATACCTCAGTGGTACTGTTTGCGGTGCCATCTCGGAACCGGGAACCTCTCTGTCGCTACTCTGACGCAAGTCTCTTAATCATGATCATGACCTTCATCCAGTCAATCGACCATGGCGATGATTCCAGGTGAAGAAATCCTCGCTCTACCTTGATCATGACCAAGATCGCGCAGCTAGGACTGGTTCATTACTGACGTAGGAAACCGAGCCATCAGGCCGATCGATGGATACGCCTCAAAGCGTTATCGACGTAAGAATTATCCCCCCGTCAAGTTGTTAGTATCCTCAGAATCCAGATCCGGCGACCCATGGCGTTTGATGTATTTGGTAGTGACATAATTGACTGTCGAGCTGGAACAGAGAGGATTGGAGTAATCAGGAACCATATTCCCGCCTGCAGTCGAAGCGGATGTCCGCGGACATGTTTGCGTAGAGTATACTACTCCAGCAAGCTAAAGTAGACATTCAACCAACGTCTAGCATCAGCATCATGACCTCACTTCGAACGGTCCCGAAAATCTCTCGTCTTGAACTACACGGAACTACCAAATGCAGAAGGTGCAGATGGCCGTGTTGCCCGAAAGGCCTTCAGAGGTGCCATGGATCTCCACATGACCCAACACATCGTTTCATGCTGTGACATCTGCCAGCAACCGTACCAGCGACGCTCTAGTGGACTCTAGACATCTCCATGGGGCTGTCACGGTGACTACGTAGCCTAGGCCTCGCCTCCTCGCCGGAAGCATCACTGACCGAGATAGATACAACATCGAGATTATTTCTCAAGCATCCGTTGTCAGTCTCGAGGTTCCTCATTTCCCCATCTGTGCCATCATGCTGCTACAGTGCTATTAGTTCGAGTTAGAATGACACAGTAGCATGTAGCATCGGTAATGGTATCTTCAACGTCATTGACTCCGTTCAGTGCAGCAGAGGGCACAGAGTTTCTATCGCAGATCTCTAATGCAGGATATCCACATATAAAGGGACCAGGTCAGCGTTGGTAGAACTCACCATCAGCAGAATCAGAAAGAAGCTAGGACCTTCAAGTCTAAGATCAATCGCAAATTCGGAGAAATCCTCAATCAGCCTCTTCCAAAATGCCTTCCGCCCCTCAGCAGAACGGACCTACTCCAGTCCACAGCAAGGCTGTCCACCACAAGAGAACCAAAGGCGGCGACGACCCCATCAACAAATGCGATGCCATCTTCGCGGCAGCCAAGACCGGCAACCTCGATGAGATCAAAGGCCTGCTGTCGGAGAAACCGGACCGACTCAACATTAAATGCGCCGAATGCCACGGGATCACACCCATCATGGCGGCGGCGATCGCGAACCAACAGCCGGCCGTGGAGCTGCTCTCCGCCCAGGGCGCGGACGTAACCATCCGCGACAGCGACAGCTACACGATCCTCAAGCTGACGCTGGACCAAGGCGAGACGCACTTCGGGGTGGCGAACTGGATCGTGGCGCACCACCCGGAGCTGATCGTGACGGATCCGCGCCTCCCGCAGGGCAAGGAGTGGCTGCGGGCGCAGTTCGCCATCATGTCCGACAACATCGAGGACGCGGCCAGCAAGCCGCCCCCGGAGGTCCTCGAGTACCTGGTCAAGGACTACCCGGACAAGCTGCCGGCCCACACGGGCCGCACGGTGTCCGCGGTCTACTGGGAGCATATCCTGCTACGCTACATCGGCGACATCCCGCTGGACATCACGCGCAACTACTCGGTCGACCTCAAGATGGCGTTCGTCGGCACCTTCGACCGCATCCTGTACCACCACGAGGGGATCCAGGAGTCGGCCCGCCTGCTGAACAGCGTGCTGCCCACCACCCAATACAATATCATCGGCCCCCATGTCGTCCCTAAGCAGGGGTGGGTGACGGAGCGCTGGGAGTATCATGACAAGGTCCATAACCTGCAAGTGTTGGATGGCATTGACACGTTTCTGATCGATGGGAATGCGGGCAAGATCGAGGTCATGCTCATCAACTACAATGTCTACGAGATGGAGTGGGTGGAGGATCCGGAGAAAGGCAAGCCGGGGCCAGGCAAGGTCTGTCCATCTGCGAAGGCTTGATGGGTTTTCGGCTGGCTGTATGCGCAGGTGATGGAAAAGCTATCTGGTAATTCCTCTTTTGTTATTGTTCTATGTCTCATGGTGATTTGGAATCAGGTGCGGTTGTGTCGGAGTGGTTATCTAGAAACGAAGCAAGAAAAAAAAGTAGAAAAAGAAAACCATGTTTTTTTCTGCTTGGATTGATTCTTGCAGCACATAAGAGTGTATATTCGTGCTTTTATCTTTGAGCTATGCACGTTAAGAGTAATAGCATAGAGCTTTAAATAATGGTACATGTACCGTCAGGGCCGGGACGAGGATTAGCAGCCTACTAGGGCCAGGGATAAGGTTTCACTTTGAGTAATGTTGAAGAAACTTTCTAGATATATTATATTTCAAGAGGCTCATACACAGGCCAGGCATTGAACTGTATCTTAGCGGTAGATCTGAAAAGAATCATATTCTGTCTGCTGGTCAAGGTAATCTCAAGAATCTCTGGACACTATAGATCACGCAGTTGATACTTCCACCAGAGGTCTTTAGAATGATACAATGAATAAGAGATGCTCTCGCTTGTTGCAAGAGACCACAAGAAATGCACAACGTCCCTAAATGTCGTGGATCTTTACAATAGTTCCCCTCGTCGCTACGAACGCCCAACGGCGGCCTTGATCAAATCATAATCATCCCGCCGATAGAGAATGGCTGCCGGCTAGTCAGCGAGCAATCCCGGCAGGCACAGGAGGTGTGTCTCAAAGCCACCGACGGTCGTTCATCCCATTTCGATCTCGCGGAATGCATTGCGAACATTATGCCCTCGTTTTCGTTGATTTCTCTCAAATCAGACAAATGTGGCCGATGGTCCGTTAGGGCTCACAACTGTAATCTTGATGTTCGGGAAGGCTCGGGCCCTCCCGTGATCCGTCATCCGTTCGGGGTTAGTTCCCGGTAACTTACAATACAGTACCCAGCAGCGGTTTACATAGTTCACTATTCAACAAATAGGCAAATATGTACGTAGTCCAATTACCTTGCGATGACCACCAAATTACGAGGATGTATCTGCTACTTTATCTGCCTGCCTGAGAAGTTAGGTACTTGCTCTGAAGAATAGCACACGCAAAAGTAATCTCATCCAGGACTTTATAAAGTAGATTGAAGCTGCATGTTTTTTCTAATAAATATATTAAAATATTTTATGTATTGTTGATAGAATTAACTATCTCTATAGTAAATGGTTACTGCTGCGGTAAGAATGATTAACAAAAAAAGTAGTGATATTACTGAGCGGCTGCTACTGCTCGCTAACTACTCTATGCTCGGTTGGTTGATTAACATAACCCCGCCCGTTGGATCACGTAAACTCTATACGGATTGCAAATACAGCGAGTTTCAAAAGGTTGTTCGAGCTGGGGGTGATGAGTTACTGAAATATGGACTGTGTCAAACATCCTTACTTCCATGCTTTTCAGCGCGCGAGGAGATTCTGGGCTAAGAAGTTCCTTCTGCGATGAGTCGACTATAAGAAATGAAATGAGGCCCTGTATCATCAAGCAGGAATAAAGATCTGTGACGCTCATGCATAGCTTCCCTGAAGCTACAGACTTGGTTCCTCAACCCCTTTGAAGTGTGGAGGAAATACTATTTGACTCCAGAAAAGCTGGCCCAAAATTGCACTGGCATTTGGCGCACGCCTCTTCTTCACATACAGCTAGTCTGCTCAACTCATAGCCGCCTTTCGATTCAGTTATATCGTATGAAACTTTCGGGGGGAAATTCCTTGTTCGTAAGCTGCGTCTATCTCCTCGACAGATCGACCGGCAGTTTCAGGAACCACAAACCACGACGCACCCAGCAAAAGCGCGCTGAGGCCGGCGAACACGAATCCAGTCTTGGCACCTAGGTCGCCCGCGTCAGTGTTATAAATATATGGCACAATCATATGAAACAGCCAGCTGGATACAGCCTGGACTAGGAAACCGATAGATTGGGTATGCTGGCGAAGGCGGGATGAAGCGATTTCGGGCGTCATTGTCCAGGCCATCCCAGTACAAGTGTAGATCTGCCATGGAATAAGGAGATTCCTGTATTGAAAGTCAGCGGTTGCTCAGATATAGACAGACTGATTGGATAGAAGATGGGGAACGAATCAGGAGGACGAATGTCTCACATCACAACAGCGATTGCCCAAAGACCAGCTTGATTGTTCACAAAGGCCAATCCCCCAACAGTCGCCATTCCTAAAACATTGCCACCGACGCCGATTAACCACAAGCGGCGATGGCCAATGCGGTCGGTGAAAAGCCAGGAGACAATAATCACCACACAAGCAAGGAAGAAACCCCCAACGCCGACATCATAAGCATGGGCAGAGGGGAGACCTAATGTTAAAAGAATGTAGGTGTTTTGGTTCAAAAATGCTACACCTAAGAGGCCAGTGCCAAACATCATCAAGCATACAGTTAGTGTACGCTTCAAGTTGCGGGCTCGGAAGCATTCAATGAATGATGCTTTTTGCTGGCTCTGAGTCGACGCTTCCGCCGCAAGAGTCATCTGTAGTGATTGGAGTCGAAGTTCAATCGAATTATTTTGACCATACAGTCTCACAAGTGAAGCACGAGTAGCATCCACTTTGCCCTGTGAAAGAAGCCATGTCGGGGATCTTCCGAGACGTCATATATTAGTAAAATTTTGTCAAGCCACCGCTGTTGACTGTAGGGAAAGCATACTCCGGTATCAATAGGGCTAGGAATAGCAAGACGGCCACAGGCCATTGAATGGCAAAGACAATTTTCCAGGCCACAGGCGCTTTGTTGGGAACCATCGCCCGGATGATCCCAAGAGCTGTCCCTTGCATAGCGACAGTGAAAAGGACCAGTCCTTGCAGTATAGGCCCACGCAGTTTGAGGGGTGCAATCTAAACCAACATGTCAGTCTGGCTGACCTGAGAAAAATGTCAACCCGGCAAGCATTTGAGAAAGCACGAGAAGCAAGAGGCGAAGACGGAGATCACACACATCGGCTGCATAAGTTGTTCCGCAGGCCATAATACCACCAATACAAACCCCGTTGAGAATCTTTCCAATGAGAAGAGACCATCTGGTTGTGGAAGTGAATTGTACAGCCACGCCGGCACATGAAAGTAAAGCGCATGACACGATCGCATAGCGCCGCCCAATCTGCTCTGCCAAAGGTCCAATGGAAAATGCACCGATCGCTTGTCCGAGATTTGACATGGCCGTCCACAATGCACTCCAGATTGAAGGAGCATAAAGAGAGTGTGTCACTGGATTCACGGCTCCAAAGGACATGAGAAACGCGGGCATAGCCACAGTGGCACTGCTTGCAACTGTATCATACCCGTAGGCCATTCCACAAAGAAAAGGAACGATGGCTATTGTATCCTCAATTAGCATCGAGTTGATCGTTTGCCAAAGGCTATGCGCCTAGTCTGAAAATCATGCCCTACCATAGATGAAAATGCGCTTGTAGGACTTGACTGCTTGCCAAGTGCTCATGGACTCCTCGCGAGCCCTGAACTCTTGAATCGCAGCGTCGGGTTCATCCTTAATCAGCGTACAAGCTTTTCCGTGTTCGATATGTTCCACCTTGCCAAGATCATCAATCTTTGATTCGGACATCTCGTAGCGGGTAGGGCGCACCAGGAAACTGTAAGTGATCCGTGGATAGCGGATGAAGTGACGTGAAAGATAAGAAGGGTACTTTGAGTGACAGCCGTGATGGTGTCAAGTAATGCACGTATTTATAACCACAAAAGCCGGGGTCTACCCCACGGGGAAGTAAGCTTCATCAGGCGAACATCAGCAATACCCCATATTTGACTGAGATTTTCAATAGCCGACCGCTTTCCACTAGCAGTACTCAATCTCATCTGAGTTTGGATCTCAAGCCGGACTTTCCGAGCCTCGAGGTGGGGGTAGCTGTGTTTTGGTCAGAAATAGGCGGGCAAGCCGTATCTTCTCGGCATATCCGGCTTCCATCCTGTCCCTATTCATTAGCCGATCGATGCAATTGCCGGCCACGTGAGGGGCTGATTTAATTGCAAGGCAATCGCACTATTTCGCACGAGTTTCGCCGTTGCCAACAACGAAGTTTCCTCTTGACCGTCTACGGCCTTTGGAATATTGCTCCTTCTGCACATTGAGTCCTTTCGATGCTCAAACCACGGGCAACAGCCACCCGTGAGCTTGTCTCCTTGGATGGCATCTGGAACTTTGCGCTCGGTGATGATCAAGTAGGCACATCCTGCGTTCAGCCTCTCAGTCCGGAGTTGCAGGTTCCCGTGCCAGCGAGCTACAACGACATCTTCATCGATCCGAGAATCCGCGACCATGTGGGATGGGTTTATTACCAGCGTTCTGTGAGGGTGCCCCGGGGCTGGGCAGGGGAGAAGTACTTTCTCCGGGTAGATGCAGCCACGCATCATGGCCGTGTCTTCGTGGACTCCCAACTAGTGGCTGAACACAGCGGTGGATACACTCCATTTGAGACGGATATAAGCCATCTCGTGGCTGCGGGAGCGGAGTTCTGCCTGACAATCGCCGTCAGCAATATTCTCACCAACGCTACGATTCCACCGGGGAAAGTTGAGACCCTGGCTAATGGGAAACGCAAACAGCAATACCAGCATGACTTTTACAACTATGCCGGTCTTGCTCGATCGGTATGGCTGTATTCAGTCCCACAGGTTCATATTCAGGACGTGACAATTGTCACCAGCACCTCTCAGACAAGTGGTATCGTTGATTACCAGGTCACAGCGAACAGAATGATACCCGAAAACCAATTCCACCTATCATTACTCGATGAGAATGGGCAAGTTGTAGCCCAGAGCAACGGGCCACAAGGCCGTATTCGGGTGGAATCCGCTCATCTGTGGCAACCTGGCGCCGCCTACCTGTACCAGCTTCAAGTCGAGCTCCTCCGCGGCGACGACCGTAAGGAGTTGCTTGATACATACACTATCGCCACCGGAATTCGCTCAGTGGAGGTTTCTGGCATGCAGTTCTTGATCAACGGCAAACCGTTTTACTTCACTGGATTTGGGAAACATGAAGACACTGCGATCCGTGGCAAGGGACATGATCCAGCGTATATGGTGCATGATTTTCAGCTCATGAAGTGGCTTGGAGCAAACTCTTTCCGCACGTCACATTATCCATACGCGGAAGAGGTGCTGGAATACGCCGACCGTCACGGCATCGTGGTGATCGACGAGACGGCAGCCGTGGGGTTAAACCTGGCCATTGTTGCTGGTATTCATGGAACCAAAGCCCCTCCCACATTTTCCCCTGACACGATCAACGAGCATACCCAAATGGCCCACAAAAATGCTCTCCAGGAGCTTATATCCAGGGACAAGAATCACCCTTGTGTTGTTCTATGGATGATTGCGAACGAACCAGCATCTGGCGAAGTTGGTGCCGTGGAATACTTCAAGCCCCTTGTGAAATTTACAAGAGAACTTGATCCCAGCCGACCTATTTGCTTCGCTAATATGGCTTTCAATCCTGTGAACCGAGACTTGATTACGGATATGTTCGATGTAATCTGTCTTAACCGTTACTTTGGTTGGTATAAGCACACTGGGGAATTAGACATGGCCGAAGAAGCATTGTATGAGGAGTTGTCCGGCTGGCAGGACAAATTTGGCAAACCAATGATCATCACCGAATATGGTGCGGACAGTCTGGCTGGACTACATGCTGTGAATGACGTCCCTTGGAGTGAGGAATATCAGTCCCGCTTGTTAGAGATGTACCATCGAGTCCATGATCGTCTTGATGCTGTCGTTGGAGAACACGTTTGGAATTTTGCGGACTTCCAAACAACGTCCCAGATTTTCCGCGTCAATGGAAACAAAAAGGGTATTTTTACCCGGGACCGACAACCAAAGGCCGCCGCTCGTGTCTTACGAGAACGTTGGACCAAGCCTTTCTTGACGCGCTGATGATTGGCTTTAGCGTACAATGGAGATTTTTTTACGATTGATATTCCGGGTTTTGTTCCTGTAGCGCGTGCAGATACTTCCTCAGTTGCAATGTGTCTCTGATGTCGGGGTCTCCTCCCGCTCTTCTACATTCTCTTGCTTGAATACTGATACACAACTGGAGTCATCTTGCTTCTATACATTTCTGACTTTGAGATTCTTTCCAGTAGGTCTCAGAGTGTCAAAGTGTCACTCTTCTGGTCTAGCCTACAATAGGGATGTGGTGTTTCCCCCAGACGTACATTTTTTCACCCAAATGCAAACTGTTACTGTGGTCCTCTCTATTCATGTGCCTAGTTGCCCGCCTGATCAGGCTCCAGCCTTGTTCGCTTACATGAGAAATCAATGTGAACGATGCTCATGTGGTCACTGTTAACGTTTCCCTTGATAACCTATCCCTCCTTTCTAAACAGGGATTATATAAAATCATTCGCATTTTGCTAATATTTGATACAGTATCCTAGTCTTTCAGGTTTTGAATTGTTGTAAGATCAAGCACTAGCGCCATTTCTCGGATATTTAATCTGCCCTGATACTATGAGGGCTCTAATCAGCAGATACCCCATTTTCGAGGCGATATTTAAGAGTATGTCTGCCACAGACACAAGAGCGTTTGCATGCTCAAGGCGGATGGTCTTATTCGATCATACGAAGGAAAAGCATCTACGTATCCTTACGGATGTACCTGAGCACCGAGACTGAATGCACGATCAGATGAGTAGGGGCAGATACAGAGATGAAGGATATGATCTAGGAGGAGCAGTAGTATGTGCCAGCCATTGAACTATTTTGAAAGATATCTAAGATGATCTTTGAGTTGGAATGTGCCTTTTACAATTCCCGAATATCCACGTTGCCGTAGAAGGTTAATGTGCCTTAGGGAGGAATGTCTATTTAGGAAGGCCTCAACGGCGTTAAAAATTGCTGAAACCTCAATAGCAGAGATATTTTGCTGGTGGGAGGTTAAAATCAAAGTAATAGAAATGCATTAATGCATTACATGTAAATAAGCAATTATTGAATTGAACTGTGCACCCAGAACTGGTCCGGTTCAGATTAAGGATTATTCTAATTCTAGTAAAATTAGATATATTATTATTATTTTATCTTATTTACTATACAGTAAATTAGCTTACTATATACATACCACAAAATCTACCTGTGCAGACTTGAATGGATGTAGCTAATTAATTTGAAGGATGCAGTAAAATGTAAGAAGCTTATCATCGTGTATAGCCATGCAAGGATCGTAATGGAGCTGCACATTGGGGCTCTGCAGATGGGAGGTGAACAGAACTACTCTGCGTGGAGGCTCTATGCTAGCAGACTGGATTAAAAGGTGGGAATAAGGAGATCACTAGATATGAAATGGATACTTTCGGTGGGGAGGTGGAGCATTCGCATATGCATTTGATCATAACAGAAGAAGCAACTACTTTAATGAAACAGCAACAGGAGCTACTCCCAGAACGGCACATACCATGGTGTTCTATGTTGCGACAAGGGACGCCCTCCTGCGTCAGAACCTTATTCCGACTGTCCCACTGCTGGGTCACCTGGCGCGACGAACTGATCCAGTGATAAGATCCTGTAAAGGAGCGAATGACTTCAGGTAGGATTGGTTCTGTCACCGGATGTGAGGAGCACTCCCAATGAGAACGAACACTGTGTCGTACGAGTACCGGGATTAGGGTTTGGTCCTGCTTTCACAGTCACACAATGCGAGACCCTTCTGAGGCGTCAACAGGCACACGCATCCATGATAGAGATAAGATATGCTCAGATTGCGCTGTGGTAGCCCCTCGTATAAAGAGACGTAGACATGAAGACACCCATTCAGAGACCCACAACCCTAACAAGCTCTACCAATCCTTACCTAACCTCAAACCCCTCAGAAAATGAAATCCCTCCTCGCCTTCCCCCTCCTCCTCTTCCTTCCCCTCCTCCCACAAACCACCGCCCTCGTAACCCCCTGCATCATCGGCGGCACCGAAGTCCCCATCGAAGTCCACCCCTACCAAATCGCCCTCCTCTACGGCGGCGCCCGCACCTGCGGCGGCAGCATCCTCAGCCCGCGCCACATCATCACCGCCGCCCACTGCGTCGCCAGCGCGACCCCGAGCCGCCTACGCATCCGCGCGGGCTCCGCCCTCTGCGACGCCGGCGGAATCTTGGTCAGCGTCACCGCGATAGCAATCCACCCGAACTACTCCGCCCCGACCGTCGACAACGACCTCGCCATTCTGACATTGTCCCAGAATCTGACTTTCGGCCCCAAGATCGCGCCCGTGGGGTTGCCCGCGTTCGGGGCGGATATCCTAGTCCCCGGCGCCGAGGTGGTGGTCTCGGGCTGGGGCGCGACCGGCGAGGGCGGCGCAAACTCCCCGACCCTGCGGGCTGTGACGGTGTCGGTCGTCGGGCGGGAGGAGTGTCGTGCCGGGTATCAGAGGTTCGGGCCGGTGACCGACAGCATGTTCTGCGCGGGGACGCCCACGGGCGGAAGGAATGCTTGTGGCGGGGATAGTGGGGGGCCTGCTGTTGTGGTTGCCGGCGGGAATGGGGATGGGAATGGGAGCGGGAGCGGGAGCGGGAAGGCTGCCCGTGGGGTTTTGGTGGGGGTGGTCTCGTGGGGGCATGGCTGCGGACGGAAGGGGTTTCCCGGGGTTTATGCGAGCACGTCATTTCTGAGGGGGTTTATTGGTCGGGTTACGGGGCTGTAGGATATGATATACCTTGTGCAGTAAGTTGGAATTGGATTGATGAGTTCCATGGTGGGTACAGTATTAGAAGGTACAATAGGAAGCCTTTGCATTTGCATGACGGTATGAGGAAAACCTATCTAAGGGGAAAACTCATACCAAGGCCTAGGACTACTTCGCAGTCCCCAACCCCAGAAACAATATGATAAGGCAAACCAGAGTAGCTCGGGGACTATTTCCACAGTGGAAAGTCCTAATCCTCCGATTCTTGTCCTCCGCAGGAAGTGATCAGATCATCGGACTCGGCGATAGGATCCTTATTGTTCACCGGGTTCTTCGAGGTTTCCATCGCCCAGATCCTCCACCCGTTTCTTGGCATCAATATCTGTCAGTACGCTGGTTGCGACATACACCCTAGAGAGAGGGTCGAACTCACGCGCATGGCACATCGTAACGCGGCTGAACCCGGTACCGAGATTGTTCGTGGATGTCCACCGGCTCCTCGTTGAGTTTGATGGGCTGCAGCTCGGGTTGATGCGCGTAGTGCGTGAGCCAGAAGTTCGCCTGGCGAGGTTCTCCTCTAGGCTATGTTAGTTTGTTTACTTTGCAAGTCTTATAAGAAAAAAACGCCTCGTTGATTCATATACTGCAAAAATGCATTATACGTACGGTGCCACGTCATCCCAGTTGATATCCCACACTTCCCGGGGATTGATCGTGCCGAAGGTGCCTGGGAACCTCATTTTGTGGTCCTGGTGAGGATTTATCATTCGAGAAGATATGTGTGAAATGTGGAAGGATCAAGTGTCTGCATCGGGGTGTCTGCTTGGGAACTTGCTGCGAGGCTGGGGCGATCTAGGTGGTGGGCATCATTGATTTATAACCCTGATTCTCTGGCAGTCTTTGAGTCTCTCATAGCAGCTTCCGCTCGGGGTTGTTGCACGGGCTCTGAGGATCGTAATGCAACGTGCGTAATCATCGGAGATCT
This sequence comes from Aspergillus aculeatus ATCC 16872, assembly GCF_001890905.1. Taxonomy (NCBI): domain Eukaryota; kingdom Fungi; phylum Ascomycota; class Eurotiomycetes; order Eurotiales; family Aspergillaceae; genus Aspergillus; species Aspergillus aculeatus. The sequence goes on from NW_017962987.1 coordinate 66,753, forward strand.
CAATGTTGTGTGAGTAAGCGTCAGATGTTGCGGCTGGTGTACAGACTTGTCGAGAACCTCTGCTGCGAGTATGCTTATCTGAGGCTTGATCGTTGTCATCTCGCAGTATTCTCTCAATAGATACGCCCTAACTGGTGGGGTAAGACTCATCTACATTTGATAGTGAAGATTGAGATGGCTTGGCGGATCTCAGTAGATGAGGCCCTAGCGCTGTTGTACATTTGACGTTGAGCTATGATGTAGCTTCAAGCCAAGGATGCGCTTGTTGAAGATAAGTTCTACCCAAAGTGCCAAGTCCGAGACTGCCCGTGTACACACGGAGACTTTTTACCATAGGTTTCCGTTCGGTAGGACGATGCTTATCTCTTCGAGCGCCGTTCCATGCATAGTAGACCGGGATGCCGCACACAGCTGTGGCCACAGAGACGTTCCAATAATCCGAATTTGGCCAGGACTTTTTTCTTCTTGTTGATCTTAATCCGCTAATTCCTGACAAGATCGACGGGCTCCTTGACGAGACGAGTAGTGCACGCCTCAATGACATGTGCATATGCATATGGTTACGCTCATCCCGAGGGATGAGCGAGAGACCTTGATTCGATCTCTTCATGCTGCTCCGGCGACGATCCGCGAATCTATGATGAATTTATTGAGATCTTTGAGACGGTATCATATCTTGCTGACTGCGAGGTCCGATTGTGCGACCAGTGGGCGTGGTGGGCTCTGAAATGATAGTTAGTATCTGGCTACTGTTGGACCTGACACCACTCTATCTTGCTGGCTTCCCTTTTTCTTGTTTTCTCTATCCTTTAGTTGTTTCGATAAACTTACGGGGAAGCCAATGCATATGGGCTGCATTGGAATCATATCCTCGCGTATATCTGCGGTGAGTGATAGAAGCCTTGGCCGTAATCCTCAGTGGTTTCTACCCCACACGCGATCAGTTGATGGGCTGCACATCTTGTGTCACGTTCCTGCAGTGGGCTTACTTGACCTGTGCATGCATAAGCTGGAGGCGCAGTTGCGATAAACATCCGAAGAATAATAGCGTAGTGGCTAAGCAATGCGAAGACTGTTCGTGGCAGTGCAACAGCCGCCAAATGAACTGCCCTCTGCCTACCTAAGCATCTCCTGCTGCCGTCGCTACCCAGGTAAAGTACTACCAACTAAATTACCCGATTGGGAAGTATGCGGCGTCGATAGCCTCTGTTGATTCAGAATCTGACGTGGTGCCGCCTGATTTGTGGACGCGCTCTTTGTCGATGCGTTTGCCTGCGTCAGGTGTTGAGCGCGTAGAGCAGGCGGCACAGAGGACATTTGATGCGCTCCTTGCCCTTGCCCTTTTTTTTCGTCTGCCTTCCTTCTTCCTTCTCATTCTCGTATGGATTACTGAGGTATCTTCTGATCGATATTTGACTGGAAGCACTACTTTCAAGAGTTGACGCAGCTGAAGTGAGATATCGGTGTTGCTTATTCTTCGTTCGCCGGGATGACTTTGCGGGAGTCAGCTCTATGTCTCTATCGCGTCGAGAGCGATCAGTCGAGGGGTCAAAAGGTTAGGGGCTGCGGTATTGAGTCTGAGGGATGCCACTGAATTGCATTTCGATCTCGAAGCAGGAGGCAAGGGGTGGATTTGAAGGATGAACTGTGGGCGCACCTGATTTGGAGGAACCGAGAGCCGACACCATTTGTTTCGGCTTCGCAGATCCCAGACTGGGTGTTCAACGAGCCGAGAGACGTGTGCGTAACGGAGAGACGAATGTCAGGGTGTACGAGATTGCGGTTCCCCGTCTGGGAGTGTATCCATCTCTATCCGAGGGCTGGGTGACCGTCATGAAATTGGATGCATGGCTCGATGTGGCCAACTCCAATCTTCCTGATTATGCTGACTTCTCGTCCTCGGGAAATGAATATCTGTTCCTTCATCATATTCCAGAGGATTTTATCGTTGACACTTGGTTGTTTTGATGTTCTGGTGGTTGGAGATGAGGATGAGGAATGGTGCCGAGCGGAATGCAGTTTGTTGGTTGATATTAGTAGCAAGTTGAGTTTGTTTCTAGTCGTTGCTGTTCGGTGGAAATTGGGCAAGGGCAGGTAGATCTCATTCATTTTATTTTCTTTGTGCGACTGATGTCAGCTGTACCTTCGTTTGACTTTCGGGACACGTACATTGGGTGCTAGGGTGATTGTGGGCGTTGATGGAGCCTTCAGAAACTTCGCCTCGGCCTCAAGCTGGAGGTGACTCCTAGCATTCATACACACCTTCATCGTTATCAGCGGTGGAATCATCGACGTACCTATAGCGATGCTGAAACATATATTCATGTTCAGACAGCAGCCGCGTAAGAGCCCTCTAACTCCCGGGTGATGATGGGTCGAATCCCAAGGAATATCTCAATTTGTCATACTCGGTTATAGCATAAAGTATGGAGTCTGGCGTAATAACCATTCCAATTGAGATGAAACTACACAACAACTGTGGATAGAGCCATGGATGCGTGAACGCTAGCTAAATTTTAAACGAAAGTCATAATGTGAAAAAGCTTTAATATATCATCAGTAAGACAATATGGCCGAGCGGTCTAAGGCGATAGACTAGAAATCTATTCTCTTCGGAGGCGTCGGTTCAAATCCGACTGTTGTCGTTTTTTGCCTTTTGTTTTTCCTTGCCGCTGACCCCGAAGTAACAATAAGCTGGTACGGCTCAATGCCGGCCATCCACGGGCTGAGCAGAAAAATATCTTTTGTTCAGAACTCAACCCGATAGCCGTGTCCCTTGGGATCGAATAGGTGTTGGATGCTGTTGGCGCTGTCCACCCTTCGGATGAAGCAGCCAACACCGAATCCAATGTGTATAGCCAAAAAATAAGACAGCCGAGATCCCACCCTCTTTGTCTCCGATCATAACAGTCCCCCGGGTAATGCTCGACTCAACCACATCCATTGTCATAGAAACACTTATCTCGGTCATCTCCTACAATCTTATTGCCGCAACCCGCTTGGACTGGCCTCTTCAGAGAATCTCCAGCTACGAGCCCGTTCGTCCCACGCCCAGCATGAAACACACATCGCAGTTGGAATATAAAAGCACCCGTCTCACCAAATCCAGAGATAGCTCCACACAACCCACCCAACCCTGAGACAGTTGACCAACGGCTAGTAAGTATTCCCTTCTACAGCAAAAAGAACAATGCCTTCATCAAGGAGAGAAAGCCACGATCTCTGGGCCCTCGACTTCTGGGTTGAACGCAAGCGGACCTCTCGCTCTCGGGCCTGTTGGTACTTCTACAAGACCAGATCGGGGAGCGCCTTCACAAGGAGATCTTCACTCCGCCGGAAATCGCCCCAAGCCTGCATTATGTCATGATCCGGGTCATCACACGCGACGGTGAGTGCCTCGAAGCAGCCCACAAGGACCTTGACTCGAAGCTCTGTCGACTGATGGCTAACGAGGACTGGGAACACGAGGAGCAGACCGAGCTGAATTGGTCCACCAAGATGCTGCGTCGTGTACGGAAGGACGGTCAGAAGGATGGCTATAATCTACAGTTCTGGAAGATCCAGGAATTCCCCCGCGACAGTATCGAACCCGTGAATTTCTCTACCGCTGAGGTAGGCCTTCGGGTGCTCGAGCTTATGAATGAGTGGCAATGAGAGCATTGCGGAGCATGGATTTGGGGTTGGTGGCTTTTCAATTGGGGGTCACACCTCTCTGATTTGAAGATGTTAAGTATGAATATGGATATTTCCGATGATTGTCTTTTCCGTTCTAATGATATGCAGCATTATGGAGTTGGGTTGTATGACCGTAAGTGGCAAGTGGCAAGTCTAGGCCTGCAATTCACTTCTGCTTGCATCTCTGGTCTTCGAGCTATCGCGCGCTAAGGCTTCTAGATTGCATCGTGCCCCACCCGCTGTCAATCTTTCTATGGCTGCATTTACTTTTCTGAATATTTTCCCCTAATTGATCGGCTGCATTCTAAGCTGTCAGCCTCCTGTTTGTATTCATTGGTAGTGAGAATCCTTGTCAGCCGCAAGTTTGCTGTGTTTGTGGCTACTTAGTTTTCTGTTTACTTCCCCTCATAGTCTCTCATAACTACCCCACCTTTGCTCTTCCTTCTCCTTCCTCATCCCCTTTGGCAAACAACCTGAACACACCATCTGACGCCTCATCCTCTTTCTTCTGCCTTTCAACACCCATGATCTTGACTATCAAGCAATAGTGATTATTCTATCATGGCCGTCAAAGGTCTGCTGTTCATTCGTTGCCGGGGTAGGTACTTTGCGTACTCTAACCGGTGGGACAGTTATCCGGAAGGTCTGGGCATAGAGATGGTCGACACTATCCCTGAAGATCCTGTCCAGTACCAAGGCATGTCACCCGTACAGAATACACCCACCTTTCTACAAGCAAGTCTTTCTAACCTCTCAGTCAGCATGGCTCGAAGCTCTTCGCTCCACTTTTTCGCGTCTCGTCCACCAATTCGAAACACAATGCCTCCCGGTCGCCATCCAATCCATCGACGAGGACTCGAACGCCTCCCTCACTGAGCGCTACGAGATGAGCTACTTGGCCCTCGACGACCGGCTTAAATCGCCGCCTTTACAGCTAATGCCCCCGGAATGGCGGAGCGGAGATCATGAATGGGTTTACACCCTCGACTTGGACAAGGAGATCTTCAGCATCGACAATGCCGTTCATCTCCGGCTCTCCAGCATCGCCAGCGACCGGAATTGGACCATGTACCTCGGTAAGGATGCTCGTCGCCGCCGCGCGCCTGCCAAGTGGACACCCTCACATGTGCTTGCCGATCCCACCTTCAAGCTTCAAGTGAACGAGACCCTGATTGACATGTTCAACCGGCTCAAGGTTAAAGTGGTTGCGCCAGAGTCCTTCTATCTCCCTCAAGATATCCCCTTCCTTCGGGAATCCTTCCTGGGCTCAGCATTTTCAAGATTGCAGGAGCACTATCGCGATCTACTGGACGGGAGCTATCTTGAATGGAGCCCCACAGACTTTCCCTTCAGAGAAATAGCATATGCTATCGTGTCTCTGGCCACGGGTGCTGTATCGTTTGCAAGTATCAGCTCCTTGGATGCCAACCACAAGAAGGAAGGGTATTACCTTGTTCATGGTGAAAAATCTTCATGCTCTGGGTTTCCGAGCCTCCGACCAACCCTGCTGCCCCGATTTTTGCACGAGTCACACTATCCCGGGGTGCGGGCCGGGTCAGCTCCCCGGCAAACAACGTATTGGTTGGATAGTGTCTTGGTCCACTTGGTCTCGGGCCTAGATCGCGTCGACATAGAAGAAGCCGCGATTGCCGAAGCCGTGGAAGCCGGACTCGAAGAGGGGCGAAAATCATTCTATGCAATCGTCTTCTCGATTTTGGATGTAATCCTGCTGCGTGTCCAGAGGAAATCATGCCTGACCGTTCTTGTGGAGAGAAGTCCACTTATGACATTGTTCAAATTTGATGACACCAATTCTTCATTCGCAAGAGGGCCTCGGAACAGATCGCCTCGCAACTTTGGGAACGTCAAGGAATCTAAAGATGGCACCAGATCTCATAGGAATCTTGGGGCCGATGACCTTACCCAACCCAACAGTCATGACCGTCAACTGGACGATGACGCTAACAAGTCACTGACAATGCGCCTTGCCGGGAAGATGAAGTATTCCATTGTCTTTGTGACACTATTACGTTTCTTCGACGCAGCCACGTATCATGATCTGGAAGGTGCCGTGTCCCATGTATTGCCGAACGAGACCCTGGCGACTGTGATGCAGTTCACCGATACTCAAACGTATCGCACGCTCAGCAAACTGTCAGCTTATTGCCGCAAGACCAGTCTGTCCGAGTTTCGGCTGAATGACCATTGTATCATCGTTGACTTTGATCTCCACAGTACCTCCTACACCATGGTGGACAAGCGCACGGGAACGCAGAGCACTACTCGACTCTGTCGTGGGAGTCCCACGCGAGGATGCAAGGAATTAGTACTGTCCCCGATCATCGGAATCGAGAACCCCTCAAGGCGCAGTATCATCGATTCTGTGCAGTGGCACTTTGTGAACGTCCCTAGCAGGGAAGCACCTTACAAAAAAACCATTGCAATGCCGCACAGGTAGGAGTGTGCCTCCCCAGTCATATCATGGGCAGTGGGGTTGGACAACATCTGATCTCTCATCACAGAGCGGCGTATGACCGATTGGCGTACCCAGGCTTCGCTCCCTCCACCAACTTCGACATGCTCTTCCATCTTCCCGACCATCTATATGTTGGGTCCGTCGAGGAGGGCTGGGACCGATACCTCAAGAAGTTAATTCGAAGATATCAGGATGAGGAGGACAGCCCCGGCTCCAGTTTTGATACGGGGCTGTTCGACTGTGTCCGCCCACCCGGATACCGTGAGATCACTATGGACGCCCTCCGCTGTAGTGGCTTCCACTGTTTCCTGCGCCGCGCCCGGGACGAGAGTGTCGACGAATGGATGGCCACCACGCAGTTCGCCCTGCGTCGTCTGCATATCCGCGAAGGCTGGGGCGGCGGATATGATGCTGCGGAGAGATTCCCCCTTCCCGGGCGGCCCGTCGTGGTCGCCTTCTCCGCCCGTGTCGGGCTCTTCTATTATGTGCATCATCGCCACGAGAAGCCCAAAGTACCGCCGGGGATAGGGTATCATAGCCTCGAGATAGCGGAGAGATGCACCGATCCTGACCTGCAGCGCCGCCTTGTTCCGCTGATTCCCGGGGTGATCGACTTGAGAAATTACTCGTCCCGTGTCGAGTTTGAGAGCTGGTTTGAGCGGTTCTGCCATGGCGTCGGGGAGAAAACGGTGTATGATCCGTTCACTGACCAACAGCAATTTTTGACTCGTGTGCCGGAGCCGCAACCTCATCTAAGTAAACAGCCTATGACCAGTACGGAGCCTGTTGGGAGCGATGTGGTATATGATTTGCCTTCTATGTATAGGTCTTTAGGGTAGCTGGGGAGGCTACTGCTGTTGCTGTTGGGATACGTAAGGGGGTTCGGGCGATTTAGTGCTGACTGGACAGAGGATGAACTAGTAGCACGCTGAGTCATTGGCTTCGTAGACTGAACAGGGCTATCAGACATATAGGGAAGCGAGTATTGACATGAGCTGAGAGATATAGTAACTAGATTCTCTCTGAACCACGATCAGAATTCTCGTTACCTTCAAAAGCTTCTTCTGTCATTTCCGTGCCAGCTCCCGGTGAGAAGCCGGGTGATATCCGACATAATCCCATCAGCAGCTTTACTCATGTCTCAAGAGGAACCGTTCACAATTGTTATTATCCAGCACAATGAACATCTAGGCGGGCTTCAAACGAGTGCCCTGAACCACAAGCCCATCTCTTTGTCTCTTCTGCAATTGGGGGTTCTGAAGCACGACAAAGCTCATTCACGAAGGACATGGCCTTTGTCCGACGAAGTCCAGTTGTTCTTTGTCTGTTAAATGATATTATATCTCAGGCCGGAAGGGAAATTGATAAATACAACTTATGTGAACTATACCAACTCGATTGCTGATTTTACTTCTCAAGATCCTCGCAGCCCACGATAGTCACCAAGATACGACAAACGAAAAGTACCCCGACTTTCATCCTACTATCAACATACAATCCAACAACCCCAGAGAGAGTATACCATCAAACATGTCTTCCGACCCTCCCCGAGCCCCCAAGCCCAAACGAAGCCGAAGGCAATCTCTGAACCGAGCCCGTTACGAAAAGACTCGCCATCTCACTCCATATGCTCTACTCGAACTCGACCTCCGACAAGAGGGAGGCATCGCGCACCCTGCCCGGTATGCCTGCCATCTTCTGCCTTCCCATCTGGTCATCGATGATACTGACATCCAGGATCCAGAGCCCGCACCTTCGCCCCGGAAGTGTACAGCCACCTCTCCGAAGCGCAACGAGCCCACCTCCGACAGCTGGCCGAAGACGGTGGACCCGATCTCTCAGATCTGCGGGGTGTACGTCCCCTCATCCCCATCCTTGATTCCCTTCCCTGCCCATCATCGACCCTGGAAACCAACCGATACTGATACTCAATTGATGGATGGGGGAAATAGTACCCAAGAACACAGCGTGTCAAATCCCCCGGCCCCACGGCCCCCGCCTCCGCCTCCCCTCCGCTCTCCCACCAGCCCTCAACCCTACCCCCAACAAGCACTTACACTCCCAGCATCGAAGAACCATACCCGGCCTCCTTTTTACCCCTCAAACACCCCCCTTCGCCAACCTCCCTACTCTCTCCCAACACGACCTCATTCCCAGAATCCCCCTCCGTAGCCTCCCCTCGCAACCCCACAAAACCAACCCCTTACCTCTACGGCCCCTCCACAACCTTCATCACCCACGCCCCGGACCACTCCCCTCTCCGCCCCCATCACCATCACCATCACCATCACCATCACCACCACCGCTCGAACTCAGACGACCCCCGCCACCGCCGCCGCCACCGTCGCCCCCGCCCCCGCCGGACCGGCAGCGTCCTCCGCCGCCGTGTACTCCTCCAGGAAGCCCGCCGCGGCAGCGTCGCGCGGTACGGGCTGGGGGCGGCGGGGTTCTGGCATAGACGGCGGCGGCCCGACGGGCGGCTGGAGAGCCAGGCGGAGGCGGATGCGCGGCGCGCGCGGGCCCGGCAGGCGTGGAGCCAGGAGGATTACAGGGCGGTGTTTGAGGCGCTTGCTTCGGTGAAGTCTGCTGTGGTTGAGAGGGGGGAGGGGGAGGGGGGGCATCGGGGAGCTCGGGGTAGGAATGGGGGCAGGGGGAGGAGGAGCGGGAGGGGAAGGGGTGGGAATCGGAGTGGGAGTCAGAGTGGGAGTCGGAGGAGGTCTGGGTCGGGGTCTGGGTCGGGGTCCAGGTCTAGGTCTGGGGAAAGGGGGGAATAGGGCTAGCGGCTAGAGCTTTATCTTGGGGATGGGGGGTTTGTAGATTGGTGTATGGTTCTTTACTTAGGGTTGAGGTGTGGGGGTTGTTTTGTTTTGAGGGTTGTTTTCGTTAATGGGGCTGGGTTTGGGGAAAGGCTCTTATGTCTAGCTAGGGCTTGGTTCGGGGGTTGATTGTTTATTTGGTGAAGATACAGTACAAATACAGTTTAACAACTGTAGTATTACGAATTTCTGATTACCATTATTAGTCGGAGGTTTTTGTGTATTGGTTCTGTTTTGGTGGGATTGAGATTTATGCCAATTTTTTATACTTGCACTTTTTCATCGTCATGGTTGCCTTAATCAAGAATGGAGTGTCGCATCTTTGAATCATGTTTGTTATACTCATGTTCAAACTGTAGTATCGATAGTATCAATTCAAACCTCATAATCATATACATAATAGGTATCAAACAGTCCAGACCGAAAACTCCCTGTCGCAAATCTACAAGAAAAACACCCGAAACACCTTTGGCCCTCAGCCTAGTAGCCTTCTCCCCTCAACCTAGCTATGCTGGTACTTGACCAGCGCATCCCGCACCAGGGCAATCACCTCCTGCAGCACCTCCGCCTGGCCCGCGTGCACGTCCACGATCAGCGCGTCCCACTCGTCCCCGACCACCGGCTCCTCCAGGTCCATCAGCTGCGACTGCACCATGCTGCTCTTCATGTAGTGGGCCTGCCGCTGCGTCACGCGCTGCAGCAGCGCCGTCGGGTCGACCTTGAGGTAGATGAAGTGGATCTGCACCGAGGGCGACCCGTACGCGGCCACGCGCATCACGTCCCGGTACTTCTTCTTCAGCGCCGAGCAGGCCACCACCACCCCCGTCGGCGGCCGGTAGCCGTTCGCCTCCGACGGCGACAGCGCCGAGATCGCCGCCTGCCGCAGCGAGATCAGCCAGTCCCATCGGTCCGCGTCCGTCAGCGGCACCCCGTTGCTCATCTTCGTCTTGTTGGAGGCCGGGTGGAACTACACCGGACCGAAATTAGTATTCACGGGCGATGCGAAGGGGTCGACTCGAGATAGTTGGTGTTTTGGGGTAGGGATAAACGTACATCATCGCCTTCTAAGAACGGTACCCCCAGTTCTTCCTGCAGGCCGCGCCCGACGGTGCTCTTCCCACACCCGGCGGGCCCCGTCACCACCCAGATGTGTTGGATCTGCTGCCGCGGTTGAGCCGGAGGCTGCGGCTGGGTTTGGTCCGCCCACATGGGGTTGGTGGTGGTGTGGTTGATGTTGAGGGGGGTGTCGACCACCGCGCCCTTGTTCTTCATGGCGGGCTGCGGGCGTTCGCCGGCGGAGAGCATGGTGGTTTTTAGTTGGGGGTTATTGGTTTTTGAGTGCTGTGGGGGTTCTGGGTTTCAAGGAACGGTGCGCTGGAATAATTGGGTGTATGACGTGCTCGAAATTTTTGTGAAATTTGGTTGGAACCACAGTTGGGATTGTTGGAGTTGCAGCTTGTGTAGGCAACGGTAGAGTGTAAAGGGTGTGGTGTTGTAGTGGATGTAGTAAGTAGGGGCGGGTAAAGTTGGCTTGAGTTCTCCCTGACGCAACAACCGGGGGAAAGATTGAGCTTAAGAAGGACAAGGACAAGGACAAGAATAAGATCGGGGAAGGACTACGGCTATAAAGCCAAAGGGAAAAGACGGGAAATCAGAATGATGAAAGGGTTTCCAGGACGGGCAACAATACTAATAATAATCCCATGGGCTGTGTGGGTCAGTCAGTCCGGGGGGGCGTTATCGGCTTCAGAATGACACTGTTTCGTCCGGTCTGGTTTTCCTTGAATTTGCGACTTGAATGAATGTGATTGATCGTTTCTCCTACTCAGTATCCCCTTTCCAGGATCCACCCCGGCTTCTGGCATCGGGTGTTGAGACAGCGCGCAGCATGGGCCGGATTTAAGGTATCAGAAGTAGAGGGAAGACTTCCCACTCGTCATTTCATCACCACTGCATTTGGAGTGGGGGGGTAAAGGTAACGGACAAGCACCAGCAAAAAAAGGGTGGGGGAAAAAAGAAACGAAGAAGCGTCTTTTTCTTCCCTGAGACTCCGGCGGTCTGGTTGTTAGCGGGAGATCCGATCGGGCGCTGTATCACAGACGTATGGCTTACACCTCTCTGTAATCACACCATAGATAACTACAAGTAGAAAGCCACAGTAAGAGGTGTCCACGCAGTGACGCAGCACCTGTATCACATTCTCCGCTGTTGCCATTGATCCAGATGAGACAAAAATCCCTCCCATTACTCCAATCACTGTCTCGAACCAAAGGTGTTTCGGAGGAGTATCGGGCGAGATAACCTGCCTATGCCATGATGTCACTGGAGCTGGTATGTGTAACCGGTGTTTCGGAACAGTCGGTAAATTTCCCCCTCCGTAATCTATTTTCCGACCAGCAAAAATTGGGGGTTGTTCCCCCCACACTATTCCCTCTATGGCACTAGCCTGCTGTTCCTTTTTCTATGCACCTTCTTCGATGCTTCCAGAGGCTTTCCTCTCTCGAAAGGCTCGCTCCAGTTCTACCGTGGACCCGTTTTAGACCCTCACAGTTGCATCCATGATGGACAGAAACAACCACAAAGTCGGATGGGATTACTGCTCATTCCGTTGGTCTGTTTGCAGCAGCCCAATCGACAAGCCAACTGGCAACAGTGTCACGAGGTCTCATCATCCTTCCCCCTCGATCCATCCACTGACTGGCGGTGAATTTATCGAGACAGCAAGAGACAAACAAAAAGTCCGGCCTGGGCCGTACCTTTTCCTTTTCCCCGGTGCCAGCCATTGCGACAGGTCGGATTTAAGCTTGACGGGGGTCATTTCCCTCTTTTCACAGCAGAACTCCATTCCCGTAGGTACACGTCGTTTGGTGTCACCTTTGGCTCAACCAGAGCCAGAGCTTTCTTCATCTTCCCCCTCTTGTGAAACCATTTGGCTCTGATCATGCGTCCCTCCCTTCACTCACCGCCGCTAAAAGACGTGAATGAGAAACTCGCCGGGGAACACAATGATCAAATTACCTTGCATTGGCTGCAAGCAACTTTTCCAAGGTTGATATTCCCTGGCGGCTCTGTGCATGATCCGGCTGGAGTGCAAGGGTTCATTACCGGATTTCTGCCCAACGACCTCCTCCCTGAAGAGGCGAGAGAAATAACCTTAAGCGCCCTAAGCTGACGGATTATTCCTATCGGAACTGGTGACTGTGTCTCCTCAAAAAAACCCCTCATTTTTATAGAAAGGTCATCCAGTTAGAGTATCGATCCCTGACAGTGTGGAGGGGACGGATGACTTCCCCAGACTTCTGGAGCCTGTTTCTGCAGCGCAAAAGAAGCAATATTCCCCGCTCCAGCGACTTTAGAATGCGGTTATGCCCCGTCGATCTTGCCGCATGTCATTAGGACAGGACCAAGTATACGAAGTTTACCTTCGATACATCACGAGCTATCGACAGAACTCGAGTAGTAAGTCGCACATGACGTGCAGAGTACTGCAGTATAAGATAAAGACGTTCCAGACAGCGAGTGCTTCTTTGGAGAGCAGCATGACGAAGGCGGTGAGTACGTAATCGGTGATAGTGCCAGCGCGTCCACCGCCGCCAGGCAGTCGAGATGCCGCCGAGGGAGCTGGCCATCTCAAGGCCATTCCTGCCCGCTAATTATTATTCAATTTGACTCTACACTCAGGTACACGGCTTGACTTGACGAGCCTAGAACTTGCTAGCAGCTGCCAATTAAATTTGTTCCATTGCTTCCCACTTCCTGCAGCACGCCAGCTCCTTGACTCCTTTCCCCCTCCCCACGATGACCTCCCTCTTCTTCTCCACCCCGGTGGACATCGACGTGGTTCTCGAAGATAGCGATGAGCGCCAAACGGTGGACGTCAAGTTGGACAAGGGCCGTCGCGAGAGGGTCCCTCTCTACATGGACGGCGAGTCCGTCAAGGGAGCCGTGACCGTCAGACCCAAGGATGGAAAGCGGTTGGAACACACTGGCATCAAGGTGCAGTTTATCGGTACTATTGGTATGCGACCTAGGCCTTCATCCCGCGCGCGGGCATATCCATCTTATCACACTGCCACAGCTCAACACTAGGGTGCACTAAATCAGGCTGACCAGCTCCTTCACAGAAATGTTCTACGACCGCGGCAATCACTACGAATTCCTCTCCCTGGTACAGGAGCTGGCGGCGCCCGGCGAGCTGCAGCACCCGCAGACCTTCCCCTTCAACTTCAAGAACATCGAGAAGCAGTACGAGTCCTACCACGGCATCAACGTCAAGCTGCGCTACTTCGTCCGGGTGACGGTCTCCCGGCGCATGGCGGACGTGATCCGCGAGAAGGACCTCTGGGTATACTCGTACCGCATGCCCCCGGAGACCAACAGCCCCATCAAGATGGACGTCGGCATCGAGGACTGCCTGCACATCGAGTTCGAGTACTCCAAGTCGAAATACCACCTGAAGGACGTCATCGTCGGCCGCATCTACTTCCTCCTGGTGCGGCTCAAGATCAAGCACATGGAGCTGTCGATCATCCGGCGCGAGACCACGGGGTCGCCGCCCAATCAGTACAACGAGAGTGAGACGTTGGTGCGGTTCGAGGTGAGTGCAGCTGGAACAAGATTAGGGGAATGAGGATAGTGCTGGGGAATGCTAACGGCGCACATTGCAGATCATGGATGGGTCGCCCTCTCGAGGTGAGTGAGAATCGGGCCCTTGAAAGGGAGCCAGCCAAACAAATTCGACGAGTCCAGCTAATGCTGACGATACCTCACCCAGGTGAAACTATTCCCATTCGTCTCTTCCTCGGCGGATTCGACCTGACACCCACCTTCCGCGATGTCAACAAGAAGTACTCGACGCGATACTACCTCAGCCTGGTGCTTATTGACGAGGGTAAGTCGGTTACGCTGTCTCTTTCTCTCTCTTTCATAACCCATCCTTGCCTCGTTTTTGCATGTCGTTCTGCATTGTCACAGAACATCGGGCAGAAATGTGTGTCCACTTGCCGGAGACGGGTCGGCGGGAACCAGCCCCCCTTCCAAACCAACCGCCGGCGCACACCACACTAAACATCCCACGGCATCCCACTGTTCCCCCCGTTCCCCGTCTCAATAGCCGGTCGGCTATCGGTGAAAGCCTCCCCTCCCCTCACGCTGATCGGGCCACACACACCGCCCGCCACATAAAGCCCATCAATTCACTACCCCCACACTAAACCCCAAGCGATGGATGGGCTTTTCCCCCGTCTTTGCCTAGAGGTTTTCCTCACGTGGAGGCCCCAATTTTTCCAATCGCGTTCCTTTCCCCAATTTCCTTCCCCCACTCCATCCGACTGCCTGTCTTACCCCAAAACAAACCAACAACACCGCCTTTCTTCCCAGGTGCCCCTATCAACAACAACAACAACCTCATCATCATCATCAGCCACCACCACCACCACCACCATAACAAAATACACACAGTCCACTAACCCCATAATCCATCAAACACAGACGCCCGCCGCTACTTCAAACAATCCGAAATCGTCCTCTACCGCCAAGCGCCAGAGATCGCCCCCACCCCGCAAATCGCCCAGCAGCAGCAGATCCAGCAGCAGCAGTTGCTCCAACAGCAACAGCAACAGCTGCCCGTCGGCTCGGCCACCCCGGGTCCCGGTCGTAGTGAAGCCCATCAGCAGAACCATTTCGCGCAGCAGCAGCAGCAGCAGCAGCAGGCGGCTCAATCTGTTCCTGCTTCTGCGGCTTAGCTCTCTGCTTGTTTTGTTATAATCATTCGAGCTAAAGGATGCGTGAGACGTTTTGCCCGATTGAGATGGTGGTTGTTCTTGCTTTGATTGGTAGGGTAAGGGCGGGCTGGGGCTGGGGCTGAGCTGGAGCTGAGATGATTTGTACTTGTACTTTATTTCATATATACCCTTGCTTTTTGTCCTTTTTACTTTTTTCTTTCTTCTGTGGGTTGAGATGTATGTGTATGTGGGCGATGTAGTCGGGGGGTCATGTGGTGTATTGTGTAGGCTGGGGGGGTGGGGGTTGGAATAGGTTTGTGTGGACGAGGTTCTACGGATTTAACCACTCACTAATGCTGGAGATGTAGGTGGACTTAATAGGTAGGGGTAGTAGTATTGCTGATACGGTGTACTCCAGTTCCTTTTGGGAAAAGGGGTACTTCTACGATAACTATGACCTGATATACAGATCTCAAGCTGCTGCCTATACGTCCGTTTAATGGGGATATCCATTAAGAAGACTAGAGAACAAAACTAAGAATACATCTTTACCTGCATCTGACGGAACAGATGCCTCCAAGGGGCCCGAATCACGCCGACAGAACCTGGCCCAGGGCACGCAGAACCTCCCCGTCGTCGTGCTGCTTTCCGGCTACCTGCACGGCTCGTACGACGAGCGGGTAGATCCACGCCAGGTGCTTCTTATGATCCAGGTCGCCTGGACTATTGATCGACACGCCGTTGACCGTGCCCGGGAGCGCGGGGACCGTCGACGGGTCGCTCTGCAGAGCCACCATACCCCGGAGGAGGTGCAGGAGGGATTTCCGGGCCGGGGTGGGCTGCGGCATCAGGCCCCGCAGGGGCTGGTCGGCGATGTAGCCTTTGAGGGACACGGAGGCCCGGAGGATCAAGTAAGGGGAGATGGACCGGGCGAGGGTGAGACGGGCGGCAGAGGCTGATTGCTCGACAGGTGATGACCCATGCCCTGACGGGGTTTGTGCCTCGTCAGATAAAGGAAGTGATGGCGCCGCGGCGAGTTCGAACAGTGTATCGATTACGGTGTACGCCATCTTGGTGCGAGGCGTCGGTGATGGGTCGAAAGTTCTGCCCGGACGGACATTGTACAACCCGTGCAGCGGGTCTTCTTCGAGGGGTTGGCGAGGGAGGTCTAGTCGCTGTGGGGCGTAGATGAACGATGACCGCAACAGGGCACAGGCGAAGTCCCGGCGGGTGGAGTCGGGAATCGTAGATGCACCTAGCGATGGAATGATGAGCGTCTTCAGTCGGTTAAACGCAGCGACGTCGAGGGATTCGTCGCTCAGGATCTTGGTGTGAGGAACGGAACCGGTTTGAAAACCACGGGCCGAGACGATGCCATTTGCCAGGTCAACCACACAGTTCCAAAAACGGCTGATTTGCTCCTGCTGGGCTGTGGCATATTGCTTCTCCACGTATGGGATTCCCACCTGAAGGATGTTCAAGGAAGCAGTGGTGGATTTCTGCGAAAGACTCGGCTCGCGGTCCTTTCCGGGCCATTCATATCTCAAAGCAATGGGGTTCACCAAATGGCCCAGTGCGGTCGCCAGAGACCCGTCGAGGAATATGTCTTTCTTGATGCCGTGCTCGGAAATATACCAGTCTAGAAGCTCTATCACGCTCTTTGAGAAAGCGACGAAAGTGGGCTTCTTGGAATCACTCTCTGGCGACCACTTAGATAGAGGTGAATCTGCCAGTTCTGCCAGACATACAACGATGCTCGACTGTGAATTGCCATCCGAGCACAAGAGCTTCAGACATTCCATGAGCAGCGTCTGTACCTTGGAGGGGCGGTCGATATCCGGAGAGTAAGGCGGGGATATCGAGTTCCAGGCAAGCATTTGAAAATGTCCAAGGATCTTCTTAACACTTTCATCTTCAAAATCATCCTTGTATAGACGATATATCTGTTGGAATGCTTGAAGATAGGCCATTGCAGCATCTTGGTTCGGTCTATCCAGATTGAGCATATCTTCCCGATCGGCCGGGTGACCGTTCAGCCACAAGAGCCAGGTTGAGCGTAGAGACTGCTTACTGAATTCGCCAGGACCCTGTATCCGAAGGAGGGTGCTCGTCAGACTGGAGTAGGCAGCTTCACTGAACTCAAGAAGCCGCAAAGTAAGCAGCTTCTCATAGTATCCCAGCAGACGCTCCCATGACTGATCGAACAATTCGTCCTGGACTATCGTCCCAAAAAAATTCGTGATGAGATCAGATGCTCCTTTGACCATAACAACTGTTGTCTCAACCCAGGCCTTCGTGCTATCAGAGTGATCGGACTTATTCTTCTCCAGCGTCAGGCAGAGCTCATCTTCTATCTCCTCCACCATACGGAACAGAACTCTGTTAAGACACAAACACCATGCCTTGGGAGACAACTGTTGCCCGTAAGCATCGAAGATTCTCAATAGAGTCTGGATAGCACAGTTTCGGACCTCCGATCGACTATCTGTTGTCAGATCTACTATCCTCAGAAGGAGCAGTAGCCACAATGCATTCCGGGATATCGAGGGGTCATCGCCCTTGGCGAGGTTCGCAAGCGCATCCTCGCTCACGGAGGCATCAATGTGAGATTCAATGCAGAATTGCTCGATTTGTCCCTGGAGAAAGTCTGAGACGTTCCAGAAAGACGATGTAGTGGTTAAAGAAATGTTGAAATCTTGCTGCTGCTGAGCAAACTTGGAAAATGATTCCACCAGGTCCAATCGACAGGGTAGTGGAAGCAATGCAACGAAGTCGGAGGCTATCAGTTGTAACGATTGATAAGCAACCCGCACAAGTCGAACGGAATCTGCCACCCATCTGGCCTGGCTTCTTGCGTTCGAGGTCCCGGATTTTTCATTCTCAACCCTCTCACCAAATACAGTTGTAATGAGGTCGAAAGCAAGAGCCCATCCCTCCACGAATGTCTCGCCATATTGTTCAAGGATGCTCTTGAGGGTTTCCAGGCTTTGTTCATGAATCTCAACAACTGGAGCAGTGGGGAAGCCGATCGAGCAGCCGCTCGCTTCATAGAGCAACCTAATCTGCATCTTGAGCACTTTGAGATTCCTGAGTTGTCGTTCATTCTGCTTCGCAGGATCATCGCCAGCTCTTTGCGCCATGGTCAGTGCCACAATGCTGTTCAGTACCTCATTCGCCCTGAGCCGAAACTTCTGGCTGATCGCTCTGTCTGCCGCAGTTGACATCAGCCTGGTAGTGAGAAGATTCCAAGCGCCCAGGTCAGACTCAATCAATGAAGACAGTCGATCAACGTTCGCCAGTGCTATCTCGTTAGCTTTCTCGAGCACAAACCTCACTAATTCATCTTGTGTCCTAGACTTCCCCACCGAAAGCGACACGCGATGGGTGTTTTTGCGCATGAGACTGGTGCGAGGAGAAAGAAGCTCTCCGGTAGGAGACAGCGGTGCGGTCTGAGAGGCATCCTCAGCGGGCCCATAGAGGTCCAAAAGTGCAGTCAAGAGATCCTGGAATGACTCAATGGGATAGTCGCCGCTACTCTCGAACATCTTTGCGGACGCTGTTTGCACGGCTATGATCTCGACGCCGAGATTGGCTTTTGGCACGTCCATTGATGCAGTCGAGGCTTCCGCGGAGCTTGTCATAGCCTGGGGATTTGTGGTCAAGCCAATCAAAATATCAGTATCTTGAAGGGTGCCGAGTACAATGGACCAGGCCGGCTGATCTAAAGTTGGCCCAAGCGCGATTCCTAAATTAAGCAAAGCGCGTAAGCACAGGAGGTTCCTGGTGCTCAAAGACACGAAAGTACTCTCTGGAGGAATACTGCTGACTTCGGCAGATATCGTCGGGCCACCGAGAGATACATGCGAGTCCTTCGTTTTGTCATCTGTCATTGGTTTGGATTGCAAAGCCGTTGTAGCAGACGCCGGCGTATTCGTAGGCTTGACACTGCCGGTATCGGCTGGCATAACTGCTTTCCCAAGTGTCGTTAAGAAGGCATCCCGGGGTGTCGACAATCTCAGTAGACCAGCCACATGCGCCAATTTCTGAAAAGACCTAACAAGGTTGTGGTAGAAGTCGTCATCAAGGGCTGCGTACAAGAACGTGGAGCATGCTGCAAGAATGGCTGGCCAGCAGTTATCGATGATGCCAGCACAACTTTTGATGGCTGCGAGCTGGGGATGAGACTCCAAATGAAGAGGGTTGATGGGTACGGGCGACTTCCTGCTGTGAGGCTGTCTCGGGGTATCAGTCCCTTGTTCGGGACCAGTCACACGACTTCGCCGCTTCTGTTTCAGGTCGGGAACTGTTAATGGTAGAATAAACTTTGCAAGCCCCTCAGCGAAGTTGCTAATGCAGTTCAGTACAAGACTGTAGATATATGTCTCAGGTGGTGATTGCGGCTCAGTCTTATCGAGCAATTCCATATAAGGTGTTCGAACCACGCTCCATTGGCTGCTGATTCCCGGCGCATCGGAATCGGTGATAGGAACGGATGCTCCGATGACGCCAGCAACACCCCCTGCTTCGAGAGTAATCTGCTCTTCGGTGACAGCTCGTGTATGCTCGGTTCGTAAAGGTACAGTGGACCGGGCGCTGACTCCAATCAGAGAAGGCTTTTCAGAGGCAAGACGAACCAGAGCGGCCATGTGGTCTTTCAAGATGTTCTTCCTTCTCTCCTCCCCGTCGTACAAAGAATATATGAGCCTAACCAGACCTGGCTCAGCATACAATCCTCGAAAAAGTTCCATGCAGAGGACTCGCTTCCACGGTGATGTCCCGTCTGGTTCAAGTAAATGCGTCACAAGCCCGAGAGCCATTTCGCACTCGGCAGGTAGAAGAGACATGTGGCGCTTGAGTAGCACTGAGAGGATGCGAATGGCACGAACAGTCTGGGAGAAAGTATGTCTCTCAGAGAGGATTCGCACCAGCACTGGCATGAGCTTAGCCCGCAAGACCTGAGTCAACTCGGCATGGGTAACGAAAAGCCTGCCACTATTGAGTAGAATGCTTTCGATGAGCTCCAGAGTGAACGGCGTGGACAGAGATTTGATGCGAAGGAAATAAAGCGGTTCACCGTCTACGAGACGGCATAGGTCATCCAGAACCTGATACCTCCGTTAGTTGTTCGGTCAGAGAGCTGCAGGTAGGGAGCGCAAGCCTACACGTAGAGCGTCATACGCAAAATGTCCCACGTTGATGGAATTCCCGTCCACCTTGACAGTAACCGTGGGAGTCGTTTTGTCGAAGTTCTCTACAATATGGTCAGAATCGGCTGTTCCGAGTTTCATCAACATTCCGAAAATCTTACTGTCTTCAATGGTGACTAGCTCGAATGTGGATACCACAAGCTGTTGGAGCGTTGCTGCGGCTGTGCTTGAGACAGCAGGCATCTTGTTCATCTGCAGGGCTGCACAAATCTCCAGCGTGCTCACGAGAAGATCTCCGCCCAGATCACTCGCATAATGTTGAAGCAAGGACGGTAAAGTTTGCAATATCTTCAGTTGAATATCCAAGCCTTTCATAGCGTAAGCGAAGCACCGATTGACGGGTTTGATAGAATGACTTACTCATGTTTGCCGTCTCCTTCAGGCCAGAGAGTACATCTCTAAGGCGCTCTGGTGGCAATGACCGGGATGCCACCAGCCTTTGCAGGCAGATGACTCCGATGCTTGCGAGCTTGGCATGGCGACTATGGCAAGCGATAATGAAGGGATTTACAAACTTGGGTTTGCGCAGAAGGTCTCACGCAATCTTAGCATTCATGCCGTTTGAATGTGATCGTAATCATGGACCAATGAGACACTCACCGGCAGATATCTGAGCCTCTGAGGTTGAAGGTAGTGCTTTCAAGTCATTGAGCGACTCTTCGGCGGCCTGTATTATCGTTAGTCAGCATCAATGTTCGAGAATCCCTTTTTAGACGGTGGAAGCTTACAGTGCGAAGTTCCGAATTTCTTCTCTTAGACTCTTGGATAAGATTCAAGAGTTCCGCCTGTAAAAACTGGGAGGACATTTCAAACAGGGTGCTGAATCATATCATGGCCGGCGCCAGTCGAGTCGGATAGTACAGTACAGTAAGGTAGCACTAGGCAGATGTGGCTTCATGTGGTTGGATCGCTGATTGGGTCGGTAGAGGAAGAGAAGAGAGGTTGGTGAAAGAGCACATGGATTGACGCAATATACGTCTTATTAAGGGCGAAAGCACATCAATACAAGTACATAATTGCCATTACCAGCAGATTCGAATGGGCAATCGAACAATCAAGCACCGGACGCATCATCCGGAGTGGCAGCTCTCAGGAGCGCCAAGGCAGCGACGGAGATAAGTTCGAGGCCATCACGTGGCATCGGCTGGTTCTTTATCATCACATGACCTATTCTTCAGGAACCCGGCGGGACAAGATACGCAATAGCCACTGGTCCATTGCAGTGCCCATTGTCATTGCCGGCAAGTGGGATAAAGTCGTGGGTGCCCCTCCTCCGCCTTCGGTACTGATCTCTTTCACCTCTCATCAACAACCACCTTCATTTCTCCACAGTTACAATACACAGAACCCTTTCTCTAAGTTCACATACCGCATAATGTCGGCCAAGGTTCCCAGAAACTTCAGGTTGCTGGAAGAGCTTGAGAAGGGCGAGAAGGGCTTGGGCGCAGGTGAGCATACCTTCACAAACAAGGTGGCACATGACACACAGTCCACTAACGCACTTTCATTTCCATCCCTTAGAGGCTTGCTCGTACGGTCTTGATGATGGCGAAGATATGATGATGAGCAACTGGAATGGCACTATCCTGGGCCCTCCTCATGTCCGCCCCCTCCGCATACTTATTCCCGCCACGATACCCCAGCAGTACTGACTCGACAATGAATGAACACAGAGCGTGCATGAGAACAGAATATACAGTGTCAAGATTCACTGCGGTCCCGACTACCCTGATAATCCCCCTACTCTGCAATTCGTCTCCCGGATCAATCTGCCATGCGTTGATCCCCAAACCGGCAAGGTACGCATAGAGCTACGCTGCGTCATAAACAGGGCCAGGAGTATACTGACTTCTCTATAGGTTGATCCCACCAAGCTCCCTTGCCTAGCTCAATGGAAGCGCGAATTTACCATGGAGACTATTCTGCTCGAACTTCGGCGGTACGCCGTGCCTTGACTCCCTATTCCTCCTCTTTTACATGCAGGTTCTGACTGTGTCACAGGTATATGGCTCTGCCCCAGCACAAGAAGCTTCCCCAGCCCCCGGAGGGCTCTAACTTCTGAGCGACGTGATGCTGTGAGATGACTCGGGAACCGAATGAGGAGTATTCTGGTGGGTTTTGTGCGTGCGGTTTCGTTCGCGTCTTCTTTCGTTTTACTTCTTAGAGCGTGTACAGTCTTTGCATAACGGCGGGCATGGCGTGGTGTCAATCGAAGCCTAGTCGCAATTCATCGATTCTAGAAATCTTTGTCGGTGTGGACTTTCCTGTCATCCTTGCTACTTAGACTATCCTTTCTATGACATTCATCATTAGCTTTGGGGGTATTCATAGATATTGATCGAGTAGGGTCAGGCACAGTCACGGTGAGCGAGATATCAAATCGGCAGGGCACATGGGCGTCCATTGAGAGCACATATGCCGATGCCAATGAGTCGATTGGCGAGTAGGCCGGCGCTACTACATAGATGAGTGGCTTCAGTATAGCTGACCAGCAAAAAGTATCGAGACAGGTCGTGCCCGGGATCGAACCGGGATTACAGGAATCAGAATCCTGGGTGCTAACCATTACACTACACAACCGTGGAAATGAGTCAAGACGAGGTCGTGCCCGGGATCGAACCGGGATTACAGGAATCAGAATCCTGGGTGCTAACCATTACACTACACAACCAAGGTGGTGAGTTCCGCCTCCATAGCTGACTTTATGAAGGTAACTATGATCCCACAGTATTCACGCAACCTAGTCTAACCTCATATTGTTCATCAACTCCAGCAATGATTAGTTGCAGATTAGGGACCATGGTCTGGATTGAAAATTTGCCTTAATATCTGTAAATCTTGGTTTCTTGCCCATACACATATGTCACATTCGCCTTATATCATACGTTGACACGTGATCGCGATTGATATCTTCTCAGTCACATGCTTCCCAGAATATATTTGACATCGACATTGACCGCGTTATCTATTTCACCATGCACAGGTTGGTGGTGCCCAATAAATCCTCAATACACCGATTCACAAGTGCGTACCTCAACAGACAGACCAAGAATGCTCTCCAGGATGAGACTAATGCCCGATTGTCGCGACAGCCCTAGCGCTCTATCGCGCGCTTCTCCGACAATGCGCCAAATTACCTGAAAATCTACCGGAGCGCAATGCATCCAAGCAGCACATACAACTACGGTTCCACAGATACAAGACCCTCGAAAGTCCTTCCAGGGTAGCACATGCCCTGAAAGCGGGATATCATGTACACATAGCCCTCCTTGCTCCATATTCCATCCAGTGCTGACGACCGATTGATTGACCGGCGAATCTACAGGCACTCGACCTGCTCCATGCCGTATCACAAAACAAACGCACCGAAACCAAGCGTCTCAAGACCCTCCTATCCCAGACTGCCGAAGCACAGGAACGTCGGTCCGCGATGCAAAGAGAGCTGAGGCGGCTGAAGCCGGTCAAACCCATGAGCGCCATGGAGCTGAAGAAGGAGGCCAACCGGGAGGCCGCGAGGAGGACCATGTCGCGACACCCCGATGCCATACCGGTTCTTTCGCGTCCACGGCCGGCCGTCAACGGAATACGTCGCATTCCGAAACTCGTGAATGCGCGCGGCGTCCCCTTCCTGCGGATCATGAAACCCCAACCCGCCATCCTCGGGCACATTATCCGGGGCAAACTTCGCAAACGAGAGAGGACACTTCGCGTGCGCAAGAAGTTACAGGAAGAGAGGATCTGGGCCCAGGATGAGGACGAGTGGGATCGATTGACCGGCCAACAAGAACGCGAGCCAACGGCCAGGTGGCGTCATCCCGTTGAAGTATGCGTTATGGACCTCAAACGACGAGTCTCTGAGATGGAACGCAAGGATCAAGCGCTTGCGACAGCCATGTGGAAGGTCGTCCTCGCGGAGCGTGCGTTGGCCGCTAAAGAAGCCGAGGAACGGGCCGCCAAGATGGCGGCTGCGCCAAAAGAGACTACAGAAGGGGGAGAAACGGAGCAGGACTTGAAGTAAGTCGGCCAGCTAGAGCGCGCTATACTACCCAAACGACCTACTTGATTGGGGTTACGTGCGTAGACCACCGAAGGGGATGTCAGGATTGGAGCAGTAACCTTGGCCCAACGAAGAAAGCCCAGGCATAGCTCAAGTAGGCGAGTCCTCTATGCGTTTCTCAGGCAATATACCCCATTCTATCAGGTCATGTTCATAGCATCGAACCATAGCCATATGCCTTTGGAACCCGCCCGGTGTTCTTGATCAATACCCGCTCTATGTATGACACATCTGTCAGACTGGACACTTTCATCTCTTTGGGATAAAGGCTCATCTGGGCGCGACCTGTATGTATACTTGTAAATTGTGACAAAGAGCACATCACGCTTCTATGCGGCGATCTTCATCTTCTCTACAGCAGCGGGCATAGCATCCTCCTCGTCCTCATCAAAGTCTGCTCTGCCAGCCAAACCGCGCTCCCACAGTTGCTTGCCCGTGAGCTTCTTCTCCTCCTTCCCGGGCGCCTTCTTCTGCGCCTTCTTGTCCTCGGCTTCCTTCTCCTCGCGCAGCCTCTTCTCCTCGTCCTCCATCTCCTTCATGAACTTGTCCCGCCACGCCAGGAACGTCTCCCGGTTGACCGCCGTGCCCTGAAACTTCCGGTTCTCCTCCTCCTCGCGCTTGGCCGCCTCCATTTCGCGCTCCGCGTGGATGGCATTGACCCGCTCCGCCATAAGCAGCTCGGCGCTCTCCTTCAGCGCGCTCACCAACGTGAACACCATCGCCATCCCCATGTTCTCTTCGATGGTCGGCTGCAGCGCCTCGAGCAGCCGGTCCTTGTCCTCCGAGACATCGAGTCGGGGGTGTTTCGGTGCATTGGGGGCCGCGGTGATGTCAAGTTCCGGGGCAACGTCCGGATAGTCTTCCGGGTATGACACGTGCAGATTCAGGACTGGCGGCTCGAGCTCTTCGACGTCATTGTCGGGGGGGTCCAGGACGATCGATATCCGATAGGAAGTGTCAGAAATATCTGTAGTTGCAGGTTCTTTCGTCAGCGTCGAGATTCCAGAATTACCGCCCAAACCAGAAAGAAAAAAAAAAAAAAGAACAAGAGTCCTCGGAGCGACTGGGCTAGTTTGCATACCTGTGATCTCCTCGGGGAAAATGGAGTCGAGCACTTCGCGCTCTTCGATCTGATCTTCGCGACCCATCTTTGCTTCCAATGCGCCGCCGGCGGGGGTGGTGGTGGAGGGGTATTCGGTTTCGTGGGGTGAGTGAAAACTCGTTGCTGAGAGATCGTAGCTCTCGGATTTGATGGTTGACAAGCACTAATAGCAATAGAACATGTAGTACATGAGAAGAAGCACCAAGACCGCTTCGCGTTTTCCTGATTCGATAATCCTGAGCTAAAGCATAGACTGATCGGTCCCTCTTCAATCCGGCATGGAGTAGAATGTTGCGGTCGACGTGCAAACAGCACAAACAGATAAGGCAGGGCCCGGCCGTCCCAAATTTATCCCGCCCGAAAAGGGAATTTCTATGCTCCGCCTTGGAAAAAAAGATCCAACAAGATCCAATTGCTATACTTTTCTTCCTCTTCCCTGAGGTTTCTTCTTTCTGCAATCATATTCTTTACATCTTATGACCTATCAATCGACGAGCACACACCCATTTTAGACCTCTCACATTAACATGGGCAAGTCCAGGCCTCAGAAACAGAAGAAATCCTCCAAATCTCGCGAGAAGTCCCTCCTCGGCGTCGGTGGTTCGGTGAAGCAGTCGCAGAACAAGATGAACGAAGACCCCACCCAGCTCCTGGACCAGGCGACGATACTCATCCAGACCGGCCAGGCCGATGCCGCTCTACAATTAGCGCAGCAAGCGCTCGACAGCTCGCCCGCGGGATCCCCCTCATACCTGTCAGCCTTGATCGCCGTCGCAGAGATCTACGTCGAACTTGGAGATATCGACACCGCCAGAGCCCATTTCCTGCGCGCAGTCGAAGCCGATCCCAACGGGACGATACCGGAGTCTCAGGGCGGAGGCGCGGAGAAGTTCTTGTGGCTGGCCCAGTTGAGCGAGGAAGGCGGAAAGGATAGTGTCCAGTGGTTCGAGAAGGGTGTCTCCTCGCTCCGACATGCGATCCAGCAACTAGAACAGAACCCCGGCCCTCAGGAGGCGGCCGAGTTACTGGAGAAGAAGCGCAAGATGGCCAATGCCCTATGCGCCGTGGCGGAGATCTACATGACCGATCTTTCGTAAGTTGAACATTCCCCCCCCCCTTCCCGGCTTCTTCCCATCCCGCGGCGGCTGCGAGGAGGAATTTCTTGTACTGACGTATTGTAGCTGGGAGGAAGATGCAGAGAACCGTTGCGAGACGCTCATCACGGAGGCTCTCCTCGTTGAACCCAATGGACCCGAGGTCCTCCAAACCCTGGCTTCCATTCGAATCTCGCAGCTACGGACAGACGACGCCAAAGCAGCACTGAGAAGGAGTCTCGAGATCTGGAAGGACCTGCCCCCGGAGGACCCTAGTATCCCAGACTTTGCTACCAGAATCAGTCTTTCTCGTCTCTTGATGGAGGTTGCGCTGGAGTTTGAGGCGTTGGAGGTCTTGGAGCGGTTGATCCTGGAAGATGATCAGAGTATCGAGGCTTGGTATCTAGGCGGATGGTGCTTATATCTCCTGGCTGGGAAGCAACAAGCCCCTGCGGATGACGAGGAGGAAGCCGATACCCCAGAGGCCAAGCGCCTTGCATCGCTCGTTGCCAGTCGCGAATGGCTCAAGCAGGGTCTGGCTCTCTATGAGATCCAGCAGTACGAGGATGAGAGGCTCAAGGAGCATGCGCTCGAACTGGTTCAGGAGATGAACCAGGAACTGGGCGAGGAGATAGAGGACGAAGAGGCTGAGGGCCAGGAAGGTGAGGAAGGTTGGGAGGACGAGGAGATCGAGGTGGACTCAGACAGTGACCACGAAATGGCTGACTCCTGAATACAACAAACGCTGCATGTCCATGTTACGAACCCCCCCCCCATTTCCCTGTCATGATACCACCTCAAAAGTCATGTTATTCTTGCTCAAAATACCAACGAATCTAATAATAACTTGGATGAGCACCTCATGTTGAAGCGAATTCACTAAAACCTCTTGGTTCATTGTCCATTCCATTATCGTACGGACCCGGATAAAGTAGTACCCGAGCGCGCTTCCCTTCCCTCCCCCCCGGAGATAATCAAAGCCAATTTTGTCCCGGCCAAGCACCTTCGGGGTGGCAAAACTGAGCTCAATGTGAGTTGGGGAAAGAAAGGGTTGTTTTAGCGGTCGCTGGAAAGTGCCCCTCCCTTGTCTTCCGTCAAAGGATGGACCTGGAATCAGCGCCCAGCGGGAAAAGCTCGTCGTCGTTACAGACCCCAGTCGCCGCCGTCGCCGTTGAGATGACTTCCGCGGATGTAATCGACAAGCCAGCCACGGCGAACGAGGACCCCACCGCCACTGCCACCAAAGGCGAGATGTCTCAAGTCGAGTTCGAGACCGACAGTGACGCTTCGGGCGAGGAGTGGGAAACCCAGTCTCTCTACGGGGACGCCATTGAAGTACTGCGAGACGAGCAACTTCGCGATGGAGGTAAAGTCAAATCCAACTATACAAATGCCTTCCCAGGCGCCCTCTCGCTGTGTGCAGCCCAAGGCCCACCCGCTAACTGCGCCGCGCTTGAGTATCTATAGTCCCCGATGCCTGTACTTTGGAGGAGGCTATCGCGTACCGAAAGCGCCTCCATGAAATCGGCAAGGCTGCGTTCGTCGAAGAGACCATCGCAAAGGAGACGGTCACTGCGAAGAAGCTGTGCACGGCGTTCGGCATCCAGCCCCCGGGGTTCCTCGAAGGTGCCCCCGACGAGGCCTACCACCCTCTCCTCGCGATCGCGATCTCGCGCGAGTTCTCGAGACGTCCGAAGCTCCCACAGTATAATACCATCGATGATGCGGTGAGGTTGCTGAAGGAGTCCAAAAACATCGTCGTGCTGACCGGCGCTGGCGTGAGTCATCCCTCGCCCCCCTCCCCCTGGGGTGCACCCCTGCTTTTGTCGCGCAAGAGTCTGCGATATACTGATGCGAATCTTGTAGATTTCCACCAGTCTTGGGATCCCCGACTTCCGCTCCAAGGATACCGGGTTATATTCACAGCTCGCGCATCTGGGCCTGAGCGATCCGCAGGAGGTGTTCGACATTCATGTGTTTCGCGAAGACCCCAGCATCTTCTTCTCGGTTGCCAAGGACATCCTCCCCACGGAAAAGAAGTTCTCGCCGACGCACGCGTTCATTCGCCTGCTGCAGGACAAGGAGAAATTGTTGACCAATTACACCCAGAATATCGACAACATCGAGGCCAATGCCGGTGTTGCCGCGGAGAATATTGTCCAGTGTCACGGCTCGTTCGCCACCGCGACATGTGTCAAGTGCAAGTTCCAGGTGTCCGGTGACGAGATTTTCGACGAGATCAAGAAGGGTGCCATCCCCCAGTGTGCCGCGTGCCGTGACCGAATCGCAGAGGAGACGGGAGCGAAACGCAAGCGCAGCACTACCGGTGTGCACCGAAATCGCAAGGACGACTGCGGCGACAGCTCGGATGATGAATACGAAATTCCGTCCCCCGGTGTTATGAAAGTGGGTTTGCGCGCTCTCTTTTTTCTTTCTTGCAAATTCTCTTCACCCGGCGTCTTGCTGACAGGCAATTAGCCCGATATCACGTTCTTTGGCGAGGATCTTCCGGATGAATTCGGTCGTCGCCTGCTTCACCACGACCGCGAGCGGGTGGACTTGGTCATTGTCATCGGAACGTCTTTGAAAGTGGCGCCTGTCGCAGAGGCCCCCGGCGTGTTGCCTCGTCACGTGCCTCAAATCTACATCTCTCGGACTGTAAGTCCTACTTCCTTGAATCTAAAACCACCCCCAGGCTGACGGATCTGATAGCCCGTGACGCATACGGAGTTCGATATTGATTTGCTGGGTGACTGCGACGTGGTGGTCTCCGAGCTCTGCCGCCGGGCCGGGTGGGAGCTCAAACACGAGATGATTCCGGAGGATGAGAAGGTGGAAATTTCGCAGGTTGAAGGTTACGAGTCACGACATGTGTTTCGGGTTGTCGGCGCATAGCGGCGGTGTTTTGTGTGTTGCTAGCCATCCCATCTCTGGCTCTCAGCTGGTTTCGAGAAACGGCGTACATGGGGTTTGGTTTTGCATTGTGGGTTTTGATATCACCAAAAGGGAAGGACAGGCTGAGAAGGACAGGCTGTAAAGATTGATGGACGAAGACATACACTTACTGTTATCATCAAGCATGTTTTATTATCTTTCTGCGACTTAGAATGTATCTATTCTTGTTTCCGGCTCCGACTCCGGCTCCATAGGAGACCTGTTTGTTACAATTGTTACAATGATAAAATATCATTACAAGTGCTTGCATAGATTCTTACCTCGTACACAAAACAAACGTCCAGTCTCATTCGAATTTGTAGAAGAGCATTGTGGTTCCTCCACCGTTGAGCAGGGCTGGACAGTTGGAAGGTGTCGACGACAAACGGGATCCCCAAATCCAGCGGATCATGAGAAAAAAAATTGATTCCGCATCTCTCACTGACCAGACAAGCGCATCAACGCTCCCTATCAGAGAATTGACCAGATTGCAAGTCTTTCCTCTCTGTGATCTTTCTCAGCAGTTGCAGTACTGCAGTCATTGAAATAGTTCGACCAGACAGCTGTGGCGCGAGGCCCAGCGCAAGCCCTCCGAAGATTACGATGGAATACCTGATCCGCTTCGCCCAGGTCCACGAGTCTTTCCGACAGCCTGAGATCCAGGCGCTGGCCGACTTGGCCGGCATTGATCTCGAGTTCGTCTACTACGATAAATATGTATGTTTCATTCTGATGAAGATGAACCTGTCCTACACTCCTCTTCCATATCACCTACAGATTACCGCCAACATAATTTTCTCTATCTTCCCCCGCATCAACAAAAAAGCTTAAAGCAGCCAAAATGAACTAATGAATCCATCCTCAGTCCCCATTCTGCGTCATCAGAGTCCCCGATGAAGCCGCGGCGCGCACGCTCATCGCCCGCAGTATCCTAGCAAAGGACATCTTCGAGCTCTGGGGCTATGGCACCAGCCTGGACGAGGTGCACGCGGATGTCCGCAGGCGGACCACCGAAGCCCGCTGGGCCGACTTCCAGACGGACTCGTTCCGCTTCACGGTCGACAGCTTCGCGGGCAAACGCAGCAACGACAAGAAGCGCGAAATCATCCAGTCGTTCTCCTTCCTCGGCTTCCAGGGTCCCATCCGCATGAAGAACCCGGACCAGGACTTTTGGGTTCTGGAGGACTACGGCTGGGATGTAGCTGCCACTGACGCTGCCACTGCAACTCCCGAGGGACGCAGCAGCAGCAGCACCCCCATCTTACGCCCCGTTCCAGAAGGCCAGGAACCCAAGCGGATCTGGTTTGGTCGCTGGCTGGCCAACAGTAGCCGCGACGTGATCAACAAGTACGACCTCAAGAAGCGGCGGTACATCAGCACGACGTCCATGGACGCGGAGCTGACGCTGATCACGGCGAACATGGCCCACGCGGCGCCGGGCAAGCTGTTCTACGACCCGTTCGTCGGGACGGGTAGCTTCCTCGTGGCGATGGGCCACTTCGGGGCCCTGAACTTTGGGTCCGACATCGACGGCCGCAGCTTCCGCGGCAAGGAGATGATCGAGCGCGGCGGCACCATGGGCGTTCTCGCCAACTTCCAGCAATATGAGATCGTCGGCCAGTTCCTGGATGTCTTCTCCTCCGATCTGACGAATACGCCGCTGCGCGCGCAGCCGTTCCTCGACGGGATCGTCTGCGATCCGCCGTACGGGGTGCGCGAGGGGTTGAGGGTGTTGGGGAGGCGGGAGGGGCTCCGGAACGAGGAGGTGATTATCGATGGGGTGCCGGCTCATCTGTATGTTTTTCTTTCTTTTTTTTTTGGTTCTTTTGCTTGAGTGGTGGTGACTCTACGGGAGAAGAGCCCCGTTTCGCTGATCGTGTGTATACAGTCGACCCGGTTACATTGCTCCGAAGAAGCCCTACGGCTTCGAGGCCATGCAGAACGATATCCTCAACTTCGCCTCTCGGACTCTCGTTATCGGTGGGCGCATGTGCATGTGGATGCCTACCGCCAATGACGAAGATCTCGAGCTAGACACGCCCATGCACCCGAACCTGGAGGTTCTGAGTGTGTCCGTTCAGCCCTTCTACAACTGTGAGTGGAACCTTCTGCCTTCTTCCAACATCATTCCAGGGGTCAAGGACAACAGCACTAACAGCATCTCAGGGTCCCGTCGACTCATCACCTACCGTAGACTCCCCAAAGGACAAGTATCGGATGTGTCCAAGGGACGCAGCAGACTCGACTCAGAGGGCGTCTATGCCGATCAATTGAATTCCTTCAGAAAAAAGGTACGTTGCCTTTTATCACCTCCCCCGGATTATCCATATAGGATCCACGTATACTGACTTAAGAAATAGTACTTCACCAAAAACCCGCAGTACGACAACAAAGAACCCAGATCAGGCAGCGCAACGCCGGCCCCATGATACCAGAATAGGCTCTAGTTTGCATTTATCTCAAAAACCCATTATGTTATGCTCATCATACTCACACCAAGAACCTGGAATGGATGCATAAATAAATACCATATAAACCTGGCGATAAAACCCCAAACCCATGTCTATTCTATATACGGCACTGTACTATACCTCTATACCAATAAAACCTAAAGCCTCCCCCTGGCCCCAACCCCAAACCCCACCTCCAAATCCACCCCCTCCACCTTCTTAACATTAACAACCTCCCTCGCCAACTCCTCCCTCAACCCGCGCGCCAACGCCTCCCCCTCCTCCTCATCCAGCTCCTCCCTCTGCCCCCGCCCAAACATCACGAAACTCGGCCGCGCAGCAGCAGCACTACCACCACCCGACGCACTGCCCAAATCCGGTCGCGGAATCACATGAAAATGCACATGCGGAACCTGCTGCGCTGCTCGGACGCCTACAAGCCCCCAACCCACCCCCAGTGTCCGGGTTAGCTTTAGCTCTGCTGTGCTTACGATGTGGCTCTGTCCCTCTCCACCATCGAATAAACCGAAGAAAGGAAAAGCAAACAAAACGCACCGTTATTCTGCACCACATTCCAATGCCAGTCGGCTGCTGCTGCGTCCGCCCCGAAAAGCGTACGCATCACTACCCGCGAGAGGATGGGGAGCCATTGGCCGATCTTTTACTCGGTCAGCTTTAGCTTTATACAGTACACTACCAACCCGAACATAGCGGGACTAGTTCAATGGGGTCTGCTTTGATGATGGGGGTAGGTAGGCAAAGGACTGACCTCCCGACTAACCCCAACCCCCACATCGCCCAGCTTCTCATAATGCTCCCGCGTGATAAGGAGGAGATGGCCCCTCGTTAGGGGCATGATGTCTAGGAAGGCGAGGAGGGACGGGGTCGAGAGGATGAGGTGGGTCGTACTCGTACTCGTATCGAGATCTGAATGTGGGGGGATCGACACGGTCGCTGGGTTGGGGACATTCTTGGGATTTGTGTCTAGGTGGTGTTGGCGGAGGAACGTTGTCGGGGGGAGAGGCGGGTATGTGTGGGCGATGGTGCAGAAGGGGCATGGGGATGAGGAGCTGGAGGACGGAGTGGAGTCCATGGGGGCTGTGATTGTTGCTTGCTTGGGTCTAATTCCAATTCCAAGTTGATGGGATTGAGTTGACTTGGTATAGTTGTTGTATGATGAGTGGATGTTGGGTGCCACCGACGGGTGTGGCCACGATCTAAACATATATATATAGTTCGTGCCGTGCTGCTTGGGAGCTGCAGCTGTTGCTGCTGGGATTGAGAGTAAGGTGCCAGGAAAGCTTATCCGATTGCTTCTGCGACACCGCCAAGAATTAGCAGGGGTTCCAGATTACTCACGGAAGGCTCTAGTCATGAAGGAGGTGGTTTGCATGCTGGTGAAGAATGGAAAGTAGAAACAACAAATGAATGTGGTGGCTGGCGGGGGTGCCGAATCCCTCGCTGCCTCGGAACCTCGGTTCTACAAACGGCATGGCGGCTGCTATCGCCAGACCCAGTAAAGACCTTGTCTATCAACGCCAGTACGATTTCTACCAACAGGAAACCAACCAACCCAAGTATACTCTTCAATAAACTCATCCCGAATAGTCATTCCATAGTTACCATTAAGCAAGCTGCTCTGATTTTCTACCCGTACACGTAGGAACTTCAAGAAGAAGCCTCGGTGCTTACCCGGTCATTATTCAGGACATGTGCAATTCATGATCAACACGCAGTGACCAATTATCCGTCCAGGTCTTGAGCATACATATCTCCACAGCAGAGAGACCTAGCACGCACTGTGGGAAAAGAAAGATGCAAGACAAGGAGATTTAGCAGTCGCTGTAAGCAAAAGTAGAACCAAAAATGGAACAGAGAGTTGAAATAACACTGGGAGTAGAACCTTCGACCTTGATGTGTCCGATGCACATAGCACCCAGGGTCAAGAAGGAGAATATTTAAAGTTAGGTATCAGCAAGTACAACCCAGGACACGACCAAGAAAACAAGCCGAAGGAACTAGAGAAGAACTCGAACACAAGGCAGAGGAGAAAAGCGCCAGACACCCTTGAAGCGAACAATGCAAACATCCGCAAGCGAAAACAGGAAAATGCCGTCGTAAACATATGCAAGAGGTGCCCTTATACCATCAGAAATAAAATACCATCATATGGATCAACCAACTCCTATTGTGGGTCGTTTTGTCGGATGCCGGTTTAGTATCGTCACGAGGAGACGCTCTTCTTACTCCTTTTCTTGAATGAAGTGGTAGGGTTCTGACATAGAGCTGGTAATGTAAAGTTGGTGGTACTTCTTCGCCCATTGCCGGGTAAGGATGGATGCTGGAAGGAATGTCAGTAATCGTAGGATGGCTCAACTGGGACAGTGTGCTCACCCTTCAAGAACTTCTTGCTAGCGTATTTCTTGAAGAACGCATCGTGGGATACGGGTCTGTGAAGGTAATCGATCATCAACCGGAAGACGGGGTCGATTTCCTCTTCCGTGTATCCAGCATAGTGAGCCAAGGTGGCGTCCTACCATGCGTTAGTGTGCGGAGTAGATAGCTGATGATAGCGAAACTTACCCAAGGCCCCCGAGCGAGGATAAGGCGAGCCAGGTACATTGCAGCGGCCGCAACATGGCTCTGGCGGTACTCCATAAATCGGTGATCCAAAAGGCTAATTTCCATGAGGTACTTTCCAAGAGTACGGGTTTGAATGTCGTAGTTATCTGCTTTGGAAATGCGGCGGAGGAAGTTCATCGGGTTGGGATAGCTCATGTTGTATTCCAGCGTGGCGAGAATGTGACGTTCAGCGTCCAAGATCTCCTTGTCCGAAAAGGTCTCATCGGCGATGTGGCTGAAGTTCGCGACGTGGGGTGAGAGGACTTCCTCGTACTTGGATGCGATAAACATAGCAGCGACACCAACCAATTGAAGACGGTCCAGGGCGACCACTTCCTCAGACAAGAAACGGTCGATGATGTTCACAGCAAGGAACAGGGTTTCGGGGAGTAGGCGGAAACGAGTGTGAACTTCGATGAGCCAGTCGACAAGGATACCACGCATTTTCCATTCCAAGTCAGGCTGATGGTCGATGTAGTCAGGATTGGGCAAGGTCTCCTCCTCAAGCACTGCAAGATAGTCGAAGATCTCAACAACGTATTCGGCGGCCATCAACGGGTCGTCGAGGTCTTCAGCGTCCAGATCATCCACAAGATCTTCGGTGGGCTTCTCCAGAACCTTAGGATCAATAGGTGCCTGGGCGTTCTCATCCCGAACCTGTTCCGTTACTGGCTTCTTTTCCTTCTTTTCGACATTGGCCTTCTTCAATGGTGGTTCCTCTGGCACTGCCTCTTTCTGCTGCAAGTTGCGGGTCGTGGTCCGTCTCGGCTGGTTTCCACCAATTCCAGATCCGCTACCAGGACGTTTCGGTTCTGCGGGCTGCTTCTTCGCGGTGTCACTCTTGACTCCAGGGTTGGTGCGTGCCGGGTTCGTTTTGGTGGGTTTCTGAACGCCTCCGGTCGGCAGGTTGTTCTTGGGTGCCAAGGGAGCTTTAGTCGCAGCCGGTTTTTTCGCCTCCTTTACTTCGCCATTCTCTGTCTTGCCAACATTGCTCACATCTCCCAGAGCCGCACGTCGTCTCGTAGTTCCGGTAGTGGTGGCGGTGGCAGCCTTCTTGGTCTGTAGGGTTGGTTTCTTGGTGGCGGCGGCAGTGGTGTGGGCGTCACCGGACGACAGGGCAGCAGCCTTGGCCCGGGTCAGGCGTGTCGACGGCCCGTTCTCATCGTTCTCGTTCATGGCACCTCTCGTGCGGAGGCTTCTGGCCTGCAAGGACATTAGCATAAGAAACTCCGTACACGCGAGGCAGAACGCCAGGGTGCAGTTTCCGCACGGTTGGTAAACAGTCGACACAACAGACGCGTCACTTGGTCAGAGGATCCTTACCGGAGGCATATTGTGAGAAAGGAAAAGGGTGAGAGGAAAGACTGAAGAAGAACAAAACAAGTTATGAGGTGCCTATAGCAACTGCGAGCTCCCAGTTAGCTAGTGTCTAGTCAGCATTCCCGAGACGATGACCCCGGTGGAGCTCAAATACCTGGAAGACTGGGAGACGGGAATCGTACGTGCCACGCGTGATTATTTGCCCAACCGCAATATATTAGGCTCAATGCAAGGCTCTGCAAGCTACCAAGCCAGATATTTGAGAGTTATCCGGGTAATGCAAGTTCCAGATAGTCGCATATAAGACCTTGTTGACGTTATTGACAAGGTCTGGAGGGTTGAGTTGAGTTGGTCACGTAATTTTCGCGCTGAATTCGAGGCGTACGGTCGGTCGGGCGCGAGAAGATGGATGTCGACGTGTAGATTATCGACAATGACACGAGAAACAGGCGAGATTTGGCGGCTTCAATGGGTGGTGTCGAGCCCCCTTGGAGGAGATGATGTTGATAGAGAAGTGTAGTCTAGGGAAAAGGTGGTCGAGAGGTGACAGGGCAAAGGCTATGTTTGGCCCTACTCTTAGCGTGGAAAAGCCCGGCCAAGATGGGAAAAGATGCCCCACTCCCGTAACAGCACAACCCAGTTGGCAATGGGTAGTAGCAGATGATGCCGGAGCTGTACCACGCACGTATGTATTGTTGATGCAAAGTGAAAAGGGTTTGCTTAGCGTCTGCAAAGTGAATCGATGGGATAGATGGGTGGACAGGTAGTCGATATTTATGTTTATGTTTATGTTGATGTTTATGTACGAGGGGAGGTGAGGGGAGGGAGAAGTGAGTGAGTGGTTTAAGGTAGGAGTGGAGAAGAGATGGAGGACCAGGTTTTGGGGGGAGGGAGGAAGGAAAGAGAGGCTTACGGGATAGTCTACAAAAGCAAACAGAAAGGGGGGTGGAAGAGGGGAGGAGCAAAGGAAGGGCGGCTCAAGATCGATATATGTATGTATGTTATGTATGTAAGTGTCAAGTGGATGTATGACCGACGTAATTGCTCTGCAAAAAGGCCTGTGCGAAGGTGCGGTAAGGAATGGTATTGATACGGTCAGGGAGAAGAGAGAGTGCATAAATTGCTGTACTACGAGTAGTGATGGTGGTGGAGAGAGAAGAGCGGAGAGAGCGTCATCCATCGATCTCAGTTTCCATGGTTGATGCCTGAGTTAATCCAAGGCAGGAAAGACACCTGAACCTGCTGGCCTCCAAGACGCCCGTCGCGACCTCGACCGTGATGCTGCGCGGCCACGACCGCCAAAAACACTAGTGCATCACTACGGCAACCAACCTCTACCGGTCTGTCGTGTCGCGATCTCATCACGTGCCGGTGCTGTGCCACGATTAGTCATCTTTCACAGGCTCCCTGTTCCTGTGGCGGTGGGAAGGACATCAGGTGACATATAGCCCAGCCACACCGTTCAAACCATGTTCGACATTTTTGTTCCGGGTGGACAAGGAAGTGCTGCAATCATCCCCGGGTTCTCACAACACTTGCAATTGAGCGGGGTGTTGTCTCGGTGGTGTCACTCGACGTGGTCTTCATCTTCCACTTGCTCTGTGCCGGGTTTCTTTTGATTTTTCTCTGAACGAGAATGCCCAGTCACTAATCTTCTACCTCGACCTTCCGCTATATTCAAGATAGCCATTGCGGCATTAGCCTGAACACCCGACTGCGATCCATTGACCTTCCAGTCTGTCCTCAAACTCCATATCGCAGTCTTCTTCTCATCATGCTACAACCTCGCATGGCCTTGACGGGCTTGCGCCTGCCCTTCAGATGCCTGTCCTCCGCTATTGCACCCCGAGCATACTCCACCGCCCGCGAAACCGGAACTCCTTCCGCTGGCGAGACTCCCACTTCAGCCTTCGATCCCAACATCACCTTTGCTCCTCCGCCCGTGCGTGAACAGTCCGGTATCCAGGTCCGCAGGTACAAACCCCGCACACCCGGTCTTAGACATTTGCGAAGGCCGATCAATGATCACCTCTGGAAAGGACGTCCCGTGCATAGATTGACTTTCCCCAAACGAGGTCAAGCCAAGGGTGGTCGTAACAACACGGGTCAAGTCACGGTCAGACATCGTGGTGGTGGTCACAAGCGCCGTATTCGTATGGTCGACTTTGCGCGCGCCGCACCAGGCCCGCACGAGGTGGAGCGCATCGAACATGACCCCGGTCGGTCCGCTCACATTGCTCTCGTCCGGAGCAAGTTGACCAGGAAGCTCACTTATATTCTTGCCGCCGATGGGATGAGAGCTGGTGATGTGGTCGAGAGCTACATGGCCGGAATTCCGGAAGAACTCTGGAAGAGCATGGGAGGAGTGGTGGATCCTGGTGTGTTGGCCGCTAGAACCGCTTGGAGAGGAAACTGCCTGCCTCTGCACATGATTCCAATTGGTACATTGATCTTCAACGTCGGTCTCCGTCCCGGCAAGGGCGGCCAGCTGTGCCGTAGCGCTGGTACCTTCGCCACGGTCATCGCCAAGGGTAGTGATGAACAGGCCCGGTACGAGGAGAACCTGAAGAAAGATCAGGAGGGTGAAACTGAAGTCAAGCGCATGACTCAAAAAGAAAAGCAAAAGCGGGAGCGCATTGCTTCCCACATCACGATTCGCTTACAAAGTGGTGAAGTTCGCCTGATTCACAAGGATTGTTGTGCTACGATCGGTGTTGCCAGCAATCCCAACTACCAGTACAGACAGCTTGGAAAGGCTGGTCGTTCTCGTTGGCTGAACATTCGTCCTACCGTCCGTGGTCTCGCCATGAACGCCGCTGAGCACCCTCACGGTGGTGGACGTGGTAAGTCCAAGGGTAACGTGGATCCCAAGAGTCCTTGGGGTATGCCGGTATGTATTCCTCAATCAATATACCCGGGATGTTTTCACTCGGTCAGTTGGCTAACATTCTTTTCGTACAGGCGAAATCCGGTTACAAGACTCGTCCCAAGTGGAAGATCAACAAGGCCGTCGTCGTGCCCAGAGTTCGCAACCAGGGCAAGCGTCGCCGTGGATACAGCTAGACGCTCTATCATGTACATTCTGTTTTACCTTTCCCTCGATTTTCCCTCATGCGGCAGGCATTATGTTCGAAGTGTGACTCTACTTCTCCGTGGGAAAGGTGCTGGGGTGGGCACAGTCAGATTGCTCTGATTCACTTGCCCAAGGCCCCTTCTCATTTGCATTCGGTTGTATGTACTTTATTTCGTCTCCGGCATGGCTTTTCCTCGAGGGTTTTAGATATCTACTTTGGTTACACTGCTTTCCGTCCGGGTCTTATGGAAATGTCCATCTTCATATTCTCTGGCGTTGTTTTTGTATACTACTGCTGCTGCTGCTGCTACATGGTTAAGAAATCCAAGATTCAACTTTTATTCCAAGCTACGTCCTGATGATTTAGTACCAGGTTGATGTAGAATCAGCATGGCGTTGCCCAATGAGAGAAGGTGGTCCTTGCTCATCTTAATAATGGTCGCCGTTATTGTTCCGCGAGTCGTGAGCGAAGAACAATCGATCCCTGGTGAACGGCATTCATTGGATTGAAACTCATGAAACTTGCCAGTGGGACCCTAATTTGTATTTCTCTAAAAGAATCAGTAGCCTTCAGTTCCAGCAAAGAATTTCTCCAGATCAGATCAAAGGCCAGAAGTCATCGACTCCCAGCCTTCCAAACGCCCTGTGGTGGCCAAAGGTTACTAACCAGGAACGACTTCGAATCGACGATGTGCCTAGAAGCCTCCTGCTGACTTAGCGATAGTTTCACACTGACAGCGACATTTGACCTCTATCGTTAACCAGAAGTCAATGCCGTACCAACTTTACTACATTCCCTAGTTGTTTGTCCTGCGAATCGAGAGCCAGTCTCCGCCGACCGGTTCCGCTGTGTTCCTCTTTCTGCGTCATTCCTTTCCTTGCTTGTTCCTTACACGCGCCTTCGGCCATGACAGATTCGAACCGCCCCCCACATAATCTCTCCAATCCTCACCCTTCGTCATCCTCGCAGGACTTGCAGATCCCTTCTACGACGCACGAGACCGGACACAGCGATGCAGACAGCCACTATGTACCGCGTCCGAAGCGCATTGCCTGCGTACTTTGTCGGAGGCGAAAGCTGAGATGCGACGGGAAGCGACCCAGCTGCGGCACTTGCTCCCGTCTCGGCCATGAATGCGTTTTCGACGAAGTTCGCAAGAAAAGCGGGCCCAAACGAGGTTATGTGAAACAGTTGGAAGCGCGATTGGGTACGTTGACTTCGGAGGACACAACCCTTCTGGCGCCTGGCTGGCGTACAGATTCTGAGCTGCCCCTCTCATACTGACATTCCACTTCCCACGTGCAGCGCAAGTCGAGAACCTGTTGAAGAATCAGAAGACAAATCCACCACTAGACCAAGGGAGTGGCTTCCCCGGCGCAGTCACAAACCACTCAACCGATATCTCCGAGATCCTTTCTATCATTAATGAATCGAGCGAGTTTCAGCAACACCATGATCGAGTCTCCGACCCGTTCCCCGCTCAGGCGTTCCAGCAAGCTGGCCCGACCAACTCCCCGGACTATGGCATGGAGATGATAAGTCTTGGCCTGGAGGAGCCTCTTCCGAGTCAAGAGATTATTGATGAGCTGTATGTCTGCAGTGTATCGCCTTTTGCTTCCGTGTTCACTCTCTCACTCTTTCCAACAGAAATGAGATATACTTCGAGAAAATCCATCCTGGGATTCCCATACTACATCGTCCTAGGCTACTGGCGGCCATGAGCCTTGGCCCCAGCACACGACCTCCGTTGTGCTTGCAATATATTATTTGGAGTCACGCGGCATCCATCAGCGACAAATACTCCAGCTTGCATTCGGTATTCTACGAGCGAGCCCGCAAATACGCCGAGGCGGACGAACTGAAAGGGCTGGGTGAACATGCGGTGTCTTTAGGTCACTGTCAGGCTTGGGTGCTCATCTGTACCTACGAGTTCAAGATGATGTTCTTCCCTCGAGCGTGGTTGAGTTCTGGGAAAGCCGCAAGGCTGGCTATCATGATTGGGTTGAATCGGGTCGATGGGGAAGGTATCGATGTGAAGCAAACATTGACTGCTGCAAAAGACTGGAATGAAAAAGAGGAGCGACGGCGGGTATTTTGGATGGCGTATTGTGCCGACCGGTTTGCGAGCATTGGCACTGGGTGGCCTGTCGTTTTCGACGACAGAGATGTGAGTTGCGACCTAGTGTATGTGTGCTGAAAGAGTACGTCCAACTGACATGACCCCACAGGTTTTGACTAACTTACCAGCCTCTGAAGAGGCTTTTCTCAAGAATCAGCCCCAAGACACAGTTTCTCTAGAAGCTGCGCACGCGGGAGAGGGCATGCCTACCCTGTCTGCTTTCGGGGGCGTGGCCTTCATGGCCAGCATCTTTGGCAAGAACCTTGCCCACCTTCATCGGCCTAATCCACACGATGACGATCACGACCTCAATGGAGTCTATTGGCAGCGACACAGGTCCCATGACAACATTTTGCTCCATTTCTCTCTCACCATGCCTTCTCATCTGCGATTATCCGTTGGGACAACCGACCCTAACGTCATCTTCTGTAACATGGCCATCCACACGGCCACCATCTGTCTCCACCAGGCGGCCATCTTCAAAGCGGAAAAGAACAAGATGCCAGGGCCCATTGCCACCGAAAGCAAGAGAAGATGTATCTTGGCTGCGGAGCAGATCTCGAACATCTTGAGGTTGAGCAGCCATGTCGATCCCAGCAAGGTGAGTTTGAGTTCGAATTCAAACTTATTTGGCATTAACACATCTTCAGATGAATGTCCTCACACCCTTTTGCGTTTACGTTGCGGCACGCGTCTTTGTACAATACCTGAAATTCCGGCCCGACGACTCGGCCGCCCGTTCATCCTTACAATTCGTCTTCTCCGCACTTCACCTACTGAAGACCAAGAACCCGCTTGCGGAATCGTTTATCTTTCAGCTGGATCTCGATACCGCAGGTACGGTGTTGTCCGACTTCAATCAGTCGAAGAAAGCATGCTTCATGAGAGCGGGTCTGCAGCGAGACGCCGTAAGCTCCGTCCCTTTCTTTGAAATCTCATAGGATCATTGGGCGCTAATCGGCCTCCTTCCCCCAGGCTTTCACCGAGAGACGCTACTCCAGCGACTCATCTCTACTGAACGTCAGCCAAACACGAGTCCAGCCTGACCCAGACCCCTTCGACGCATCGCAAGGAAGCTGCGGCTCCAGCTCCCGGTCCTCTTCAGTCGCGCAGCAGATCCGCCTCGAAGTCCGCCAAGCCAACCCCTCGCTGAGTGACGCAGCAGCAGCAGCCCACCGGCACAAAAGACATCGCACCCAACAACAGCCCCCAACGTTCGGAGACGAGATCCACACCCCTGACCGAGACCTGAGCCATCCCGTGGTGGTTGACTACAGCGGCGGCAGCAGCAGTGTAGATCTGCGCACTGACTCGCTCTCCCCAGATGTGCACTCATCCTCCGCCACCTCATCGTATACGCGCCTGAGCCCCCAGCAGCCGCCTGGGCTCGCCAACAACAGCTTCATTGCCACCCCAGCCAGCTCCCTCGATTCGGCTGCGGCAGCCTGCAACACCAACTCAACCGCAGCAAACCTCATGTTCGCCAATCCGGCGATCCCACTGGACGCTGGCGCTGGGTATCCCGATGTCTTCGCCGGGGTCCCGCGCTGGAACGTGAATGCCCTCGCGTTTTCTGGGCTCGATGGATCCACCCTGGACAACAGCATGTCCGGCGGTCTGGACGGTCTCAGCGAGGCCCAGTGGGCGCAGCTTCTGACCACGAACTGGGATGCCTACCCGGATCCGAATATTCTGCCTTGAGAGAGTGCCAGCCCATTTGCATATGCGAATTTGAAACAGAAAAGAATGATGATCAATCACTATAGAGCCGCTGGGCGGGAACTATCACGAGACTCACGAATTGTACATTCATTGATATGTGGGAGGGTGGGGGGATATTGAGTTGAGTTAGCATTTGGACATACCATACCCCATGAGATAATCCATATCAAGAATCAATATAGCCAATGCGTCCTACAGTTTCGTAAAACGTTGTACTAGGTTTTCGTAATTCCTTTGTACTTTTTACAGAATAAGACTTGTGGCATTCGTCCCATATTTAGCAACTGCGTAAGGAAGAAAAAGTGCAAACTGACAGTAATCATCCAAGAACCATATGCGACCAGAACCAGCAAGACTTGCCTCAACAACGCCATACAAACGCCTGAAAATGGATGACCACCAGGGTTGCACACGATAACCCTCTACGGTGGAGGGGGCATCATGCATTGTCTCTCGACAAACACAACATCATAAGTTTCATCTTTTGCTGGGGGAGCAGCAGCAACAACAACAACAACAACACCTTGCAATTACAAATTCCCCCCAGCTGCCCCCACGATCCTCAATCCACCATGACCACTGCCATCGGCGGTGGTGGAATACGCCAGCCAGTACCGCGAGGGATGCCAGGCGACGGCGGGGATGCCGGAGTTGGCATTGCCGCCGACGGGGACGGTGTAGACGGACTCGCCGGTCTCGGCGTGGAAGACCTCGAGCCCGTTGCCGCCGCAGCCGACCTCGTCGCAGGCGCCGACGAGGAAGCGGCCGTCGAAGCTCCAGCTGACGCCGCGCACGGCGCCGCCGTTGCTGCTTGAGACGGTGCGGCGGCAGATCCAGTCGGTGGTGTCCCACAGCGAGATCAGGGCGTCGCTGCCGCCGACGGCCAGGTAGCGGCCCGTCGGCGCCAGGGCGATGGACAGGCAGGCCGACGTGTGCGCGTGCAGGGTGTGCAGCAGGGAGAAGCTCGGGTACGAGAGGATCTTGACGGTCCCCTCGCCCGTCGTCGCGAAGAGGTGCAGGTCCGGGGCGGCGGCCGTGGCGATGTGGTGCGAGAAGGTCGTTGCGTTGGTTTGGACGGGTTGCTGGTGGGGTTCGAGGGCTCGGTAGATGCTTGTGGGAGGGGTAGCCGTGGTTGCTGTGGGG
Organism: Aspergillus aculeatus ATCC 16872; assembly: GCF_001890905.1. Taxonomy (NCBI): domain Eukaryota; kingdom Fungi; phylum Ascomycota; class Eurotiomycetes; order Eurotiales; family Aspergillaceae; genus Aspergillus; species Aspergillus aculeatus. The sequence continues at coordinate 110,287 of NW_017962987.1, forward strand.
GGTTTGTCGGTGAGGAGGGTGGTGGTGGGCGTCGGCGTGGAGAGGGATTCAATGGAGATGGGGATGAGGGTGTCGTCCTAAAAATCGATGCACTCGTCAGCAAATCGGGGTGGCTGTTGCTGCTGCTGCTGCTGCTGCTGCTGCTGCTGCAGGCCTATACCAACCTTTCTTCCCACGATAAGGGTGCTCCCATCCGCAGACCAGGACAGCGTGAACGCCTCCGTGCCCACATCCAACCGGCTCACACATGTCTTAGACCGCACATCCCAGAACCGCACCGTACCGTCTGTCGAGCAACTGGCCAGTTCCGAGTCCCGCGTGGGGTTGAAGACGACCTTCTCGATGCCGGCTGTGTGGCCGCGCAGTTCGGTGGAGTATTTGACTTGCGAGCGTTCGGGGTTCCAGATTCGGAGGGTGCGGTCGGCGGACCCAGTTGCAACTAGCTGGCCTGTGGGGTTCCAGGCAATTGTTCGGATACTGTGTATGTTCAACCGCAGTCGGCTCGTATCAGTAGTAATCCTGGATCCATGATGCTTTCATTGCTTCATGTCGTCGTCGCCGGGGGAGAGCGGAGCGGAACACGCACGTATGAGATCCCGGTCCCCGCGCAACAGGATCATGGTAATTCTGAGTCTTTAGACTCCCAAAGTTGAAGGCAAATCGGTCTTTGGGGAGTAGGTTCCGGCGAGGAGGAGGGGGCGCCATTGCGCGATTGACGGTGCTGCGGTGCTGCTGTGGTTGCTGCTGCGGTGCGGGCACTGGCAGATTTGCGATTGCGGCGGGCTGCCAATCCGATGGAAAGCCCCGAGGGGCTGTTTGTTGTTGGTGAGGTTGAAGTGATATTCACACACAGAAAAGCGGAGCGATCAGTCAACGGGCTGCGGGCTTCAGTTGAATTAGAGTAGTTGGAATTGAGAGAGTGGGACGTTTGGCAGCAGAAGATGGAAAGCTGGAAAGTGAGCTTTCAAGTGCCGCGACGCGGAGTTCCAGTTCCTACTATCATTGCCCGCACCTCGGTGATTGGTCGGATCCCGGAGCTGTCTCATTGTATGCGCACGTAGTAGTTATACAGTACATATGTTCTTGGGACTGCAACTTATGCTCTTGATTATTGATCTAATCGCAGGAAGCCCCATTAATTCTAGTTCATCTCAGGCTACTACTGACTATCGATAAGCTCCTACCTGTCAAGTCGATCCCAAGCAACCCCATCCGTATATACTGGATAATCCACAGCGGAATCCGGTCAGGTGACCGGCAAGGCCATTGAATCCCTTCTCCATGAAATATACTTGGATCCTCAACCAATAGTACAGAAAAGCCACGGTACAATCCTTTCAGGTTGATTTCACTGCTGGTGGTAAAATTAATCGGTGCTGTATAGAAGTATAGCAGTTTATTTCCGTGATCTTGTGTACCAGCGAAACTGAAGCGACCGATAAAACTCTCCGGGCTGGATCGCATCCGAACTTTTTTCAGTCGTGCTTAAGGAAGAACGTATTGAACAATTCCAAGGCCAAACAACAAGAATCGCTCTCAACTCGTCTCTATTAAGCTCCCTCGTCATGCTAGAATTCAACGATGATGCGTCCAGACGCGAAAAGTGCTTCACCAGTCTAGGACAACTGCCGCCATTCATCGATCCTAAACAGCCACCAACAAGAAAAGTCCCGTTCTCGGCCATTCTGGGCCACCCTTTCGTCCATACTGTATGTTGGCCCACAATACAATAGAGCCTTACTAACAATACCACCAGGTCGAAGTCACATTACCCAAGGAGGCATACACCACCATCCAAGCATCCTTGGACAGTAAATTACAGAAGCTCCGCTATGCGCGGGTGTTCATGTCCTTGTCGTCTCTACTGGAGACGGAGTTCTTCAACACCTACATCAAGAAAGGTGAACCTCATTTGCTTCAAAGATCACTTAGTGGTGCCCTGATGATGCTGATCGCCTCGCAGGAAACATTCTCATGATATCTGAGGGCCGATCAGGCTCAGACAGCGTCTTCACGCTCCGAGATGGTGCCTCCGCCCCCCAACTCTAGTCCAACGTATGAACAAAGTTCACTAACTAGATCCCCAGGCATCTTGAAACTCGAGCTCAGCAGAGAGATCTTCGAGCGAACCGGTCTAACCGGCAAGCCCATCCGCAGCGGCGGCAGGAAACACGCAAAAGAGCGATACAGTACCGCCCCCCCCTCCTTCCATTGCCTACCAACCATCAACTTGAGAAGCTAACCCTCGAACCAGTCATCGAACTCAACCTCCGCTTACCATCGATGCTCCACGGCAAGAAGGGCTTCAAGCGAATCGAATGGGCCTTCCAAAACGTCCTTACTCAATCCGTAGCCTGGCTCTTCTTCGATCTTTCATCCGAGACTAACGGCATCGCCGACGGTAAATCAACACCCACCCTTTTCCCAAAACCAAAACCTATCCTCGACGTCTACTACGTTTCCCCAAAGCTAAAATACGAGCACCAGACGACCTATCCCTCAAAGGCAACCACCCGCAAATCCTCCCCTGCTCGCCCGCCATCACCGAACACCCGCAAATCCTCGTCCCGCCTCTCGACACCCTCAAACTTCAGGACTCCTCCACCGCAGCAGCAGCCGCTACCCACCAAGCGGAATTGCAGAACCAATGCACCGAGGTCTCCGAATGGCTGGCGATGGTCTCCCTCGGCTCGCCGCGCGTCACCGCCGCCGACGACGTGGATCCGTACCTGAGCCGCTACAGCGTGCCGGACGCGGACGAGGCCCAACCCAGCGACCTCGTGTCGCTACGGTGGCGCGGCCTGATCCCTTCCAAATGGATCGTGGGGTTGCTGGTTCATCTACTGTGCGTCTTCTCTGGATCACCCCACTCCCAACTCACTCTAAAGAAACGACTACTGACACCACGGTGGTAGGCGGGAGACGGCTGCCGGTGGCTCCGCGGCATCATCCGCTTGGTTCGCCATCTCAGCGAATGCGCTGGGCCGGGAGGCGATCGAGGCACGGGATGGGTATTCGCTTTTGGTGCTTCCGGCGTTGATGATGGCTGCTGCTGCGCCTTCGGGGCCCGAGGATGAGGAGAAGGTTGGCAAGGATGCAATTGCGGCTGCTCGGCGCTCGGGGCGGCACTTTGTCAGTTGGGAGTTTGTGGGAGCGTCGGTCCTACAGTAACGTAACGGGGTTGGTTTTCTGAATACCTGTTGGAAACGTGTAGTTGATTATACTACCCTGGGTTGGAGAATTGTACTGTACACTCACACAACAAGGTTTATTCTGCATGTATAGAGATGAATGGACACTACGATATCTGACACATGCCGATGATGAGGAGGTGATAGCACATCATACCCAAAAAGATTTTCAAAGGAAAATGACACCAGTACTTCCCAATACAATGCCTGAACCCCCCATTCCATAAATCATACCCAACACAAACCCCAACGCTCAGATGATATCTCTCGTTAAACCAATGCATATTACAAAACCACAAACCAATCACCCGACAAGGTCATGGACCACATCTTGCAGAACCGGTCGGTTTCCAAGGACCTTATTCCCGCTCATCAATTTCGCCCCCTTCTTGGCCGGCTTCCTCAGACCCTGGGGCGTGAGTCGTGCCTGCACGGGACTTAGCGGTTTGCGGACGCCGGAATTCCTGCCACCAGCACCAGCACCAGCACCAGCACCAGCACCAGCACCAGCAGAAACAGGGAAGTTCTTTTTGGTCGGACTCGGCGTTGTTGCTGCTCTTCCAGGTACCGACGAAGCCTGTGTTGAGCCTATATAGTTGTCGGATTCGAAGAGGTGATTTTCGAGGGCATTCTTCGGCAGGTCGTAGATCCACCCGCGGTCTTGGACCAGCTTCACGTACTTGCCGAGGAGCTCGTTGCCGTTGCGCAGTGTGCTCTTGCTGCCGACCACGAGCAGCTTGGTGCGTGCGCGGGTCAGGGCGACGTTGACGCGGCGCCAGTCGCGGAGGAGGTCGCCGACGTGGTTGTCGGCGTTGCTCCGGACGCAGCTCAGGATCACGATCTCTTTGTCCCGGCCCTGGAACTTGTCGGCGGTGTGCATCTCGAGGTCCGGGAGGTAGCGGCTGAGGTTGAGCTTGAGGAGGGACAGTTGGCTGCGGTAGAATGTGATGACACCGATGCTCCGCGCGGGGATGCCGCAGGATATGAATGCCTCCACGAGCTGGGTGCAGAGCTTGGCCTCGGTCGGATTCACTATCCGGGAGCCGTTGGTTTCGTCCAGCGCAGGCGCGGCAAGTGTGTCTGTGTTGACCAGGCGGGTTTTGGCGGACGGATCGACGAGATCACGCAGCCAGCAGCGGCCTTGGCTTGTACCCAGGCAGATCTGTTTCGGATTTGGAGACCGGGGGATCTGGTTATGATGATGCTGCTTGATCCCATCGATATTAGGGATTTCCAGAGAGCGTACTGCAACCTCCGGGGTACCGCACTTGAGGTGACCTGAGTATATGAGGTTGTTGGAAAGAAGCATGATGTCTTCGCACATGCGGTATTGATGCTCAAGGTTGACGACCGACTCTGGATGGGCGTCGGAAAGTAACTTGAAAAGACTGACATCAAGACCACCTTCTTGAGCTTCTTTGTTCTGCACTAACGGCGGCAGCTGATAGTGATCACCGACAAGGATGAAAGTCCTTGCCATTCGGATCGGGCCCAGACACACAGGAAGTGTGATCTGCGATGCTTCATCCACAATACAATAGTCGAAGATTCTCTGGCTGAAGATGCTGTGGCTGACCCCGAGGCAGGTCGTTGCCACCACCTGGGATTCTTCGTACGACACCTTGAGCTCTTCAATAGTTTTCTTCGGGATGGCTGCGAGGTCAGCAAATTGCTGCACATCTGGATGCACCTTCGTAGGAGCCCCGACCCGCAGAATGCGGAAGTTGTCATCCCGGATCTTCAGCAGGATATTGTCAACAGCAGTATGGGTGTAAGAGGTGAGCAGAACACTTTTCCCTTGCGCGACTAATGCGCGAATTATGTGGGCAATGGTCGTCGTCTTCCCCGTTCCAGGCATTCCAAGTACCAACGCATAGTCTCGGGCACTCATGACTTTGTCGATCGCTTGTTTCTGGTCGATGTTCAAGTTCGCCTTGTCAACACCAGGGAGTGTATAGCCTGACTCCATGGGTTTGAAGGAGGGGGCTTCACCCTCGATAATCAGTCTTCGTAATTGCTTGGCTTGGAAAAGGTCCTTTTCCATCATGGAAACAAGGTTTGTGCGGACAATTGCCATGCCGTTACTAAACTCGTCCTTGTCTAGGCGATAAACAGTTTCTTCGTCCAATTCGACTGGCGGGGAAGAGACACCTTCTTCGAGTATCTCCATGATGCCTTTGAATGACTGGTTGTGTTCGGCATCGAAGCCCTTCATCCGCGTCCTGCCGTGAAGCTTTCGATCAACCGTGACGGTGATGCGTTTCGCGCTGACCTGCACGACATAACCATTTGCAAGGGCAAAGTGGCCTCTCTCATCGGAAACCACAATGGGTTCGCCTATGCTCAGCTGGGATTCAGTGAAGGAGAAACCCGGAGGTGCTTGCTTCTTGCGGAACGTGTATCGGAACCGGTTGATCTTGGGTCCATCCTTATCTTCATAGGTATGATCAGGATCGATCACAACATTGCCGAAGCAGCGGCCGAGAGCTTCGCGCTCACTACTCAAGAGTGTCCAGAGCTCGCGTTTGAACCTGATCATGCTTTGTTCCTCTTTTGTCAACAATTCATCCCATTTCTTGAAGAACTCCTGGTGTTGTGGATTCAAATGTTGGGTAGCTTTAACGAAATCGTCACCAAGACCACTCGTTTCTCCATCACCGTTATCAGCAAGCTTGTGGTAGATGAAGCAAGCTGTTTTCGAGTAGCACTTGTTACAAAAGGCGGCCTTCTTGACCATTGGAGGCAGCTGGGTTCTTTGGCGCATGTACCCGACCACACGGTTTCGTTGTTGAATCATTTGAAGAAGCTCATGTCGGATGCCACGAATACGGAAAATCTTCGATGTTTCAAGATAGTACAATAAGCCGAATGTGCAATCGACGTCTAGCAAAAGGATAGTGAGCGGTCAGATTCAAGATCAGGATACATCAGAAGTCTATAGGTGTTCCAGCCTACCATAGCGATCCGAGAGAAGCAGTGTGTAAAGTGCGGTTTGAGCCCGATGGGCTTGGTTTGTGTCTCTATTGCCCGTCTTCAGTTCGAGAGGTACAAGCAATGTCTTGTCCTGCCCTTGCTCTGAGCAGGCAACCTGAACCGTGGCATCGATATTGCCTTTGAGTCCGTACATCGGAGACCAAATATGCTCTTCAACTTCGAGAAGCTTATTTATACTCAAGCTAAGCTTGGAGTTATGTCGATCCTCGACGATCGATTCCCCCTATGTTCAACTGTCAGTATTGCGCCTCGGTTGGAGGGAGACTGCACTCACGCTTGGCTTCGGCTGGAGAAAGCGTTCCGCCCAATCCTGCACGCCTGGAACTCTGCTCATAACATACTCGATGGCTTCCGCAACAGTCATGCGAATCAGATATAGATCCTCGATCCGCTTAACAATCACATCCTCCACCAGTAGCCTTAACGAAGCCGTATCCCATCGGTTAACCTTGATAGCTTCTTGGAACAGCTCGTGGAATATGTTGCCAAAGACCTGTGCTTTTCCCACATCGGTTGTGTTTTTAATGCGTTCCTGAAGAGCAGCACGACGCTGGCAAGTGATCGAGTCGGCCACGATAGTCGCCGATACTAGATGATCCGGATGAAGTATCACCATGTTAGCAGTATCGTCAACTACGCATTGACCCATGGCGTCAAATTCTCCGATCAGGTGAATATAGGATTCCTTCGTACACGGGCTATCGAACCATGACTCCCGAAGAATAACCACTTTCTTGTCTTCCTTGGCCCGCTCATCTTGTACGAGTAGCACCTGTATATAGTGTCAATAATGGGGGCTTTAGGGGCGTGCAGTGGGCTGACCTGTTCGGATTGGACACGTCCTCTGGGGTTGGAATACGCTGACTCCGCAATCTCAACAATCAAATAGCGCTTGATAGCTTGTCGACTTCTAAGGTTCTAGAGTAGGCATACTTAGCATATTTATAACGAGCATTGATTCACTAGGAGAGACAAACATGATCCGTTCCATCTACTCCTGATTGCCTCATAGAATGTTCGATAGCATCCATGTCTAAGCTACCATCGTCAAACTCATCACCAGAGGAAATGTCAGGGTCTTTTTTCGTCTCATTAAGGGTTCCAACTGCCGATGCAAAATAGCGCTGAGGTCCAGTGCCGGACAGTGGCTGTTCCGGCACATTTGGCCCTTTGGGTATGGGCCTTGCAAGTTTCACGCTTGGCGCCTTATCACACTCGGCAAGAAGATCTTCTATATTGTCGGAAAAATCATCAAAGTCATCATCGAATTCATCAGCGTTAAGTTCGAACTCGTTGTCATTTGTCATGGTCGCATCCACTTTTGAAGTGGCTGTGCTGGTAGCAGCAAAAGTCACCCTCTTCTGGAGGAGGGGAGCCCCTCCATTCGGCGGCATTGATGTCGACGTAGCAGGCTGAATATCCTCTGCAACATCGCGCGACGGGTTGGGATCCACGAAAGGATCCATTGAAGCTTTTGCAAGTTCAAGAAAGTCATCATCGAAGTCATCATCTCCGTAGTCCGAAGACAAGTCGTCCACAAGTTCTGTAGTCTGCGGCGCGGTCTCAGCCCCAATGGGAACAATCGCGTGCTTGGTCTTCTTAGGAGAGAAGCTAGGGCTTCTGCCTTCTGTTGGGGACGCCAGATGACTTTTGGATGTGTTACCGCGCTTTGGGACTGGAGAAGAGTCCGGCGCAAATGATCTTTCAGGAACTTTTTGCAGTGTCTTCTCCATCTGCTTGACGAGAGTGCTGAGGTTGGAGGCCTGATTATTGCCCGAATCGACGACATTGCTCCTTGTCCTAGTGAAGATGCTGCGACCCGTACCGAACCTTTCGTTATCGACTCTTCTCCGCTTCGCCTTGGAAGTAGGCCATTCGGCATTGCAGCTATTCGACCGTCTCAGCCCGGAAGAGCCTCGGCCTGTTCGGGAAGACACAGGTGTCTGTGGGGAAGATGAAAGCAAATGCGCAAATCGTGGTTGAGCAAGTTCGCCAGTACCATTGGCAAGGGACTTGCCCACATAGTTGTTCCATAGTTCGGTGGCAAGATCATGCTGGGGCGTTCTGATTAAGGATTGGTCGTTTGGCAAGTCAATCGATTCTCTCCGCTTGCTTTTCGAGGTTGCTGCCAAGGGGGAGCTCGTTGGCGACAAGTTGCGGCGACGCTTTTTGCCGTGCAATGCAGGCGTTTGCGACATTGGATCGGCATTGGAGCTCGCAGGGACATGTTGCCAGGTGACATAGTCTTCGGGCGTCAACTCTTGCCCCGGGGCACTATTGAAAGCATCCTCGGCATTGCTGATTAGATCTGCGAGGGGTATTCGATTTCCTGGTGTTTGAGGACATTCTTTGATAGGCTTAGAATCAGTTACTTCGATCGCAGGTGGATTTTTCTCCGATTCTGGTTCCTGTTTTTCCACCACACCATTCAGCCACGATGTTTGATTCTCCTTATTGGTATGGTCTGTGGTTGCCGTCGTCTGGGGGGTCTTCTCTGGGCTTTGTGCGTCTTTGCTGTATCGAAAAGCATTCAATTTCGAGCGAGATTGCGAAGAGATTTTGTACGCTCCTGGGGGTCTGTTCATGGTGTTTATTGCTGGTTGTGATCGTGGAGTCGGAGATTAAGCCGACATCGCGATCACGGAAGTCTGTACAATATCTTTAGCGACGGAGCGGAGCGCTGGATGACGATGGATAGCGCGGAAATGGAGTCGTTATTTGCACCTACCTTCAATGGGCAATTGATGGATTCTTGCTGAGTAAAGTGGTAGAAGACGAGAACTGGAGCAGTCGAAACAGGCTCAAAATGACTTAGTAAATGCATGTGTAATGAATGGCAGCTCAAATGCACGCACGATGCGATAAGCCGATCGATCTAATTAGTCCTCAACGCGTCGCGCGTCGAGTGTTCCTGCCTCAGGTGTATCTGTGGCTGCTTCTTGCCTGTAATCCCAGGCAGAAAGGCGGAGCAGGAAATTTGCCCAGTTGGGACTAGTGGCTATGACCCCAGCAAGTCATCGGCCTTTTGCGGCTTCTGAACATCAACCGCTCGACCGACTCGTCCCCCTCCACCTAGCTCCTCCTACCGCTCCGACGAAAGAATTCGATCTCGAAGTCGCTCAATTGACCCGACTATTACCATCGCTGGTCGACCGGGTTGTTGAACTCGGTGTTCCGTGCCATCAGCCCCTGCTTCATCGCCTCAGACAGGGATCCTCACCCGCCACCGCCTGTCCCATCTTGTCCAGCTTGAGGTTTCCCACACCCCAACAGTTATACGCCACATTCACAATGTCTGCTCGCCCATTGTCGTCTTGCCTTCGCGCCCGGTGCTCTGCCCTCCGGGCTCAGAATGTCCAGGGTTTCTCGACCCGCAGCAACCTCCGTGCCGCCGACCACGGTGACCACTATGACCCCCCGACTGGATACCTCTTTGGCCTGAAGCCTGGCCAGAAATATCAGAAGGAAGGCTGGGAGAACATTTGGTACTACGGATTCATTGGCAGTCTGCTAGTCACCGGCGTCGCATATGTTTTCAAGCCCGACACCTCGTGCGTCTAACTCCTCGCCCGTTTCCCCAGGCTCCTCGGCTAGCTTCCTTGTCACGCGGAGCTATGCTGATGGGCTCACTTTGCTCTTTTCTTGCTGACCGGCTTTTTTAGGATACAAACATGGGCTCTCGAGGAGGCTCGCCGGCGGCTGGAGGTCGAGGGCATCTTGGAGGACCCCGACAAGGCCCAGCGCAAGTAAAGCGCACTAGTCCAACTTCTCCCTTGTACTTTGTACATAGATTGGTCGGGCGTGGAAGACGGTTGTTGATTGAATGGTTACACGTGTTATCAGGCACATTCCGGTCCGATCCTAGACAGGGTTTTCCATTTCACTGTTCGCTTTTCTTTCCTTTCTTTCCTGTTACCTGCGTGTGTCTTGTCGTCTTATATCCTTTCATTGGCTCGCTTTATGAACTTAGGAGCGGAAGAGAAAATAAATCAAGACTCTTTGATCACAATCAAGTTATGCAGTCATTATAATATCTTCTACGAGTGGTAAGGAAATCTCTCAGCCGTGGACCATGCTTTCAACGATTGGTAGACAACTAGATGTGAGGCCATCTCTGCTGTACAATGTTGCTTTCGAGGGCTATACCTGCGGATAGATATCCGTACGTCTGAGTAAGGGCATTTCCCTTCGAACCTTCGCAAGAAGCTCCAAGTCAATGTCAGCAACAGCGATTTGCGGTTCCTCATACTCATCTCCGAGACTCGCTACCACTTCACCCCAAGGATTCACAATTAACGAGTGGCCATAGCTGACGCGCTTCTCGTTGTGTGGTCCTGCCTGTGCAGCTGCTATCACATATGACTGGGTTTCGATAGCTCTAGCCCGCAGAAGTGTCTCCCAGTGCGCTCTACCAGTGGGGACCGTAAAGGCGGATGGGTAGGCGATGATCTGGGCATCCTGTCGCCTGAGAGCCAGACTGAGCTCGGGGAAGCGCAACTTTGAAGTTTGTCAGTCGAGATGAACTTGAGTCGAAGGTAACAGCATATGACTTACGTCAAAGCAGATAGATAAGCCCACGCGCCCAATGGGCGTCTCGAATGGCGGCAAGATCTCCATGCCCTTTTCAACACTCCTGTACGTCGAATGTCAGTGAGTTGGGTTCAGCTAGCAGCAACAATAGGATTCACCCACGCGCTCTCTTTCAGCACTGGGCCGCCTTTGATATCGACGTCGAACAGGTGAACCTTCTGGTAGCGCTGTATTATGGAACCCTTGTCATCGATCCAGATGAGAGTGTTCTTCGTCCTACCATTGGATGCCGGTTCATGAATTCCGACATTGATATGAAGCTTGGCTAGTCGAGCCTCTTTCTGTAGACCTAGGACGAATTCACTATCTTGCACGGAGCGCGCAAGAGATATCGTCTCGGCAGGTGAGGAACCAATGTAATCTGAGGCTTCGGGGAGAAACAATGCCTGGTATAGCTTATATTAACACGCAGTATCAGAATATATCTCCGTTGGTCTTACTTTTGCACCAGCTGCAGCTGCTTTGCGAACCAGTGTTTGGCATTGTGCCAGATTGGCCGCTAGACTCGCAGTCGAGCATAGTTGACCAACAGCCTATAGCATCAAGGCACATGTATCAGTGAATTGATGCGATAGAAAACATGAAGGACCAAACTAAGAGCCTACTGCAAGAACCATATTCAACCAATTTTCATAATTCGAAACTTCGCAGACACATACAAACAACAATATGCGTCAAGTGGGAGAATGATGGAATATGTCTTCTTATCACGGCATCGCTTAGTAGATGCTGCCCGCAATTACGTCGGCAGACTTTCCCAATCCGGGCGCCGACATTGCCATCCTGCTTCAAATCCGCAGAACTGGGCGAACCTCCGCCGACAGCCACCATCAACCAAACAACCATCTAACATTTTCGTCGCTTCGATACACAGCGCTGATCACAAGCGCAGTTGCGACCCAGACAGAATGAAGAGCTTACGAAGAGATCTCTCCTCGAACCCGCAGGCTCAAAATGTCACCAGCAAAATCTTCGTCCGGTCCACGAAAAGTGGGAAGGTGCAAAAGATCGTCCGCGAGCTCTATCTGAGACAGGATATTCCATGCTCGTCGAAGCTTTGCTCGGTGTGTCCGTCAGTCGCGCCTGCGGATGCGAATGGAAACAGTGAGCAAGAAACCTGTGGCCGTTGATTGCCGGTGGAAACTGGCTAATGCGACGAATGAATCTCTTAGTTACGCCGTTCGTCCTCTCCGAACAACCCGCGGGCACCAAAGCTTTCCCTCGTGGCCATTATCTTGTTCCTGATACGAATGCGCTGCTGAATGGAATGGACCTTTTTGAACACACCGGAGCCTTTTACGATGTCATCATTTTACAGACCGTCCTCGAGGAGCTGCGGAACCAGTCCCTCCCCCTCTACAACCGTTTGCTTGCGCTGATCAAAACCGACGAGAAGCGCTTTTATCTATTCTTCAATGAGTTCCGCCTGGAGACCCATGTTCGACGTGGCCCCGACGAGTCGATCAACGACCGGAATGACCGAGCCGTTAGAGCCGTGGCGAAGTGGTACATGGGACATTTGCTGTCGACGGCCAAGAAGGCCAAGAAGGAGCGTTCGATCCCAGCGATCGTGGTCATTACCGACGACAAGGAGAACTTGCGGAAGTCGAAGGAAGAGAACATCACCGCGCTGTCACTGACGGATTACGTCTCGGGTCTGGAGGATTCCGACAGGTTACTGGACATGATCAACGAGTCGAGGGAGGCGAGAGAAGCCAAGGGCGCACGCGGCGAGCTCTTCTACCCCGAATACTACACCATGTCGAAACTCCAGACGGGCCTGAGGGCGGGAACATTGCACCAGGGTGTTTTCAACGTTTCGCCGTACAACTACTTGGAGGGCTCAGTTAACGTTCCAGCCTTTGACAAGCCTCTACTGATCCTTGGCCGCGACAACAGCAACCGAGCTATCTCTGGAGATGTCGTTGTGATTGAAGTGCTGCCTAAGGATCAGTGGAAGACACCATCGACCAAGCTTGTGGACGAGGAAGCTGTGACCAAGAATGACAACCCAGATGCCGAGGACAACGAGGCGGTTGTCACTGAAAGAGAACGGAAAGCGTTGCAGGAGGAAGTCAAGAAAGCCCATGGAAAGAACTCAGAGGGTAGACCACAGCCAACGGCCAAGGTTGTTGGTGTGATGAAGCGGAACTGGCGGCAATATGTCGGTCATGTCGATTCAGGATCAGCAGGTTCCCAGACCAGCTCGAGTCGACGACAGCAAAATGTCTTCGTTCTGCCCATGGATAAGCGTGTGCCGAAGATCAGACTACGCACTAGACAAGCTGCAGATCTCATGGGCCAACGCATCCTGGTCACTATTGACGCTTGGGACCGCGATTCACGATACCCCACTGGACACTTCATCCGGTCATTGGGAGAACTGGAAACCAAGGGAGCTGAGACGGAGGCCTTGTTGCTTGAGTATGACGTTCAGTACAAGCCCTTCCCCAAGGCCGTCCTCGACTGCCTCCCTGCGGAGGGTCATGACTGGAGAGTGCCCGCGAGCAAAGACGACATTGGCTGGAAGGGGCGGAGGGATCTTCGAGACCTTCTTATCTGCAGTATCGACCCCCCTGGCTGTCAGGATATTGATGACGCTCTGCACGCACGACCATTGCCGAATGGCAACTTCGAAGTCGGTGTTCACATCGCCGATGTCTCACATTTTGTCAAGCCCAACAACGCGATGGACCTCGAGGCCTCGCAGCGTGGAACCACGGTGTACCTTGTCGACAAACGTATTGACATGTTGCCGCACTTGCTCGGTACCGATCTGTGCTCCCTGAAACCCTACGTGGAGCGGTACGCCTTCTCCGTCCTGTGGGAAATGACCCCCAACGCGGAGGTCGTGTCCGCCGATTTCACCAAGTCGGTGATCCGGTCCCGCGAGGCCTTCAGCTACGAGAAAGCCCAAAAGCGGATCGACGACCCGAAGCAGACCGACGAACTCACCGAGAGCATGCGTACCCTGCTGCGCTTTTCCAAAATCCTCCGCCAGAAGCGCATGGACGCCGGTGCGCTGAACCTCGCCTCGCCCGAAGTCCGGATCGAGGCGGACAATGACGAGGTCGGCGACCCGCTGGCCGACGTTAAGACCAAGGCGATGCTCGAGACGAACAGCCTGGTCGAGGAGTTCATGCTCCACGCCAACATCACCGTCGCCACCAAGATCTACAGCACCTTCTCTCAGACGGCCATGCTCCGCCGACACGCCACGCCTCCCCCGCAGAACTTCGAGGAGCTCATCAACCAGCTCACCAAAAAGCGCGACCTGCGGCTCGATGTGTCCAGCTCGCGGGCGCTGGCCGACTCGCTCGACCGCTGCGTCGACGCGCAGAACCCCTTCTTCAACACCCTGGTCCGCATTCTGGCCACGCGCTGCATGACCTCGGCCGAGTACTTCGTCGCAGGCGCGCACGCCGAGTCCGAGTTCCGGCACTATGGCCTAGCCTCCCCGATCTATACGCACTTCACCTCGCCGATCCGCCGGTACGCCGACCTGCTGGTCCACCGCCAGCTGGCCTCGGCCATCGGCTACGAGGGCGAGGACGGCCGCGCCGTCGTCGAGGGCGTCATGACCCGCAACCGCCTCGAGGACATCTGCCGGAACATCAACTACCGCCACCGCAACGCCCAATTCGCCGGCCGCGCCAGCATCGAGTACTACGTCGGCCAGGCGCTCAAGGCCCGCGGCGAGAAGATGGCCGCCGACGGGGTGGACGGCGGCATCGAGGAGGAGGGCTACGTCATGCGCGTCTTCGAGAACGGCGTCGTCGTCTTCGTGCCGCGCTTCGGCATCGAGGGCGTCGTCCGCCTCGAGGACTTCGTCCTCCCCAAGGACGCCGCCCTGCGCACCGTCGCCGAGCGCCGCGAGCTCGTCGTCCGCCGCCAGAGCGACTTCGACAGCGAGGAGTACACCCTCCGTGTCTCGGACAAGGGGGACGCCGACCAGGCGCATGGCGTCTCCGTCGAGCTGTTCCAGAAGGTCAATGTCAACGTCAGCTCCGTCAAGGAGGAAGGCGGTCGTGGCGCTGGGAAGCGGAGAGTCCGCATCTTGATCTTGGGCCAAGGCGCTTGAACATACTAACACATAACACAAGGGTGAAAAAAAAGTGAAATTATCTATCGATTTATGACTGGCATAATATAAGAGGATTTGGGCGTCTACCGGTGTCTCGCACGTAGGATGACTGTACTAGATTTTAGTCGTGTTCAATCTAAGATTTCTATGCGGTGTAACGATATCCGAGATCTTACGATCTTGTACATCTTCGACCTTTTAACTCTTCCCCCTTCTCGGTACTGATTCTCCACATTATACTCTCTGCAATGACACCATCCCACGCAACAAGCCGACCGGAGACCAAAGGTGCGACTTTGACATTCCTCGAGTTGTTACCTGGTGGTTCATCTCCGTCGCACCGGTTTCGACCTTGGAACCCCGGGGGGCATCCTTGACCCCGGTCTGAGGAGACGAATCATTCAGCGATTTTTCGGCCGCTGCTTGCGCTATTTCCCTAATCTTCCACCCCCGGACTAGCCAAAGACACAAAGCCGCGCCTATGTACATGAAACCGGTGAAAATCTGCACGCGCAGATACGCCGCGTCGCCAGCGTGATTGTTGCGCAACAGCAGGGCAATCGCCTCCGACACGGTGCAAGGGGGCACCAGCACCAGCCAAGTGATGCTCAAGCCGCTGGGCAGATCCCGGAGCCCGATGATCTCGCTCGCGACGGGGGCGACGGTCGCCCAGTAGGTGCCAGAGACGGTGCCGACCAGCACGGCAAAGAAGCAGACTACGCCCATACTGCGCGCAAACGTCCAGATGACGAGACAGAAAAGACCGCACAGGAATGTGAGGAAGGTGGCGATGTTGATGCGACCGAGGCGATCGCTGAACATGCCAACGAAGGGGCGGCCCAGTCCTTGGCCGAGATTGAGGAGGGCGCTTACCACACTACCCTGATGGGAGGTAAGGCCCACGGAGAGGGCGAAGTTGGCGACGCTGAAGAGCAGAGCAACGTAGCCAAGCATGCTGAAGACGCCCCAGCCGAGAAACAGCAGGAATTCCGGCCGCTTGAGGAGCGGCAGCGCAAAAGCCTGGTGCCGGCTGCCTACGGCCTTGTTGCGATCGCGCAGGAGGTTGGCGCACACCAGGTTGACAACGCAGGCAATGATGCCGAGGATCCGAAAGGCCCAGGGCAGGCCTAGGCGAGGGATCATGGTGCCGACGGCGAGCGAGTACATGAGACCACCGAGGCCAGAGCCGGCGGCGTTGATCCCCATGGCCAGGCTACGGCGCCGTGAGAACCATTGCGGGATGATACCGACGGTGCCGACGAAGAGAAAGCCCATGCCCCAGCCAAAACAGACACCTTGACTGAGAAAAATGTGCCATCGTTGGGTTGCAAATGAGGACCCGATGAGCGAGAGCGTCTCAAAGAACACACCCAGGTTGAGGGTTAAGCGCGTGCCGAAGACATGGATAAGGTACGTGGCCACGGGGGCTACGAGAAGCGCACACGATATACTCAAGCCACCAGTAAAGGCATAGGAGAGAGCGGAGGTATTAGGGAACACATCATGGGAGAGGTAGTAGGAGAGAAACACGCCGTAACTCTATATTGGTTGGTCAGCCGTCGGATCTTCCCATATGAATGACGACTACTGACGCTGTTGATGCCCCAGGTGTGGGCATTGATCCAGAACACACAGGCAACACAGACCCAGCCATATCCTCCATCCGGAGGAACGTCTTGCTCATACTTGGACTCTGCGTCCAGCGGAGCAGACTGTTGTGGATTATCCAGATCAGAGGATGGTTCTAGATTCGGATCGTTATCATATTGTTGTGAACGAATGGCGTCGATTGGAGCATTATCTGCCATGATGAATCACACCCAGCCTGCAAGGATAGAGTTCCGAGAAAACGAGTCTTAGGTTGGGCCTCGTTGGTTGATTTCTATCAGGTTCACGACATAGAGCGCAGTACGGATTTATCCCAGATGCGTGTCAATCCCAGCCATGGGCCATGAAGAAGTGGACCAAACGGCCAGGAAGAGGAGAACAAGTGCATCTCGAAGGACGAAGGGGAGGAGTCAAGCAGAGATAGAGGCTAAAGCGAACGATGTGTCATTGATCCATCCTTCTACTAACGAAGTTTGGGCCCGATTCTAGCCAGTCAAGAACGGTTAACGGGCATCAGTCGGCGAGTTGTCCGACTTGAAGAGAGCCCATCATTGGGCCAAAAGTAAATCCCACACATGAAGAGGAGCAGCTGGACTCTATTGAAGGGGACCTGATATGCCGATTGACCCGGTGCGGAGTCCGGGGAGGAGACGAGTAGCGTCGGTTGGTTGCGCCAGTCAGAGAGACTTTGGGGGTGATGACTGATGACAGCAGCTCCAGATCATTTCCAGGCTCCACCTCGACGATGTGAATCCGGGGTTCAGATCAAGGCAAAGTCCACTTCTAGAGCTTGCGCAATTCCAGGTTGTTGGTGATGCAGACATGTTCTGGAGACAGGAAAGAAAGGCCCGAGAGCCACGTGCGGCTGCACGCTGTCATGAAGCATGGCTGCTGCTAAGTATCTCTCACACGGAAGATTGCGGAAGGTTTGTATCTTTTGTACTCCGTATCATAGCTGGGCAATTTACCTGTTTGGCTCACCTCAAGGGTCTTACCAGAATGGGAATCGTCTCAGCATCCGATTACGGGACACAGCTGAAGAAAACGGGGCTAACCTGACCAGGCTTAGTTATTGCTACCCCGCGGTGGCCTCAGGAAAATGGCAGATGTTTGGCTAGTTTGTCCTGTGCCCGAGTGTGCCTTGGTGCCTTAGTGCCTAAGTAACCGTACCTGGTTGTCATGGGTGATGGAATCAGCAATCATCATCAATCATCATCATCATTGATGGCCAGAGCTCAGCTCTGCTGCGGCTGAGCTGAAGATGTGGTGCCTGAGGAAAAGTCCCGATCAAACTTGTTATCGTGCCAGTCTAATCTCCGACACTGTATTTCCAGCTTCTTCCCCTCGTTGACCTCCACCCCCCCTGCTGCTGAACCGAGATTCAATGCTTTCTACTCACCAGGGAGTAGTGATCTAGTTCCCGATCGGCAATGCACACACACTAGACTCCATTGCAGCAATCCTCGTTCCTCTGACACCGCAGATGAAACAAGCAACAAATCGACTTAGACTGATCCGATCTGTCTAGTTCATTCCAGCTTGTCTCTGATCCACTCGCCCCAGCCACCTTTCCAGCTCTCATTGGCCCTGTTCAGCTATAATAGTCACTGACTTCATAGCCCTCCCTGCCTTGAGCAGCCGCCAACTCATCACTCGAACCCCTCCCCTTCTCTCGTCCAAATATTTTCCTGCGGTTCATGACTCTTCACCCTACATCTCCATGGCCAGTATGATGCATAGGCCTCAAACTCAGAAGCCCAAGGAGGGCCAACGCAAGTTCTCCCCTCCTGGCCCGACTTATATGTCCGACGACCAGATCGGTATGTTTACAGTGCCGCGCCAAAGCATTCTCTTCCCCATCCAGCCTTTATCGATCTCATTCGGGCTGTCACCGCTTCGGATCGAGGTCTCCATGCTGATCTTCGACCTACAGCGACCTATTTGAAAGATCTGCGGACTAATCGTCCTACACGTCCTGGCGGATCCAGGCCGCTTCCCGTAAGACCTGCTGCGGCGCCTACTCATCCTCATGATGATTTGCCTCCGCGAGCGGCATCGGCGATGTCGTCTTATGGTCCACCGAGGATGCAGTCTAGCCCTCCCTCCCCAGAGGCCAGATTCCCTCGGGCCACCAGTTCGCTCTCTAACCATAGACCAGCCTCCGCTTTGGGAGGTCCCACCGGACGTCCTTTGGTCCAGGAACCGAGAACCATCCCAATTAGGCAAACTGTATCACCCGCCCAGGTTTTCTCGCGGGTGGAACAGATTCCCCCACGGCCTACATATCGTGAAAATCCCCAGCGACGCATAGAGAAAGAAGAGGCAAGGTCCCTGCGTGATGCATTGCAGGAAATGGACCTCCATGACGAACATGATCTCCACGCTGCTGCCCAAGATGAGGCCACGGAACTGGTATGGATGCATCAAAATCCAGGTATACCGTATAAGAACCCCTATGCACCTTACCAGAATCCCGATCTGCAAGATCTCCAGCAAAGCCCTCCAAGAAGTAGCTTCGCTTCTCATAATGGCGGTCCTAGCTCACCCACAGCTCGCAGGGACAGTCGTCGGCTTATGTTCCAGGGATCGACTGTTAGCCATAAAGGGACGAACGGCTTTCGGGGAAGTGAAAGAAAGTCCTCAGTCGATGGAGATTCACAGACCATTTTGGAAGAAGGGTCAAGCCCGATGAAAAGCCCGACTAAGGGAGGGAGCCTGCGAAGAAGCATGAAGGTCAATTTCGCACTCCCTCAAGAGGGTGAATCGACGGTGACCTCAGGCGATAATCATGGATTAGGCTCGGCCAGTGTCAGGAGCGAAACATCCAGAGGCATCTTCAGAAACCCGAACGACCAAATCTACGAAGAGCCCCATCTTTCTCCTCGGAAGGATGAGGGTAGTCGCTCAATCTTCTCTAGATCAGATTCATCTGCTTTGAGGAGTAAGCCCCGGAATGCCCTTCCTCGCGGGTCCCGACCTCTGCCTGGTCGCTTAGGTAGTCTCTTATTCGTTGATAAGCTTTCTCGCTTCGAGATCCATAAGAATCCTCCGAGTCAAACAAGAAATCCTGAGTATACGACGAACGAGCCTCGGTCTCAAGAAGCGCCGCCTGAACCTGAGGCACCTCAGCAGCAGATTCCAACGAAAGATGGCCTTGAGATCCGCAGTGACGAGCTTCGAGCTGCAACGAGCAAGAAGCTCAGGGACCGCAGCACCAGGCTTCCTATGCCCACTGCGGTGAGCGACCGAGCCGGTCGGCCTATAGTGAGTTTCGATCCCAGATGGAAACCTACCGAGGCACAAAGCCCTCCCAAACGCGACAAGGGCTGGGATGCAACGCCCCCACCGCTGCCTCCAGCGCCCACGATCGAAGTGTCCGAAGCACCATCCGTCCCGGTAATAAATCTACCGGACGATAAGGAGCCTAGAATTTCTGAGATCTCTGGCTCTCGCGGGGGCTCCGGGATAGCTGTGAAGCCATCACAAAATCCGCCAAAAAGTAATGCAGGCCTGAACCGGGCTCCTCCAAAGACTGCGACAGCCTCGGCGAGTCGTTGGCTATCGACTTATACACGCTCCGGGGTACCTACTGCCAAGTGCGAGAGCTGTACACTTCCAATTGCTGGAAAAATTGTGACTGCTGCGGGCACTCGATTCCATCCCGAGTGTTTTGTGTGTCATCATTGTCAGACACCTCTTGAGTGCGTGGCGTTCTACCAAGAGCCCGATGCGAAGAGAGCTGAGCGACTAGCCGAGTCAGCGGCCGATGATGAAGAAGCTCGAGCGTTGAGATTCTACTGTCACCTCGACTTCCACGAGTTGTTCAGCCCCAGGTGTAAGAGTTGTAAGACACCGATAGAAGGGGAAGTGGTCGTGGCGTGCGGGGCCGAGTGGCATGTCGGTCATTTCTTCTGTGCTGAATGTGGTGATGTACGAGAACCCCCCAAAAGTTCCTAAATCCTGCGCACTGCTAACCTTTCTTTTTTTTTCCTGCTTCCAGCCCTTTAGCTCAGAGAAACCATTCGTGGAAAAGGATGGATTTGCGTGGTGCTTGCAATGCCATTCCCGCCGGACCGCCCCCCGCTGCCTCGGCTGCAAGAAGCCCGTCCTGGACGATGTGGTGATCTCTGCCATCGGCGGCCAGTGGCATGACCAGTGCTTCGTCTGCCACGAGTGCGGCGACGGGTTCGGGCCCGAGGGGCGGTACTTTGTCCGCGAGGGCGAGCCCAAACGAACGGCCAAGGGCCGCATCATCGGAGGCCCCGTGCAGCTCGCCGTGTGTGAACGCTGCGAGGGCATCCGACTGAAAGCATCCCCCTGAAATTTTCCCACCCGAAAAAAAACACCTTTGACAGCTTCGAATCCTGGTTCGATTCGTGTTGCTGCATTCTTTTTCATGTCGAGAGTTAATTACAGGTCATATTCTCCACAATCCACCGCTCCCTCCCCGCGTCACAGTGCGGCTCATTGATTGAGATACACACACACACACACACACACACACACACACACACACACACACACACACACACACACACACACACACACACACACACTGCTATATCTTTTTGGGCCAAGTGCGCCAACCCTGATATCTCTTGACTTTAATTTGCATTGTTTATTTGCCAGCCAAGTTGACTACTAGAAATCCACCATGTTGATTTGCATAGCAGCAAGCGGGAGTTTAGCACGCGAAATATGTTTTCGGGACGAGGTCTGAGCATGAGAATGTTGTTCTGCTGTTTGCGTCTTGGTTATGCTTTTTCTCCGTGATTTTATTTTCGGCATTTGTTGCATTTCCTTTTGAGGTCTTCGAACATCATGACAGCTGGGATGCCATTTCTTTAGAAGGTATATTGTCGACGGACTTCCTAACTATAAAAACCAACCGTAGAACTCTGGAGGCAGTTGCCTACATCGAAATAGGCACACAGAAATCGATCCAGTTCGCAAGCATATACAATTCATCTATATAACTTTTTTGCTAAACCCTTCCTTCCTCTTCCAGAGGAATCATAGTCCCAGGACAAAACGATGCGCTCTAAGGCCTAAGCCGGCCAAGCGGGATCTTCCTTCCTCCGGAACACCGCAACATACTTGTTGCCCTTGTTGCGCGTGACCTTCTTCGACTCCTCCGTCTCCTCGCTCATGACGCGCACGCAGGGGTCCTGCGCCAGCTCCTCGTCCGTCAGGCGCTCGAACAGCTCCTTGACCGTGCCGACAGCGCCATCGACGGCCTCGGCGTCCTCGCCCTCGCGGAAATGCCGCAGCACCCAGTGGTGGTACTCCTCGACGTCCGTGATGGTGTAGAGCAGGCCGCCGGGCCGCAGAGCGTAGGCGTACTCGGCGTTCAGCGTCTCCGAGACGATGCGGGCCTTGTGCTTGCGGGCCTTGAAGTGCGGGTCCGGGAAGCAGATGAAGATCTTCGACAGCTGGTGCTTGGCGAAGAAGTTGGGGAAGAACTTCATCGTGTTGCTGCGAATCGCCGTGATGTTCTGGTAGCCGCCGGGGACGAGGGTGGTGGCTTCGGTGGTTTCGTCGGTGGTGGTGGTGTTGGGGTCGGTGGTGGTGGCTTCGGTGGCGGTAGGGGTTTCAGTGGAGGTCGGTTCGGTTTCCATGGCGGTGGGTTCGGTGGTGGGCGCTTCGGGGGCAGCGTCTGCAGTGGCTTGAGTGGTGGTGGTGGTGGAGGCGGAGGCTTGGGTCGATTGAAGTTGCTGCTGCTGGGCGCGGAGGGCTTGAATCCGGGTGGACAGGTAGTCGAGGACGGAAACGCGGATTTCCATTCCTGTGTTCGCCGACAGCACATCAACTCTCTGCTACTTGCGGGAAAGGATATGTCCTGCGCAAATATGATAGACAACGAACAATAACAGGGTAACACATACCAACCATCAACGTCTCCGGCAGCAACGGCGCAAGACCGACGAGCAGCCCACCGAATCCACACCCGATATCCACGATCTCCACATCCTTCAGCAGCTTGCGGGTGCCAATGAGGTTCGTCTGTGACGGGTCCGGGTTCACGTAGGCAGGAAAGTGCGAGGCCCAGTCCATATGCGCCGGGCTGAGGGGACTATTTTTGAATGAAGTCAGTCACCCAGTAGTAGAGGATAGAAGACACCAAGGCCAAACGTACTATTGCAATTGATGATCCGAGAACGGATTCGCATGCGCCCGCTGACGGTAGAACTTCTTCTTGGGCAGCTTGACCCGGGCGGGGAGGCTGGTCTCGTTGGTGGTGCTGCTGCCGCCATCGGGGTTCGTAGCGGCTGCCTGCTTGCGATACTCATCGCGCTTCTGGCGTTTGGCAGGTGGAGGAGTCATTGTGGTTGTGGTCCTGCAGCGTTGACTCGAGAATATGTCACTTCAATATAAGGAAGTGGGAAGATCCACCAAGATAACCCAATTGCAGATCGGTGCAGCGGGGGAGGGCAATGGAGGATGGTGACGGACGGGGGCGAAGGCGGAAAATTCTCCAAAGCGGAGAGAAAAGAAAGGGAGGGAGAGCGGAAAGTTGAGTACACTACTCCGTACGTACTGCTGCCGCCGCCCGCCCGCCCGCCTTTGCTTATCGATACCGGCGGTATCGGTTAATCGACTCAGCTTCTGAACAAAACAACCACCGACTATCTCATCATCCAAATCTAACAATTGCAGAACGATCTATCCCACCAGCTATAGTGGGGCATCCATAGCACAACCTTGCTATAATACATATACATTCACATACACATAGACAATGACTACCGCCCCACCGCCCTTCCAATTCCCGCCAACCTACTCCTTCCCCCCCTTCTTCACCCCACAACCCAACAGCGCTACGCGCACCTCGCAGCTCCAGAAATGGTCCGCCCTGATCCAGTCATGGTGTCGCCATCACCGCACCTACCGCCTGACGCTCAGTGAGGCCATCGAGAGCCCGCTGTTCTACAACGCTGCGCTCCGGAAACGACTGTCCATGAAAGATGCGCGGGATGTGCTGGACTGGATGGCCAAGGGGGAAGAGGACGGCGGCGGCGGAGGACAGCGGGCGGAGTGGCTGGATGGGAGCACCAAGACCGTGGCGCGCATCTGGTGGAAGAGGCCCGAGGAATGGGCGGGGATCGTGGCCGATTGGGTATGTGGATTGCGCTAGGCACTTGGGAGGGAGGGGGAGAGTGCGCATGGATGCAAGGTTTCGCTGCTGACCTGGTTATGATCGCAGGTGGAAAATACAGGGCAGAAGAATGTGGTTCTGACGGTCTATGAGTTGGTGGAGGGGGAGGGGACGTTGTCACAAGGTATGTTTTGCTGTGAGTTATCCTTCGAACAGAGGAACTGATCGGCTAGAATGGCACGGTATGGATACGGACGTGATGCTGAAGTGCCTCAATGTTCTGGTAAAACGAGGCAAGGCACAGGTCTTTGGCGGCGAAGGCCAAGAAGGTGTCAAATTTTTCTAGACGGTCATCTGTTCGTGATATCTGGACAAATTGATTGCGGGTACCACAAGCTATTTTCATGCAAAATGTAAGTCATTTACAAAAGCCCCCGGCGAAGTGACCTGAAGAAGTCATGCCTATCAATTCTTTCAAACCAGCAAAGACGCTTGGACGCAGCACTCATAACACCATGCAGATCTCGACCTGCTTACTGTTCCGAAACCTCGGCCATTTCTTCGCTCAGCTCGTAGGCATCCGCAGCATGCAGCTTCTGGGACATAGCCATATCGAGAAGCCATTCCACACGAACAATCCGTGGCGTTTTGCCGGTGCTCAGAACCATACTTCGGAAGCGTGGCCATGTCTTCACCTGATCCGATTCCGTGCTGCTCAGCAGATACACCTCTTTGCGACTGGGGTCGTCATCTTCCGAGCTTTCCTCGCTCTCTTCTCTCTGTGATCGGTACGAGACCCGACCCCGGAACAGAGTGCATTGACCACCGTTGGCATCCACAATGGACTTGAATGCATCGAACCCACCACGAATTGTCTCCACACAGTAAATCTGGTATCCGTGCAACAGCTTGTTCTTGTTCGCCTTGGCATTGGTTCTGGCATTTTCAAGCTTGAATCCGTACTTTTCCTCGGAAGCCTTGTCCTTGAGGGTGTAGTCGGCAGGATCTAGGAGGGCATTCTGCTTGAGACACTGGGTGACGAAATCGATGTTCATGAGGACTGGTCCGTAGGCCAATGCGTTCACGAATTTAGGGGTCCTGAGGATAGACGGTGCGGCAAGGTGAGAACACCTCTTCGCTTCTTGGACTACCAAAATCCCAAGGTCACGTAGTTGTCGCTGTGAATGGTTAGATCGCAAAGTCTTGATCGTAATGTTAGAAACATACCTTGTCAGAATCCTCTGTCTTCGGGTTCTTGACCCATTTCTGATATCCGGTTATCAGCAGATGCATCGCGACAGGGGGTCTAGACTTCTTCTGTCTCTTTGTCTCTGTCGTTTCATCCTCGTCGCTTTCGTCCTGCGGTTCCATGGACACGCGCTTCTTGCTGGGGTTGAGTACTACGCGATCCTCGTCTGAGACTCTCCGGCCACCATGAATCACACCCCCAACACGCCTCTTCTCCTTCTCGTACAACGCCATATCGGGTGCAAGATCGTGTAGTCGAGCAGCGGCTACCTCCTTTGACTTGCGACTGCTAGTGCTCGATGGAGTATCATTCTCCTTTCCTTCGGAAGTGAGCCGGGTCCGAGCGGGCGTCTGCAGTTTTGGAGGATCCATGGCGTTCCGGGACTTGTCCGCAACCCGCGGTGTAGCACCTGACGTGCGCGGCACTTCGGTTTCGGACTCAGTAGTTCTTGCGGAAGACTGCTGGACAATTTTCGGCGTCTTGGAGGTCACAGTGTTTTGGTCCTTGTGCTGCATCACCGGTCGCGGGCTCGACGGTGCCTGTACCCCGTTGTTGCTCTCGAGCAAGAGCTGACTCTCGAGTACGGCTTTATCCAGTCTGGTCTGGCCCACAACCTCGCCCAGGTTTGTTCGCTTGGGAAAGTGCGTGTAGCGGGGATCGGAGACGGGCTGCAGCTTCCATTTCGCGTAACTCTCCTCCAGCCACAGGTGGTTGACAACTTGCAGACCCCATTCCTTCGCTGCGGCGCATTTCTCGCTGTTTCCATGCGCGGTCACCAGGTGTGTGTTTTCTTGCTTAAGGGTCTTGGTGCATTCGGCGCCCGTGGCTGTGATCAGGTGCTCCAGGTAGCTCCTAGCTTCTCCGACATAGTTTGAGAGACTGATCTTGAACCCCTGGAATCCCGGGATACCCTTGCGTGAAATGGGGTAGTGTAACAGTCGTCGTAGAGGAGAAGTCCAGGTGTTATATGTCATGAGGTGGTAGAGCCAGGATAGATTGCCGATATCTTTGTTCAACTGAAACGCCATGCGGTAGGCGAATCCTTCTCGGTAGCGGCAGATCAGGATGTCCGCAGCTGATATGTCTGAAACAACAGAACCCCCACCCTCCCTGATGATGTCTCCGATGGAGCCAGAGAGACGCGACCCGATCCCAAGATCCGGAGCAAGCATGACACTCTTGGCCTCGAATACATTGAGCCTGGGCAATTCATCTGACGACTGCACCGCGACTGGTAGATTAGTGGGGTCAGGTGTCGATGCACCGATGATGTCTCGGTTCTCCGCTGAGCGTATGGGAGCGTCGGGCGCCGCACGCAGAATCTCGGGGTCGGGGAGAAGGTAGGGGCGTTCGTCGATTCGTCGTCCAAGCTTGAGGCAGTCATCGAACCTGGAAGAAACCTTCGTTAGACCTATCAAGTTGAGCTTGGCTTCTGGGTCTGCTCACCAGTGGGGCAAGACAATTTTGATCTTGAGCCTCTTCGCGATGATCAAGCGGGCCTTATCCGAGTCCGCGGTCAGGTCAACCAAGTGGGTGACCGGCTGGGAGATTCTGGGACTATACAGTCCACCCTTTGCGAGAACTCCTCCGATGATTGCTTCCTTGTCGCCCTCCGGGATGTCACCGCAGGTCACCACCACATCGTTCAGGATCAGTCGAGGATCTGGGCTATATTGCCGTGGGTTGGCCAACTTTCGCTTCTGAAGACAGGCCTGTAGCCAGTATGGTTTGACAACGGGGATCAGGGCATCATTTGCGGCCTCAAACGCGGGGAAGTCGACGGTGCAGCTCATCAGGTGCGTGAATTCGGTCAGAGGCGGGAATTCGGCCGGTGGCTCGTAAATAACGGATTCGCCGCCATGTTGCTCGAAAGTGAATGCCAGCTGTGTGAAGTCAGGGTCAGTAGTTGTCTTCTTCAGTAGTCTCGGGGCGCGAGAGGGTAAGGTGACAGACTTGATGTGCCGCATCGGCAGGGAGATCTCTGGAGCATATGATACAGATCTTGCACTGGCTGAAGAGTTGACTCTCTCCACCTTGGTCCCCCATGGTGGGAGCTACTCCGGTGGCTCTGTTTGATTTTTCAGGGTAGGCTGCGGTGCCCGTGTGTTTGGCCGAGTGATGTAAGGATTGGTGTACGTGCTGAGGGGAGATCGAATGACAGCTGAACCTCGTGGTGTTGCAAATGCGACGCGCCGACGCGCCGCACGACACCACGTCACGTGGAGATAAGATGTATCACAGATCAGCCTGGTTGAATAACATCATCGGGTAGCAGTTCCAGGTGTCATTGTTTATAGTCCCATGGGCATAACAAGTACAGTACGTGGTCTGTTAGAAGTCGAGGTGAGGAGGAGGTTTCAGGAGGGTGTGAGAAGTGATGAGTTATGCTATCTCCATACTAATTGGCTGAACCGCCCACTGGTTATCTTTCAGTAGTAACACATTCGTATAGTCAAAACATAAATCCTCATAGTCGATGCGTATATCGTCGTATAATTGCTAGGCTTACATGCTCGATTCGGCCATGTTGAATGGGAAACTACGCATTGGCGATGGATAGGAGGGATTTAAAAGCATCTCTTGCCGCAAGAATGCCCATGATTTCCGCAACATAAAATATATAAGTTACTCCGTAAACCGCACTGAAACCTGTCTCGTCCACATCATGCCATCGTTCCAGGCAACAACTTATCTAAAAAACAATCAATTGCATCGCCATGAATCAACATCCCCCGCAGTCCCTCGAAAATGGAACAGGAAAAGAAAAAAGTCAAGTCTAACGTTTACATCAACAATCATGATTGAACACAGGCGAAGATGGATCAACGACCGAAAAAGGGCAAAAAATATGACAAGAGTGGGATTCGAACCCACGCCATCAAACGATGATCAGGAAGCTGTGAAGCTATGTGCTAAGGTAACCTTAACCTGACGCCTTAGACCAACTCGGCCATCTTGCCTGGTGATGTGATAACTGTTCACCTGCTTGACACTATCATCAAAAAAATATGAGAGTATCATCAGGGGCACTCTACTAATCAACCTCGGCTCGTTTTCAACCCCGGCAGTTCACCACTCCGATCTGGGGAAATAGTTTCCCTTCCCCACGCCCCGAGGCACCGGTTGAAGTATTATATATGCATAGCCTCCCTATACCCTCTGGTCGCGCATAGATCCCCATAGGAACCAACCACCAACATGTCCTCGTCACCAGCGACATCCAGCCCCTTCCGGGTAGTCGAGCACACGGTCGAATGCCAACATATACGAGAGTATCCCGCGGCCACCGCCAACGAGCAAGAGGACATTCTAAACCTTGCAGTAAAACAGTACATCCCACTGGACAACCCCAACCCCCAGCCGGGAGACGTCACAATCCTTGCCGCACATGCCAATGGCTTCCCCAAGGTACCGCCGCGCAATTCACAGCCGCTGTCACACAGCGGCTCCCCGCACCGACAACCAGTACAGCCCAACTGACCCCTTCATCGCCAGGAACTGTACGAGCCCCTGTGGGAAGAGATTTACGCACGCTCCAAAGCCAATGGCTTTCGCATCCGGAGCATCTGGATGGCAGATGTAGCCCACCAGGGCCAGAGCAGTGTGCTCAACGAGGACCTTCTCGGAAATGACCGTATGTGTACCTAGTTCCTACCCCATTTCAATAGTCACAGCCATTGACCAACATGCGCGCGCACGCATAAACAGCGAGCTGGTTCGACCACCCCCGAGATCTCCTGCACCTCCTCAACGTCAAGCGCAAGGAGATGCTACGACCCATCGTGGGTGTAGGCCATAGCATGGGCGGCGCACACCTGTACGGAACCCCCCCCCCCCCGCCCCCCTCCTTCCTTCTACAGCACCCACAGGGCCCCCCTCCACTAACCCCAACCAAAAGAACCCAACTATGTCTCATGCACCCGCGCCTCATCCACACCCTCATCCTCCTAGACCCAGTCAT
Organism: Aspergillus aculeatus ATCC 16872; assembly: GCF_001890905.1. Classification (NCBI taxonomy): domain Eukaryota; kingdom Fungi; phylum Ascomycota; class Eurotiomycetes; order Eurotiales; family Aspergillaceae; genus Aspergillus; species Aspergillus aculeatus. The sequence continues at coordinate 139,060 of NW_017962987.1, forward strand.
CCAGCGCGAATCCACGCAACTCGACCACCTGGAAATGGCGCACCACCACCGCGAGACGATCGCCAAAACCACGCAACTCTCCACCTACCGGCGGGAGGTGTGGCCCTCGCGCGCAGCCGCCGCAGCGAGCTTCCAGCGCAGCCCCTTCTACCAAGCGTGGGACCCGCGCGTGCTGGCCCGGTGGATCGAGCACGGTCTGCGCGACCTTCCCACCGCGATCCACCCGTCGGACCCCCCAAAGGATGATGCCGACGACGACAAAACCCGCCCCGTCACCCTCAAAACCACCCTCCACCAAGAAGTCTTCACGTTCTCGCGGCCCAACTACGACGGACCGCCCGGCCGAGAAGTCCCCGTGGACCGGACGACGCACCCGGACCTGAACCCGGAGCATTTGGGGTCGTGGCCGTTCTACCGCCCGGAGCCGTCGCGGGTGTTCGCGATGCTGCCGCATCTCCGGCCGAGTGTTTGTTACGTCTTCGCGGGGAAGTCGGATATGTGTTTGCCGGAGATGATGGCGGATAAGCTGAGGGCGACGGGGACGGGGCTCGGCGGGAGTGGAGGGGTGGCGGCGGGCCGGGTGCGCGATGTCTACCTGAAGGACTTTGGGCATCTGCTGGCCCAGGAGGCGCCGGGGCAGTGCGCCGAGGCGGCGAGTGAGTGGCTCGGCGGCGAGCTGAAGCGGTGGCGGGCTGAGGAGGAGGCCTTCCGGGAGCGGTGGCATAAGAAGTCGAAGATTGAGAAGGTCACCATCGATGCTCGGTGGAAGGAGCATGTTCCCAGGGCGGAGAGGCCCAAGAAGGCTGCTCCCGAGTCGAAGTTGTAAGGGGCGTGATTGTTATGTCCATAGATGACTATGTTATTTTGCGCGCTAGAGATTATATACTGTATATGTACAGTAGGCTATTTAGCAATTGGATGTGGTTCATTTTACTTCTATAAGTAGGATAAGGTCCCAAGAGCGTGGCCGAGGTGACGGCAATGAGCACGGCCCCAATTCGCAGCGCAGTTCTCTTAGCCTGAGACCACGAAAACGGAGCGCTCACTTCCCAGTGCTCATACCACACTCCCAAGCGGCTGATCTAAATCAATAGAACAAGAAAAGAAAAGATATACCCGATCTAGTTCGACTTCTTAGCCGCGCCATTCTCACTCCTACCCTTGTCGCTTGTGCGAATGACCTCAGGGAAATTCCAGACGTGGGGCCACCACAGATGATACTCCTCCTGGCGACCGTTCAGGCAATGACGGAGCCAGATGCCCCAGATGATATACAGATAAGCGCCGAACCCCGTCATCAAGTGCCTAAGCAAGATCCAAGTTAGCATTTGTTTGCATTCATGTCCAAATAATCTGGCACGACACGATAAGGATCAACAAGAAACGTACCACCATCCATGGCCTTCAAGAAGGATCCCCCAAGGCAGACCCACTTCCCGGCGCCATCCGCGGATCTTCGAACAGAAGACGTTGTCCAAGCCCCAGATCCCGAATCCGCCCAAGAACATGCTGAGGCCGTACGCCACCATGAACCACATGGTCTTGAGGGTCTTCATATCCCGGACGTTCTCGTAGTGCTGGTGTTCCTTGGTCGGGACGGGCAAGCCCTGTCGCTCGCGCGCGAGCCGGTCCGCCTCGGTGGAGTGGCGCCATCGCGGGCGCAGGGTCACCTCCATGGTGTACATGCTGCGCAGGACGACAACCGTGGTCAGGAGTGCGTAGGCGTTCTGGTGAAAGACGGGGTCCTGGAGGTAGTGGTAGTAGAGGGTGATGAAAATGGCCAGACCGGCCAGGAGGAAGGCCAGGAAGATGCGGAAGGGCGTGGGTCTGGAGTAGGAGAAGGAGGCATAGCACATCAGACAGGTGGTGTAGATCATGGACAGCTCGTCCACCAGCTGCATGGGATCTGCGTGGAGAGGAAACCGGTCAGTCCACAGCTCAGTATGTAAGGGCGCGAAGGTTAGGAAGGTTGGCTTGCATTTCAGCGTTGCGTGGAAAAGAAAGCTGCCTGTTCCGACCACGAGATAGCCGTAGTAGGCGACTTCGAAGATCCTGTCATGTCCGTTGCGACGACAGCTGCGAATGCCCTTGATCCCGAGCCACATAAACAGGAGGTTTGTCAGCGTGTTGACGATCTCGGCAGAGTAAATCGTAGCATAGTAATCCTATGCAAGAGACCTGTTAGCATTATATGTAATCCTCAGATAGGCGACCAGATCATGGCGACGGACCTCTTCACACCAATTCAGGGTGGATGTGACGGGGCTCCAGTACCCCGGCCTCGAGGGCGGATACGGAATGTTCGGAAGGAAAGCCCATCGAGACATGATGGACGGAGAAGGAGGAGGGAAGCTCTCCGCAGGGAAGAGGGGCTGCAATAAGCTCTCAAAGTCGACGGAACTGTGTAGAAACCTGGGTTATAGGCAGAAGAGCATGGCAGTTATGAGAATCGGAAAAAAGAGAGAGAGGAGAGAAAAAAACGAAGGGTTGTTGAAAGTGAAAGCCGGGGTTGACAGATTGGAGTTGCCTTGGAAAGTCCCAGCTCCGTCTCCAGTTTCCACACACTCTCCCTCTCTCTCCCTCTCTTTGACTCCTCTCAGACCCGTGACGTCGATCGACAACCACAGTTGATCTGCGCCCGGCCCAGTCAGACTGTCAGGCTGCTTTCATTGCCTGCCGATTGGCCCGGCCAGATGAATGGTCGAATGATGGAGTGGCCATGCCTACTCTAGCGATAGTGAATGTTTTTGGAGGACAGGGCAACATCCTTCTGCATTCAGCCCCTTTCCCGCGGCACATGCTCTGGGTGCGACAATCTTCATTCAAGGTTGCCATCCGTCCAGTGTTCGAGGCATGTCAGATCGCTCCATTGTACGGATTGTCTAGGATATCCAGGAAAGATGTTTAGCTCTGCGCCAAAGAAGCTTTAGTGGCTGGATCCTAAGTAGAGGCGAGGCGTAGATTGCGAGTGAGACCTTGGGAAAGGTACTGGTACTGTACACGAGGTCTACGCCCTTGTCGGAACTGGTGCAATATAGTTCCTCACTTATCATAATCACAGTAGAATCGTGAAGAAGAGTGGTACAATGTACAAGTGCATTGAGGATCCAGAGACATGGCACTAGTTACTAGTCCTTTGTGATAATCTCAACCCCCTATTGTCCGTTAATCTGGAGAGAATAATAAGCTTAAGCTGCAATGCGATCGATCGATCCCTTGCGCGGGACACCCCGGAAGAACACTCAGTCACTGAACACTGGCAGTGAACGTAGAGAGTGCTGAGTGCGGTTGGATCCGCCAATCAGCCTGCTTTCCGGGCTAGTGACTGATGACTTCACTCGCTCCTACCAGCGGATCCGCTTTTGGCCGCTTCAGGAAAATTGGATGGGTCCAAAATGTCCGTCCGAGGCCCTTCCCGAGAGTCTCTGCTGTGAACGTGCAATTCTTCCCATCCATTCTACACCGTCTTTTCCTTTTTTTTTTTCTTAATTGAATTGATTTTGTGCTGTTGGAACATTATATCTGACTTAATTCAGGCGAATATCTTCCTTCACCCTATCGCTTACCCGCGAAGCCTATCTGAAGCCTATCTCTTTCTCTGTGTATTGATTGAAATGTTGTCGTTGCCTCTATCAACGTGAATGTGACCGCTTGGATGCGGCTTGTCTAGGACCCTCGGAATTCTTCATCGATTCACACTCAGAACCCTCCCTGCCCTTGAGTTCCCAATGAACTGAGGCTTGCGCATACCAACTACACCAAACATCCCTCTACCACATCGAAGGCCCCTTCCCAGGACCGACCTGAAGGAGACCTCCATAGACATGTCGGACAATGCCTCTTATGCGGTGACGAAGGTGAAAACAACCTCCACGCGTGAGTCTGCGCCTTCAGTGATACAAAGCAAAGCCCTGACTCACCTTCACACTTCTCATCTCCCCCCAAACACCCAACTATCAGCAAATAACCATGTCTGCCCACTAACCCACCCGGACAACCCCAGCCTCCAAGACAACCTTCCACTTCGCCGCCGGCCTCTGTTCGGGCCTCACCTCCTCCATCCTCCTCCAGCCGGCCGACCTCCTCAAAACCCGCGTGCAGCAATCCCAAAGCGCCTCCCTCCTCCCGACCCTCCAAGCGATCCTCTCCTCTCCGCACCCGATCCGCGGCCTATGGCGCGGCACCCTCCCCTCGGCCCTGCGCACGGGCTTCGGTTCCGCCCTGTACTTCACCAGCCTGAACGCCCTCCGCCAAGGGCTGGCCCAGACCCAGATGCCCCTCGTCCTTGCCAGTAGTCCCAGCGGCAGCAGCAGCAGCAGCAGCGGCAGCAGCAGCAGCAGCAGCAGCAACAGCAGCAGCTCCGCAAAACCCTCATCCTCACACACATCCTCCTCCGCCCTTCCCAAACTCTCCAACTCCGCCAACCTCGCCACCGGCGCCGCGGCCCGCGTGGCCGCGGGCTTCGTCATGATGCCCGTGACCGTCCTCAAGGTCCGGTACGAGTCGGATTTCTACGCCTACCGCAGCCTGCTCAGCGCGGGCCGGGACATCGTGCGCACCGAGGGCGTGCGCGGCTTGTTCAGCGGCTTCGGCGCCACCGCTGCGCGCGACGCCCCCTACGCTGGCCTCTATGTGCTGTTCTACGAGCAGCTGAAGCGCCATCTGGCCGCGCTGGCGAGTAGTCGCGCTGCCGCCGCCGCCGCCGCGGAGGGGCAACAGCAGCAGCAGCCGCTGCGGTCGGCTTCGTCCTCGTCGATCAATTTTGTTTCGGGGGGGTTGGCTGCGGGTCTGGCCACAGCGATCACGAATCCGTTTGATGCGGTCAAGACGCGCCTGCAGCTCATGCCGGGCCGGTACGGCAATATGATGCGGGCGGCGAGGCTGATGGTCCGCGAGGACGGGGTGCGGAGCTTGTTCGGCGGGCTGGGGCTGCGCATCACGAGGAAGGCTCTCAGCTCCGCGCTCGCCTGGACGGTGTACGAGGAACTCATCTTGCGCGCTGAGGTGCAGTGGGCCGCGCAGGGAGAATCACGCTCATGATTACCATCACAAAAATGATACTCTGGGGAGAGGGGAAGGTCTCTCACCCTCCTCTCTAGCCTCCCCTCAACGGAATCTCTTTCCCTCTTACGAACTATATAGATGAAAGGGCTCGACAACTCACTCTCTCTCTGCAATCACATGCAAATGTATCATATTATATGTTCAACTCCTTTGGAAGACTAGGAAAAAAAAAGGCATTCAAAATCCCAACTCATGACACAATGGAAATCAAGAAAATACTAGACTTGACATAGATAGCATCCTGGCACCCCCCAATTGCACTGGATCTGTACCACTAACTCGACAAGAGATTTCTCAGAAGAAGAAGGAAGTTAACAAACAAGAAAGAAAAAGGCGGCTGGATGATACCGAATTTCGTGACAGACGTTAAGACAAGATCATGGTATCATAATTTCAAGAATTTAGATGGGGCGGCGGGGGGGTCTGTGTGTGTTTTGTTCTATCAGGTGGTGTGGTGGTGGTGGTGGCTTGTAGCTCGAGATCAGGTAAGGATCCAGGCCCGGCCACCGGGGTTCTTTTTCCTCACAAGGTACATCTTGTCCTTCTTCTTGTCGTTGACCTTAAGCTCGGTGAGGGTGCTGGAGGTTTGGGTGACGAGCTTGCCTTCGCGCAAGCGCCGCGTGTGGGCGAAGAGCTCTTCCTGGAAGTCTTCGGAGATCCATTGCTTGATGATGATGTAGTTGCTGTCGAGCTGTGATGGAAGAGTCAGTTAGTGATGTTGTAATTGAAATATATGTGTGTCGTCTTTCCTGTAGGGAGTTAACGTACATCGTCCCAGTCCCATGGGAGACGGTAGGCAATCAGTGTATCAGGGAGTAGATGCTTGCGGTGAACCTAATGCCAGTCAGTCAGCTTAATAGTCAGATAACTTACAAGGGGAGGAGGTATACCTTAATCCAGGTGGTTCGCTGGTGTGGCTCAGGCTCCGGAAGCTTCTCCTTCTCCTTCTTCTCCTCTTTCTTCTCTTCCTTCTTCTCCTCCTTCTTTTCTTCTTTCTTCTCCTCCTTTTTCTCTTCTTTCTTCTCTTTCTTCTCCTTCTTCCGGAGGATCTCCTCGATCTCGTGTTCATTGTAGCCGAACTCGAGTCTCAATCTCTCCTTGAATTCGTGATCACGGCGCTTCTTCTCCTCGCGTTCCGCCATCATGCGACGTTCCTCGTTCAGCTTCCACTCGTCGATGGCAGCCTGCTTCATGGCGGCCTCCTTGCGGGCGCGCTCCTGCTCGGCGAGGATCCGCCGGGCCTCCTCGTCGCGGATCTCCTTCTTGATGCGCTCGCGCTCCTCCTCCTCGTCGATCTTGCGCTGCAGGTCCTCGAGCCGCTTCTGGCGCATCTTGCGGTTGAGCTCCTCCTGCTCGGCGGCCTGGCGTTGGGCCTCCTCGAACTTGATCAGCTTGTAGCGGTGCTCGACCTGGCGCTGCTCCTCCTCCATGCGCTGCTTCTTCTCGAACCGCTCCAGCCGGCGCAGCCGCTCGCTGATCTCGTCCTCGTACCAGTCCTCCTCCTGCTTGAGCATGCGCACCTCGTGGTGCGGCCGGTACTCCTGTTGGTGCTCGCGGACCTCGCGGTGGCGGGCCAGCTCGCGCTCCAGCCGCTCGATCTCCTGCTGCTGGCGGAACAGCTCCAGGTCCTGGCGGGCGTCGTTCTGCTCCAGCAGCCGCTGGTCGATGACGAGCTCGAAGTCCCGGTCGCGGCCCGCGGGGATCATCTGCGGCGCCCCGACGGCGGGGGCGCGCGGGGACGCCTCGCGGGAGATGCTGGCGGTGCTGGAGCGCGGCCGGCGGCGGTGGGCGCGCAGGTTCGTCTCATCTTCGGAGTCGTCGTAGTCGATGTTGTAGGTGTTGCTGAGGCGGTGCTCGGCCTTGCGTTGCTTGGTGGCACTCTTGTTGCGAGAGTCGGTCTTGGCGTCGGTCTTGGCGTCGGTCTTGTTGTCGGACTTGGTGTCGTTGTGGTTGTTGACGTCGACAATAACGGCCACGGGGGCCTGGCTGTGGTCGCGGTGGTGGCGGTCGGGGCGGCGGCGGGGGGCGCCCGTGGAGGCGGAGCGGTGGAGGTGCTGCTGCTGTGCGTCGCTGTGCAGGACGGGACTGAGGTAGGCGTTGCTGCTGCTGTACTCCGGGCTGAAGTGCCGGTGCCGCGAAACGGAGCGGTGACGATGGCTCACCTTGCGGCCGGGGTACTCGACCATCGAGATATCCGATTCGGAGAAGTCCGATTCGGAATCGGTGAGGAGGACGTGACGTCGACGGGAACCCATGATTGTTTGGTTCTTGGTTGCGAGAGTTCTATATCTCTTCTTCTGCGTCTCTCCTTTGGCAATATAACTTGCTCACAGTTTATGTTCTCTTGTTGTGATTGTATGGTGTTTGGATATGGATAAAGTCAGACCGTTGGATGGTGGGGGGAAAAGAGGAGGGAGGAGGGGATGGGATGACTGGATGGCAGGCGGTGACGTCGACGGGGCTGAATTAAAAGAGGGGGAAGGAGGCTGGGAGGAGAACAGCAGCAGTACGTAGTGATAGCAGTGGTGGTGATAATGATGGCGGGCGGGGTGAGCAAGAGACGGGGCCAACAACAATAACAACCAACTTCAACGATATACCCAGGGACTGATGGGAAAAGAAAGAAGAGGGAGGAAGAAAAAGAGACCAGAGGCAAGGCAAAGAAAGGAAAGGGAAAAACAAGGAAAGAAACGAGCAGGTGCAAAGCCTTCCCTCGTGCCTCTAAGTATTTCTCTTCCTTCTGTCTTGTTCAGCTGAAGTGGGGGAACGAACGGTTGGCATCATTGGGCCGAGCTGATTGATCATCTGGCAACCGAACCTGTCATTGTCGGTTTTGCCTGGCTCAGTTGTCCTCAGTTACGATAGGTCGGAGACCCAGACCAAGAATACCGTGGACAGAGAAGAGAGATTCTGTCTTGGAAAAATTGTATTCTCTATCTGTCTGTCTGTCTGTCGTAAACCATGCTTTAGTCCACACACCACCTTACATTGGTAGGGCTGATCCGTGGAAACTACAAGCCTCCGAAATAAGAGTATGATACACGCCGGTCTACCGTACAGTAGATGGCTTCAATGGAGGGGTAACTTAACGCACTTAGCGGCGGCTGTCAGGTCTGGATGTCATTGTAGCTTATTCTGGTAACTTCCAGTCAGTGCAACATACGAAGATGCTACGACATTATCCTTCAGTGATAGACCACGGAGGCTAGAAGAAAGAATAATTCTTCAATTCTTCCGATACACAGCCATATTCTCTGAAGGGATGTTGTCAATATTCTGACCCAAGGAAAGGGGGACGGGAACAACCGCTGCGGTATCCATGGGCGAGCAAAGAAAAAGGGACCCTGGGACTTGGTTGTCTGGAAACCAAAGCAAGGGTAAGAAAAAAGAGGGGCACAGGCTGAAAGGTCGAGCGGTAACTAAAGAGTGGACTCCGCTGGTACCTGATGGACTCAGTCCAGGCTATGTGCAGCCTGGAGCAGTTACTAGTACTGCAGGCTAAGAGGCTTTCGAAGGTACACAGTAAGAAAAGGTGAGTTGGTCCTGCCCGAGAGTGGAGTCTCCCCTCACGATTATGAGTCTTATTGAATGGAAGCAGATGACACACACACATATTGTGTACAGTACTCTACTGAGCTGTACATGCACCCACAGTATACATCTTCTGACCCTCCCTACCAATGGTTATTGTCCGATTCAGCGTGATTCTCGTTTTGCTCTAATAGTAAACTCACGGTCGCAGCCACTTGACACCTGACCGGGCTGCCTTGAGTTGCGGTCACGGAAGCATGTGTGCACTGCGAAACCAAGCCCTGTTCCAGGTTGACTGAGCCACAGTCCCAATTTACTCTGTACTGTACAGTAAACTTGAATACACAATTGCCATGTCTTTGGCCCCCAACACCACCAGTCACAGCCTCATCCCGACTCCATTATCTGAAGCTAATCCCTTGTCGATCAACCATCAAAACCCGAAGGCACCTGGTCCCTCCACGCATCCGATACGACTCACCCGGAAGGTATAGAGCAGGCGAGAATTGGGAATACACGTAGAGTGACAGCAAACACAGTACCTACTTATGGCCACCGCCACCCTGAATCGGGTTCTGTCACCAATGAGCCGTCCGGGATCTGGATACCTAGGGGGGGAGAGCTGCCTGATCTCTTGCCATCCTTCGTCGATGTTTGTCTGGCATCCATCCCCATCATGAAGATCGGCTCGGAATGTACGGAACACTGTACAGTACGTAGCAGTGTGGTCGTGGAAAGGAGGAGGCGAAAAACAGTCTAATTGATGCTTCGCTTTGCAGCCCAAATCATCTATCGATCAGATGGTGTTTTTAGATTGGTCTACGGCCGCGATCTCGGATTCGAAAAGGCTTGACTTCGCTACGAGTACATCGATAAGTGGCTGTGCGATGTCATCATAACGGATGTGAAATTGGTTGTCATGTCTTGTCATTCTATCAGCACTGACACATTATGCTATGTGTGGGCTCCCGTATGGGAAAACGTGGATGTTGAGATGGCCCGCTCTTCAGCCTGCCAGTCAAAAGAGATGAACAAAGAAGGACAGGAAGAAGGGAAACAAGTAGACTTTTCCATTATCGTCGTCATTATTGAGGCCTTCCATAGACTCATATTACCCATATTAAATCCATCCGCTGCATTATATCCATCAATCTGGCGTATATCCTTGGCGTAAACGGTCTCAATTTTCGATTCACTCAAACCACTCCTACCAACAGAAGTGAAATTGATCAGCAGAGGATTCAAGAAATAATATAGACAATAATGGCACTTACAGCCCAGCATGCAGTGGGATGATTCTCCTGTCCGCAGTGGACATGACTAGTCTCCTATATTCAAATAATCCGTTTAGTGATCTTGCGCTGCCAAAGAAACGCGAACCACAGAGTCTTCCAGACGTACGTTCTGAGCCATGCTCAGGCAGTTCTCGTCAACCTGGCAATCGCTATCGCTAGAGCACTGTTCAGCGATCGTTAGTGAGGCAACTACCCCGGATATTTGAGGGGAGAGAACATACACTGCCGACTGAGCCACACCCGTGCCAATGATATGTGGCAGAACTCTGTGCACTGACTTCTGTCCCTGGGAATGGAGCCGCCAGAGTAGCGGCAATCCCCAGGCTCAGGGCAGCAATAACATAAAGAGAGAGTTGCATGGTGCTTGATTGAGGATTGATTTGGATAGATTGTCAACACTGAGAGACCCGAGGTTGATCAATAGACTTGGTTATAGAACTGGTCGTGAAGGGAAAAGTTTGTCTTGCTGCTTTCCGAGCAAATCTCTCCTTGCAGCACACCGAGAAGCAGGGACTATTTATACCCTTTCTTCGATCTGTCTTCAGGCGTCCTGGCCTGTTCCTAGATTGCTGAGGGTCTGCAGCTATGATGCCGGGCTGTCAGGCAATCTTGGTCTGGATCGGCTGAAACCTAACAAATAGATAGCCTTTTACTATTCTTGTTTCCAAGTCTAAGAGACCGATAGGTAGTATGCCAGTCGATCCCGCGGAGGAGAGAGGGTCTTTCGTCTCCATCATTATGCAGGATGCAAGGAAATCCCCCCGGGGCGAAGTTGGGTGAGCGGCGTCGTGTTGTTGGAGCAGCGGAGAAAAGGAAATGATTTACATGTCATTTTCCTTTTTTGGGTTCTTTCGCCCCGCATCTTCACCAAACTTTAGGACGTTGAAAGTATTTCTATCATCGCCGAGATTGTGTCGACGGCAAGAGCGTCTGTTCTAGAAAGTAGGATGTCTAGTGGCGTTATGTATCTTGAAGGTAGATTTGCACAAGGATCAGTGCACTAAACGCCATGTGCTGCTATGTAATGTACTGTACGTGCCATGCTAGAGTCGACCGACGGCTGAACTCAGATGGATAGTGTGGGCCATGGTTTTATCGGGAGGGTGTCGCAGAGCATCGGACTGAGCATCATCCTTGAGGGCTATGGTCTTGAGGCTGAGCAATATAAGGATGTGCGGGGTTGTGGTTGTGCTCTTTCAGTCGTGCAACTTTAAGACATATGACGACGAATTGGCTGTTGGATTCCCTAGGATTGAGACTAAGTGCTGTAGCTGAAAGGGCGATCATCATGCTATCATCTCCTTGATGGTCTTTTTTCTTTCTTTGCTTTTGTGAGCTATGAATAGCAAAGACAGCTCGTGTCACCTCATTTCCTGGCTGTACTCCTGTATTACCTGGTATTCAATGATTCGTACCTGGATCGAGGAAGAGTGAGCTTTCACCGATCGGAATCATGTTGTTAATGGGTTGATTTACTTTAGTCGTAGCGAGTGTTGCAGGGCCCAAAGATCGATATGACTTCTCGGATTCATGGAGCTGAGCCTGCAAATGAACGTGAGTGGTATGCCGCCTGCATCGCGCTTGCTCCCAAGTCGAGTACGAGTAACCGGTCAGGACACTGCTGCACTCCACCAAGTGCAATTGCCTGATCGCCTCACCAAGAGATCAGCCATGATCATGGAATGCGACATCTTGTATAACCCTGAACAAGTCCATCCGAGCTGACAGTCATTCATCATTGCTTAAACAAAGAGGTACTTTTGCCCACGATGCATATTCATGCAACCGATAAGGAGATAAGACATCGCGTTGACATATGGATCTTTCGTGCTAGGTTGCTTACCAGGTATATCGACGTTCGCCCTCGATACACAGGATGCATGTTACTTGTCCGACATGAGTGTGTCCTAGAAAACATCTAGAACGCTGCTTGCTACTGGTGGCCTGAGCCAAGTAAGCTCCAGGGTACATGTATGCACCCTGACGCTTAACCCGCCGTATTATACCGACCTATTATATTCGAAAGAGTCTGATATTAGAACGACGGACATGGATACAGAGCCATCCACACCGATAAGCGATGGTCTGAATGGATAATGCGATGGCGAATCGAGCATTTCCGTCTCGAATGGTCGAGCAATCAGCAAGCAAAGCAGCAAGCAGGCCCACCGAGTGAGGTGAGAGGATGCCTTGGCTGCTGTCATTCTTCCAATCCTTCAATGCTTCTCCTCGGATATGCATGGTCTGAGACATACACATGCTGTGTCCCAGCAAGGATGGGGTTTGCCGCTCCAGCCGCGTCCCTGGTCCTGAGTGTCGTGATTGAGGTGAGATCATCCTATCCGCAGGCAAAAAAAACCATCTCACTGGCATCGAGCCCTACCTACTTGGTCAATTCCTTTTATCTTCAGGCGTGAATTCCGCCCACGAGGATAAACGGGACTGATAGGTCTTTGCCCTTCCGAACTCTCCTCGGAATCCCTCCATCATGTACATCGCATACCTGCTCTCACACAGACACAGCCGTTTTGCCGGAAAAAAAGGTATAATAATTGAACAAATATCCACAAGAAGCGAGAAGACGAAAAGACCCCACAGCGCCCAATTTTGTTCTGATGAAGTATAGACAAGCTGCAGCTCATCAAGCGCGCCCGGCCTTCAAGATCTGCTCCAAGTTCTCCCGGCTATTCTTATGCGTCATCTCCAAGTAATGTAATTTCTTCTCCAATCCCGTGATCTCGGATTTGAGCTCGTTGCTCTCGCTGGATATCCGCCTGTCGATGGTGGGGATGGGGACTGCGACGAACCTGTTTGCGATAATTCAGATGGTTAGTCATTGCATCATGTAATTGCGAAATCACTAGAGGGGAATTTCAGGATGTTTATAGAACAGCCCGAGAGAAGTGAAGGCGGTGGATGTCTCCGTAAGCAGATAGTAAACCATCCGCCTACCTGAATATCGGAAACATGCATGGGATCAATAGGAAGCGGGAGCCTTACATCTTTCCAACACCCTCATACACACGCGTCTCTTTGGGTAGGTCTCCAATCTCCTTGGATGTGAGCTCGAGCATGCGGATGTCACGCTGTTTGGTGGTGATCTGAGCCTTGGTAATGCCCAATTGCTGTTGGGAGCTGATGGCCTGGGCCTCGATTTCTTGCAGGATCTGTCAAGGTGTTGGTTCAGTGTGTTGTGATGGAGGTGTGTGTTTTGGGGCTTGGGACTCATAACTGACCTTCTGCAGAGCTTCGTTGGGGATGGACATTATGACGGTTGGTGTCGGAGTTAAGGGGTAGTAGGAGGGAGGGGTAGATCGCGTTGGTCCTAATGTTCGCTCCTTCGAGAGGGGGTTCGAGCGCTTGTAGAAGTGAAAACTGGATCCTTGACTCAGGAAGTTGAAAGGGTGTTGTCGTCACTTTTACAGTCGGACGTTGTATTAGGAGTGTCGCTCGTGATAGTACTCCGTAAATGATTGATTACGGACCTCCAAACTTAAGCTGTTGCTGTCGCTGATGAACGCATGAAGGCTCCCGATTCTGATTGGATATGTTCTCAGGCGGTGAGGGTTGATTACTGTTTAAGGACCCGAGGTAGGGTTCAGGGCTAATAGCTTGGAGTAGTTCGGTATCTTCTACTCCTGGGAAATGACCTTGGTTGAAGATTTGCGCTCAATGTTGTTCTAAATTGAATCGAACCTAGTACATCATCGATGCTCGCATCTGATTGTAGCCTGCTTGAGTGATCGGCTCGTACTTGGCCGGTTCATCCTCACTCATGCACGATGGAATGCACTCGATGACCGAATCAGGGTCTGGAGCCATGAAGTACGGAATGGAAAAGCGTTCGCGCGTCATACGATTACTGCCCTCAAAGCGATTGGATAACTGCGGGAGTCTGACCCGGTGATTGGTAGACCGAAGACGGTCTGTACGAGTCAGCATACTCTACAGTTCAAGAGAAATATACCAACCATTACTCCATCGCTGCAAGAGATCTCCAACATTCATGACGATTGCATTCTTGACAGGAGCAGCGGGGACAAATTTGCCCGGCTGAGAGATGTCTTCCACCTCTAAGCCACCACAACCATCCTGGAAAAGCATTGTGATTGAGCTCCAGTCGGTGTGTGCAGGGCATCGAGCTACCCGATCTGTTTCAAGATCATCTGCTGGAACCGGTAGATAGTGTAGGAGTCGCAACTGATTGTTATGGCCTGAGTGCTTTTGGGCCAAATGATTCTCATTGTCCAGGTTCAAGCCAAGGGCAAGAGCGCGGAGAATCTCGATGCCCACCCCGTTACAATCCCAGTAGAACCGATTCATAAAGCTGCGGAAGCCCGCCAGTGCCTCTTCGATAATCCACTGGTTTGGTTGAGCAGTGTTCTCTTCACTTCCAATATCGTAAATTTCCTAAAGAGTCCATCGTCGTTAAGACATAACATTCTAGGACTGCTTCAAGGGACTATGCAGGGTCGATACGGTGAACCATCAGACACACCTTGACATCTGGCACTTCTCTCAGCCTCTGCCGTGTCTCTTCATCGTCCCCAGTGCTGATGGTTTGGGAAACTTTCTCCAATCCCGGCCAGGAATATCCTCGATGTACTGCCCACCCCTCAGGATGAGGTGCTTGCATCTTAATGTCCTTCGGGAGCTCGAACAAGCGTCTCATCCAGTCGAAGGTCGAGTCGAGGACATGCTCAGGCAGAGAGTAATTGATGATGTAAACGAAGCCGACTCGCTGACATGCTTCCATGAGCTCTTGTGCAACCCGTCGGCGGGCGGCTTCATCTTCAGTGTTGAACCATGCTTTGAAATCCACGATGGGGATTGTCATGGGAGTAGGTTCGCTGATTGAAGACATGCTGGTCCAAGCTAGTGGGGGTTTTGTTTCTGCCGATTAGCAGCGTGGGTGTCTCTATCAATGTATCAGTTTGAGTATAAGTGGCAGGGAGTAAAGTGCGCAGATTAATGGAGCTGGAAGGTAGAGCTCCTTCGTGTTCATCTCACATATGAATCAGCAAGCCCCTCCCCAGTCACATGCCTGGTTATCTTTCTCGACCTGTACGATCACAACCCTTGACTTGACACGCTGGATTGGTATTACAAGCGAGGAAGTAAGTTTCGTGTAAGTGAATTTAGTAGGCAGCGTACAGCAATCAATTCTTGTGTATTGCTTCGGGTGGTTTATGGTGTGGGTAAGGTTTGAGGTACGTAGGTATGGGATGGAGTATGCTCAGTAGTAGATTAAGATTACAAGGATGACATCACCAGGACCCTGCCTATCAATTGATCGTTGGCAATGGAGCAGACATTATCCACATCATCCATTAGCCAAGGGAGCGAAGGGGCCACCGGCGGACACCCGGGGCGTTTCCTGACCACACCGTCCCGTACCTAGAGTAGGATGATTCACTTGGCCAAAAATAGGAGAACAAGCGGGCTCCATTATTCCAACATGGGCGGCAGGAGGCAGGAGGAGGCCCGGGATTAGAAACCACCGCAGGCGCCGATCCGTTGCTGTGGCAGGGGACTCTAGTCTCTAGTGGAGACGCCGCTGCCTGAACGGCCGGAAGATGCAGCAGCGCCAGCTTTCCATCACCCACCCTGATCCGCTGCAGACTTGATTGCTCCAATTCATAGGCTAGAAGGTGAGGGTTTACTTTCACTCAGTCACCTTGTGAGTCTTTCTTTTGCAAGCCTGGTTGAGTTCATAATTTGCTATGAACCCCAATTCAGCGAGAGCTAATCTTTCCCTTATCTATAGATCGTCTCGTCTCGGCCGCTTCGAGAAGTTTGTTGATCGCTCTGCAACTATCGCATTGGATCAAAGTCGAAGGTACCTATCCTGATCGCGAAACGACAGCCATTGTGAGCACCAATTTACAGTCTTGAATCCACGCTACACATCCATCCTCGATACAATTTGGCGGGCGCACAACAGCCCTAGCCCCTCAAGAATGAAGCTTTTCGGGTGGATCTCGGTCGCATTCCTCGCCTCGACGGCTCTATCGATAGAGACAACAGCACACTCGATCGAGACTCTGCCATTCTCGCAGCCCCAAGTTGCAGAGTCTAGACGCAGAGCATTCGAGGTGCTACAGATTCTCAGAAAGCGAGACGGCAACTGTCCCTCCGGTTATGACACTTGTTCCAAGCTGGGCCACTCCGATATCTGCTGCAAGGACAATACCATCTGTACTCGCGACGATGCCAACAATATCGCCTGCTGCCCCACTGGAGCTAGCTGCACGGGGACGCTTTCTGCCACTGGCACCGGAGTAGTCGTGGTCGGAGGTTCTACTAGTAGCTTCCGATTCCCTCAGACAGCAAGCGCTACGCAAACCACCGCCGGGCCGACCAGTGTCACTCTCACAGGCTCAACTCTCGCAGCCGCCTATCCATTCGTCGTCATCCCGACCTCGTTCGCCAATGCCCAGGTCTGCACATCCTACTACTCCTTATGTCAGAGCGAGTATACTGGTTGTCTGTCACAGCTCGGGGGCGGGTATGCAGTGACGGTTGCCGTAGACGGCGGTTCGGGGACGACTCGGGCAGGCGTCTCAGCAGCTATGTCGACATGCTCTAGTCTCAGTCTGGAGGCTTGCCATGGCCTCAACATCGGATACTGCGCGGCCTACACCACCGGCGTTTACGAGAACCGAGCGACAGGACCCAGACGCACTTCCAGCCTCGAGGACCTTCTCTTCGGTATGTTTATCGGAATGGCTGGAATGTTCATGTGAAGTTGTCGTCCTACAGAGTACCGGGCTTCATGTCGATAACGTACGGAATTTGGTTATATATGCTTGCTGGCAATTTATGACTGAAGTGGTTGGGATGCGAATGGGATGACAATTGATGACCAGTTTCGAAACTCTTGGCAGGCTTCGGAGCTTTTGACGCTTATATATGCCCTGGATCTTCGGTTGGATCTGACTTATGAAATGATGTGACGATGATGTGCTATGTTCGGAAGTTTACGGCTAACATGACTGCGATGTATTCGCGGAGAATCTTGTACATAAGAATGACAATGAGATAGCATCAATGCACGACGATTTCGAATTAGGGCTCAGAGTTAGATCCACCGTCGCGGAAGTGCTATACTGTCTTATAAATTGAAGTATAGCCTGAGCACGATCCTGGTCCGAACTAGAATGAAGTGGGAATACGACAATGAGATCCATACTGGTCTGATGTGCGCATACGGGGGTGGGTGCCACACACCGCTTCACCAACGCATTGTTATAAATAGGGCTTTCTAGACCGGTGACGAGCGGAACATACAAACCGGGTCCGTGGTATAGATTGGAGGTCACAGATCATAGGTCAGATCCAAGGTGGCTTGCGGCATCACTCGTACGCCAAAAAATCACTGCCCAAGTAAGGAACTGAATTGGCCCTCGGACGACACGTAGGAGGTGCTGGTGCTGGTGCGGTGGTAGGTCTCCATGCCTGAATACCTGATTTGTGACGGTGTGTGGTCAGAGAGTCAGACATGCAGTCAGTACCTGACAGAACTTCCACCCGGGCATCAAATCAGGGAAGACCATGGCCAGACCGACTATCAGTCTCGTCACGGAGAAATCCTCTAGAGGGGTGGAGCCCAAACATTGTTTCGCAGGCTAAATTCCTTAGTTTGCGTATACTTTTGCCCAGCATGAGGGTGACTGGTGCAAAAGGATGATGACGCTGTCAGGAACCTCCAGCAAAGAGGGGGAGGAATTCAAGAAAGCGAGCAGCGGGTGAATGATACTAGTAGACTAGACGTGGGGCAGTGGGAACTGGAGCAATTGACCAGTGCACTTCGGAGGGGCAACAGGTGCACTGAGTGGGGGTTTCCCAGCCTCCCGAATTTCCATTTTTAAACCGTATGAAGCGTAAGTTGTAAGTTGACAATCATGACTCCTTCCAGCTCCTTCATTGCGGATTGGCAGTGATTGGTGGTTGCTGTCGCATAAATTGCGGTGGTTGGGGAGACGACGGGACGGAGGCTGGGATCAAAAGACAGGAAAGGGAGACGTCGGAAACTCGACTGCATGAACAGCTCTTCCTCGGTCTAGTTCAGTTTACTATTGCTCTCTCTCTTTCTCCGCCGCCTTCTTTCTCTCTCTAACCCTTTGCTCATTGTTGCTTTCGCGGAGAGATTTTTCCTCGTTTTCCCATATCCACACTATTGACAGTTGCATTCCAGTCCATTGCTTGGCTTTGTTTACTGTATGCTTTTGTCCGTTGTATGAAGCTCGGCTACCATACTAAGGGGCCGTTGACACGGGTGTTGTGATAAGCCTGAACCCTGACATCGCTGGGAGCGATCGGAATTCAGAAAACATTCCAGAGCCCCAGTATACGCCCCCCTCGTGGCTGTCATCGCTGATCAGACGTTCCCTCTTCGCCATGCATATGTCCCGCGTACTGCAGTCGGCCATTTCTATACTCCCTTTACTAAACCTTCAGGCCGTGACGGCGATCTCACCGGACACTGCGCCTGCAACTGCGACGGCGACGGCGACGGCGACTACAGCCCCAACCGCAATTGCGACGACCTTGGAGTACGAAGAGCACGATTATGCCAATGGCACAGTCCTAGAGAAACGCTGCGCAAATCCCTGCGGCTACTATAGCCAGCTCTGCTGCAGCTCTAGCGAGTCATGTAGTACCAACAGCAACGGCCAAGCCGAGTGCGTAAGTGCTGGCAGCGGCGGCAGCTGGGAGTATTTCACCACAACCTATGTCCAAACCGAGACGGAGACTGCTACGTTCACTTCCACATGGAGCAGCTATATCTCGGCAACTTCGTCCGGCTCCAGCTGCGATGCCAGCGTTGGGGAGACTATCTGCGGTAGTGACTGCTGCGGCCCTGCGTACGTCTGCTACAGCAACCAGTGTATTTTGGGAAGTACATCCATTTGGCCCACGGAGACTGCCACGCCGGCCGTCCGAGGCACGACTTTATCGACAGCCACACAAACGGCCTCAATAACAACCACTCAGGGCTTTATTGCTCCCGTCAACACGGCCGGCTCAACGGTGATCGGAATGAAGGCTTCAAGTGGTGGATTGAGTGGTGGTGCGATTGCAGGCATCGTCATCGGAACAATTGCCGGCGTCATCCTACTGCTGCTACTATGCGCTTGCCTGTGCTGCCGTGGTATTCTGGACTCTCTCTTTGCTTGTCTGGGCTGCGGTCGTAGAAAGAGAAAGGAGACGACCTACGTCGAAGAGCGTTACCATCGTCATTCGCATGCGCATGGCGCCGCTCGGCCCGAGGGACGGACCTGGTTCGGAAGCCGGCCAGCAGCGGCAGCAGCATCGACTGCAGGGGAGAAGAAGAAATCTTCCTGGAATGGTTTGGCTACCGTTGGAATCATACTGGGTGCGCTTGCGCTGTGCCTGGGCTTGAAGAGAAGCAGAGACCATCGCGACGACGATGAGAAGACGGATTACACATACCCAAGTAGTTATTACTACTACTCCGACTATTATACCAACGACGGTAAGCGCTGCGCATTCTTGCGAGATTGATGTCATACGGAATGCTAACCCCGTACTAGGCAGCGAAATCACTGATGACCGGCGCACACGGGAGACAAGACGCTCCAGACGATCTCGTACGCGCTCACGAAGATGATGAATTGACGGAACGAACTCGACGAACTTTGAACACGATTTACTGGTCACAATGGACCCCTTTCTTTTCTCTTTCTTGCTTATTCTCACAAGCTGTCTGCATGAATCGGCGCTCTATCAGGTTCCCGGCGTGTGTTCTATGACGTTTTCTTCGGCTTTCTCGCTGAAGGACTTTCTATGTATGATGATGCCTTATGTTGTCATGTTGTTATGCGATGCGCCAATGTTTCGGATGATTGCGATGTTTATTTTCCCAATCGATGGAAGACCTGGGAAGCCAGATGTAAATATGAAATCAATGAAAGATATGAAATCTAATCAGAGATCGCTTTGAAAACAATGGAAAAAGGTGAGCAAACAGTAGACCGGAAGTATGCTGTTTTGTTATCTTGCATGTTACCGGCATGTACCGGTGTATAATTGTACTATTCCCGCTGAGGCCGGCAAATAAGATGGCAACACGCACAGGCTGCATCGAGCCTGAGAGCCTGAGAGTACTGCTTCCGATCGTGCCTATTGCTTGAGATGCGAGTTGGCGACAAAGATAATCATGCACCTGCCAGATCAACTCGTGCGCATTTCTCACGGTGTAACCTGCAAGGCGCCTATCAACGGTCCGAGGACGGGCTGGGAGGAAAATGACATGGGGTGACTCAAGTACTCCGTACTCCGGTCTGAAAAAGAAAGAAAAATGCAAAGCATGTATCACATTGCCTGAAGGAGGGCGATCATTGACTTGTGTCAGATCTGGGACTCGGGGAGTTGTTCCAAGAAAAGGGTCCAGGCGAAACTCCGACGGACGGCTTCTTCCTCCTACTAGTTTACTACTGTACTGTACTGAGTTACTCCTCTCTTAGTACTCCGTAGTAGTAGTAAGCACGGCACAAACTGCCCGGGCGGAACCAGTGCCTCCCCGCCTCCCGTAGTCTCAAGTTCAAGTCCCAACTGGAAGGCCATTCCAATTCATTCATTCATCAATTCCACGCTCCGTCCTCCTCACCACCACCCCGACATTCAAATCAACTTCGCCCCCCAACACCACAACCTCCCCCCCACGATCACCTACACACACCCAGTGTACATAGCCTATATCCATGAGTACAATCTCGAGCTTGGCTTCTTGACACACTTTGAATACTCCCCTCGACGTTCCCTGTCTTAGTCCGGTTTTTATCCGCCCAGGGCTGTTCCAAGGTCTTCCCTCCTGAGGATTACGAGTCCCCGTCGTGCTCCGAGTCTTCGACGCCAACCCCGTCATGCTTCAAACGCAAACCCAGCACGTTTTTTCTCATCAGCATCAGTACCCGCAGGCTGATCCCTCGTGGCTGCAACACCAGCAGCAGCAGCACCACCAAGCCCACCCGCACCAGGCTCAGCAACAGCAGCATTCTTTGGTCGCCCAACAGCATGCCCAAGTTCAGGCGGCCGCTGCTGCCGCCGCCGCCGCTCAACAACAACACTACACCCGGATCGCTATGGCAGGGAATGCCGGTGCTGGTAACCCTTCCCAGGGAGCCGGTGCTGGAGGGTTAGGTGGGGATGGTGCTTTGTCGGGTGCGGTGTCGGTAATGGATGGCGGGATCAGCGATGAGAACCGCAAGGTCTTCATCTGGGTCGCAGAACTCCTGGATCCGAATCGCAGAGAGACGGCTCTCATGGAGCTCAGCAAGAAGAGAGAGCAGGTTCCGGAGCTCGCGCTGGTGATTTGGCATTCTTTCGGTATGGTCCCGATGCTGGCCTGCTTCACCAATCTGGGTGGCAACTAACATGGTCCGGACCTCTAGGAGTCATGACTGCACTACTACAAGAGATCATCTCTGTATACCCGCTGTTGAATCCTTCTCAGCTCACTGCCGCGGCCTCGAATCGAGTTTGCAATGCGCTGGCTCTGCTTCAGTGTGTCGCTTCTCACAACGAAACCCGGACTCTATTTCTGAACGGTACGTGGCCCTCTGAAAGTCTCACAGCCATGAAGCACTTCTGACATTTTATCGCTCTCGCTCACATAGCGCACATTCCCCTTTTTTTATACCCCTTCCTCAATACGACGTCCAAGTCGCGCCCCTTCGAGTACCTTCGTCTCACCTCGCTCGGAGTGATCGGAGCCCTGGTCAAGAATGACTCCTCTGATGTTATCAACTTCCTTCTCACCACCGAAATTATCCCCCTCTGCCTTCGCATCATGGAGACGGGCTCCGAGCTGAGCAAGACGGTCGCGATTTTCATTGTGCAAAAAATTCTCCTCGACGATATCGGCCTGGCGTACATCTGCGCGACCTACGAGAGATTCTATGCCGTGGGTACCGTCTTAAGTAATATGGTTACTCAACTTGTGGAGCAACAGACTGTTCGACTTCTCAAACATGTCGTACGTTGTTTCCTTCGGTAAGCCTACTTTCTCCGTCATACCCCGCCCCGCATGAATCACACGTGCTGACGGTTGAACAGTCTGAGCGACAACAGCAGAGCGCGGGAAGCTCTGCGACAGTGTCTTCCCGAACCGCTGCGAGATGCGACCTTCTCCTCCGTCCTCCGCGATGACGCTGCCACCAAGCGTTGCCTGGCGCAGCTCCTCATCAACCTCTCGGATAATGTCTCCGACGGCGCACCGGGTGTTGCCATGTAAAAAGTCTCAAAAGCATCTTTTTCTCTTTTGATTTATTACTTGGTATATTTGACAACCTTACGACATGCATGGGACCGGCTCTAGGCGAAACATGGATAACAAGGCGCAAACTTCGTGGTATGGCAATGCATTGACGAGATGAAAATATAAGATCGAGATAAAAAAAAAACCACCGGAAGAAGATGGAGACGAAGGCGATCAAGAGGGAAGGGAAAAAAATCTAGGTAGGGGACCACCGCTTGCGCTTGGGGTTTCTGTGTCCATTGTTATCAAAGGGTTTGCTGTTTTCTATTCGCATTGCCTGGGGCTTTTCTGTTCTGGGCCTGCTGTGATTTTGTTATAACTTCATTCTTCCCCCCCGTTTCTCTTTTACATTGCCCCCAGTGTTGAACACTTCTTTTCCATTTCGGTCACAATGGTTTGGCTGTGCGGTGGCGTGGATACGGATGGCGCTATTTGTCTTTGTGCATTTTGCTTGTCCTCTATGATCCCCTTTCCACATCCTTCACCTGAGTGAGATAGACCCTCTTTGAGCGAGATACCAAGATTTAGTTGTTGTTATTATTCCTCCTTCTTTTACTTTCTGTTGTGTTAAGCTGGTTCTGCTTCTGTCTGCTGTGTGAAAACTTCCATCTGGCTATAATGTGTGCAATTGTTGTTGATGGGCTTCATCTCTTTCTAGCTTTTCTTTTTTCTTTACCACCGCATGCATACTGCCTCTTTATTCTTAGTTAATATCAAACTCTACTATTTACAGAAGTGCAGCCTGCAGCCTTGAACAGAAGGGTGAATCAATGTTGGAATGAAGGGCTTATCGATGCGCCACTATCAAACGAACCAAACCAAACCAAACCACGTCACCTGACTGGGGGTCTCGACGCGCCGCCGCCGCCCGGGTTTAAGCAGTAAGTCGTGAGTGAGACGGACGGGACTGTGAGCTCATTCATCTCTTCTGCCCAGCCCCGAACGAACATACGCCCGCCCGCCCTGGCGAACGATTTCCTGTGTCTACTCAGTAACTACTAACTACCCACCATCCCGTCGATCACGCCCTTGCCCTCCCTCCGCTTGTTACATTGAGCCACCTTCTGTGCGATTTACTTTCGTGATCTCCCACGTATCATATCATATCATCACTTACGTTCCAACCGACCACAAATTCTCCCCTCTCACTGCAGAAGCGGATTCGCCGCTCCCGTCGGAACCTTGTCTTGCGCTGCGGCGCCTTTGATGGTCTTGATCCGCCGTCATGGTATCGCGAAAGCGCGCCCGCTCCGAGGTGGATGCTGCTCCGGAGCAGCCACCTGAGGAACAGGGCCTCCTTCACAAGCTGCGGAACTGCTGGGAATTTGCGAATCTCATGCAGTACATCGCCATTTTTGGAAAACCTATGAAGATTGATGAGGATTTTGGAATTGAGGTATGGGTGCATCATCCGTGCGGTTGAGGCTACCTTCATTTATTATTTTTTTTTTTGCCCGGGCTGCTCTGGTTGCTTTTCTCTTTTCCTCCGGTCGCGCTTTCTTTTCAAGCAACTGACATTTTGCGCTTCGCGTTTGCTTTCTAGGACTTAGAAAATGAGTGTATGAAGCCGGAGTCGTCAGAAAAACTCCTGGAGATCGGACTTTGTCTCCTCAAATGGGTGTCGTCGCATCGTGGCCTCACGTACGTCCCCGTCTTGGACTCATTTTACCTGTGTGTTACTGCTAACGCCATGTCCTTCTTGCTTTTAGGTTCGACAACTTCGATGAGTATACGCGGCGCCAGTACAACGCGAAGGCCCCCCATATCACGAACCCCTTTGGATATGACGAGGTTCCCAATAAGTTCTTGGAGTTCGACGTGTTCTTGAAGCTTCGCGTTCTCCACCAGCTGTCCATTTGGACTTTCTGGAACCCCGACCGCATCCGTGACAAGATGCCGGAACAGCGCGAGTTGGATCAGACACAATGGGTAGGTGCCTCCCTGCGGAGAAATTTCGTGATGCTCAAGTCGCTCACCTTTCGGGTTCCTAGCGCATTGAAGAGATAGGCTATGATCGCGATGGACGATACTATTACATCCTGGACGACAACAGACTCTATCGTCGGACCGATCCCCCGATCCCAGCACCCAAGCCGGTCAAGAGCAAGTCTAGGAGAAAGAGCGCCCGGGCGGTCAGAGCGTCCAAACGGAGAAAGGTGACTGGGGCTGACCCTGTGGAAGAGTCCGAAGACGAGAATGATAGTGCTGCGGACGGGGAAGTTTCCAAGGATCCCTTCGCAGATATGCAGTGGGAATGCATTGCTATCACCCTCTCGGACTACCGGGAATTCCTGGAGACGATTCAAAAGACCAGGGATCCCGATGAGAAGATTCTCCGTGATCGGATTGTGGAGCAGGTCCTTCCCATCATCGAAAAGGAAGAAGAGTCCCATCAGCGACAAAAGGTCAAGCGTGAGAAGGAGCTTGCTAACATGCAGCTGCTTGCGGGCGCCAAGCGTTCCAGTCGACTTGCCGGAAAGGCAGAGAAAGAGAGACAAGAGCGCGAGGCTATTGAGGCATCGCGTAAACGGGAAACCGAATTAGCCGCGGCTCTCAAGGAGGAAGAAAGACTGAAGAAGCTTGAGACAGAGAGACGCTCGCGCATCATCACTCGTGAGCAGCGTACCAAGGATCGCGAGCGCAAGCGGATTCTCCACGAGAACGAATTGCAGCGCATTGAGGAAGAGCACAAGAAGGTCGAGCGAGGCGAGAGTCGAGCATCCGAGAGACATCTCAGGGCTGAGATGGAAAGATATCGGAAGAATCTCGAAGACCTTTCCCAAGAAGATCAGTGGACATTTGATTGCTCGGGCTGCGGTGTCCACGGTCAGAACCTGGTAAGTCTCAAGCGCCGATGATAAGAAGCGTCTGCTAATCCAAGGTAGGATGATGGCTCTCATAGCGTCGCATGCGAAAAGTGCAATGTGTGGCAACACAGCAAGTGTCTTGGTATCCCCAAACACGAGGCCGAGCGCGAAGATTTCCATTTTGTCTGCGATGACTGCAAGAGGCGCGATGAGGAGGCGAAGAAGCCCAAGATTCCGCCGTTGAAATTCCGACTCGGTTCCTCAACTTCACCCTCTGGCGCTGCCGACGGCGAGCAGAAGATCAGGGACACGGAAACATCCCCCCTTCCAGCCACGAAACAAGCTCAGTCTACTGTCCCCATGCCTTCAGTCGAATCTCCTTCAAAACAGTTACCATCCCTACCACACATGATCTTTCGGACTTCCGCTCAGCCTGCCTCCTTGGCCCCAGCATCTCCCGAGCGCCGACCCTCGTCTGCGCATGCAGCGCCGTTGAGTTCCCCTCGGGCTCCATTCTCCCCGTCAAAAGGCATGAATGGCTTTACTCCGGCATCCAAGGAACTGCCCCCCAAACCTCCTTCAATGCAGCTGCCGCTTAACGGTCGTGAATCCTTCAGTGGCGGCGGCCTCTTTGGACGGCGCCCATCGTCATCTCATTCCGTACACAGCCCAACCCTTCCGTCTCCCATCCAAAACCGTCCCTCTATGTCACCGACCCAGGGCAACCGCGACGTCGGTCCGCTTGCAGGGTTTCCGCCCGTGGCATCGTCGGACCACGTGGCTCCCTGGACACCGCACGGCCAGCATCAGACTCCGCGCCCCAACACGGGCAACAGCAATGCTCAGCTGCCCCCCCTCAGCAATGGCCGACCGTCCTTCATCGCCACACCTACCGGCGGTGGTGGCAGCCGGTCGTCGCCGCCGCAGAGCTCGCACGGCGTGCCCTTCTCCGGGATTAGCCCGACCAAGCAGTCGCCCAGGCCCATGACCTCGGGCAGCATCGCCGGCGCGCCCGTCCTTCCGCCGATCCAGAAACTCGAGCCCAGCCCCAAGTTGATGGGCCGAAGCTCGCCCGACGCGCCTATCCCGCCGCCAATCAAGTGCATGACCCCGGAGCAAGAGGAGCGCCGGCAGAGGGAGAATGCCCTGCGACAACAGGCGGCGCAACTGAACGGCCAGCAATCGATCATGTCGTCGCCTTCCCTCAACCGCATCCCGCCGCTGGGACCACCTGCGGTGGCGCCGAAGCCCGGGACAACCTCTACTCAGTCTGGTCCGAATTAAAGGGCATTGGAGTCGAATGTTTTTGTTTTTGTTACATTCGCCGCCTGATACGTGCTTGCATTGGACAAAAGCGGATTGGCTCGCTAAAGCGGATCTTTGATTGTGACTACTATAAGATTCCATGACCGCTTGGACAGACCTGGCATG
The DNA here is from genome assembly GCF_001890905.1 of Aspergillus aculeatus ATCC 16872. Classification (NCBI taxonomy): domain Eukaryota; kingdom Fungi; phylum Ascomycota; class Eurotiomycetes; order Eurotiales; family Aspergillaceae; genus Aspergillus; species Aspergillus aculeatus. The sequence goes on from NW_017962987.1 coordinate 165,471, forward strand.
TTCCATTTATCCGGCAGGGGGTTGTTGTCGTCTGAAGCAGCAGGGAGGGGGTGGGCGGTGCTTCATAGATATGAGCTGACTTGGACTCGTCTTATTGTTTGCCTGCTGGACCGCTTCCACACCCCAACGCCTGTCTGTGAATGCAGCCGGATGTGTCGTTTGATACCTCCTACTACGCACATCTATCTATCTAACTGTCTCCCCGATCTTCTCACTCGTCAGAATCTTGTGTTCTGGCCTACCTACCTTGTCTTAACACGCACCTTTTTTTTTCCATATCTCATTTTACTTCGACGGGAATTGCTTGGGCTGGGTTACTGGATACAGTTTCGCCTTTTCTTTTTGTTTCCCCTTGTGCTCCGAATATCTTCTTCTGGTTTAGAGAGAGGTCAGGGCGTTGCAGGCATTCGGAATAATCAAATACAAACCATAGATGAGGGAAGGAGGGAGGGAGCATATACTGAATTTTCTTTTCGGAATAATCACACGCCACGCTTGAAGTTCGCTAGCTAGTTCAGTTCAACAGGGCCTACCTACATCTCAATCAAGAGCATTTCTGTTAGATTGAATTCCCACCAGAAAAGGAGACAAGCTCAGTCGAACCTTAATGGTCGATTTTAGGGGATCGGAATCACGGCTTCTCCCGCTCGATTAGGCCTGAAGCTTGATAGGATCGGTCCCGCTGAAGATTTTCTCAGATCGGACCATAGACTTTCAACCCATCTAGCGATCGAGAAGGGGGCAACTTTCCGCCCGCCATCTTGTGTTCTCCCCGATCTGTATACTGTGTCTACGATATTTGCGCTTTTGGTAAATGGCAGACGAATTGGTCCAGCCCGATTCATGTCAGTACTTTCGATAGTCGCTTTTCTTCGTTCCCTGCTGACAGCTTGCTCGCACTGCGAATAGTCCAGATAACTAACCAAGAACGGGGCAATAACACACCGGTTTCTGCATAAACCTTTTCCCTCTGCCTCAACACGAGTAGCCACGCAAAGTACAGAAGTGCGGACCATCTCATCTCCCCATAGGATGAGACCTGCCAAGACTGCTGCATAGCGGATGGATCAGCGGCAGGAGCAACAGCCCAGGATGAAGCGAAGCGACTTCCACGAACTGCACCTAACTATTTGTTTCTTCTTCTCGAGATAGTCACCTGACTATAGGTTGGCTATTTAGTACGGTTAACAACCCCTGCCAAGCGTCAGCAGTTTTTGGTCGCAGTCACCTGTCAAGGGTTGTGCACTAATGAAGTTGGGTCCTGGAGAAGGCAGGTCTAACATTCTGCACGTCCGTAATTGCAGGTGGCGGCAGCTAGATTGGCTTTTTCGGGGAAGGTGAAAGGACAACAGTGATGCAACGGTGAAGAGGGTGGGTGGAAAGCACTGCCGACTGGCAGAACAGGGGAGAGCAGAGCAGGAATAAGGTGGGTGGGTGGATGGAAGAAGGACGCCGCCGACGACGGGCACGATAGCAAGTCCCCTTGCCTTGCGCCTGCTTGTCTAGGCCGATCTTGTTCGTGCCTCCAGCTGTCTGGATGGGCTCTCCCATCGAAGCCCTGTTCCCCGTCTGGACTCGGTCTGTCAGGATCTCCGTCCATCCGCCATCCGGCCGCGTGTCTGTTGTCCCATCCGCCCGAAGGCCACTACGGCCCTGGCCGTGCCGACCATCCCTCCTGACCATACCATCTTGCCACTCTGACTGGTCGGCTTCAGGCGAGCTGGCAACAATTGCAGTGGAGGGGTGGGGGGCGAACGTATAAGGTAGACGAAAGGTAGACGTATCATATGCTTGTGATGCTTGTGATGCTTGTGCAGAATGAACAATAGTCCAGGGCTGTTGACTGGGCCCACCTAGAACTCCGGAGCAAACAGGTTAGTCCTCTGTTCTCTCTATCTCTGCACGGCTTTTGATGATTGGACCTTTCCCTGCTCCTTGAGAGTCCAGAATTTCATGCTGCAGATTGGCAAACAAAGGCCAGCAAATGAGACAGGGGGTGAAAGGGGATGAGAAGGGGGGAAAGAGGAGAAAAAGAAACAAGCGACGGACAAACTCATTATATGAGATGCTGCAGAAGTCCTGCAGAAAAGATACAACAGAATAGTTGCCTACTTTCTCTCTCTCTCTCTCTCCACTTTGCTGTGACCCGCTTGCTCTGTTCTTGTTTTTAGTGGTTGCTCTTTTCTCTAGAGCTGGATTTGTATGCGCATACACTGTAGTAGATGGAGAGGTTTGTATGGCTTGATTGAGAGGAGGTCTGTATGATGCACCGGAGATAGGCGTCCAGTAGTACTGATCATTTTCAATGAGAGGGAAGTTGAGCAAAACGGAAGGAGCTTAGTACTACAGACGGAAGGAAGGAGGGAAGGAAGGAGGGAAGGCAGGGTCCCTCTCGGCAAACCCATCCGACAAACTCTGCGAAAAACAATCTCATTCATTATTGCCGATCGGTAAGGGAGGAAAGGGGAAAGATCGTGCTATGTCGTATGCTCTTCGCTTAGGCACATACAGTTCATGCCTGACAATAGTTAACGTCCTCCCACGCACGGATTTCCAATCCTGGGATGTGGGGGGGTCACGCCTCGGTGTGGAGGGAGGGGGGAGAGATAAGCTAGGACTTATATATACTCATGCATATTCGATCAAGGAGGAGGTCATATTCGATATACAGTAGATATACAGGACAGCATTCTAGCTACGTCTCCTCTAAGTATACGATGGTGCAGTAGTACAGTACATATGTACAATCCACAGCAAGACCTGCATCAACAGCGTATCCTATATGTACTGCAGTGCACCTCGAGAAAAAACGAATCTACTTGCAGTCAACGTACTCCGTGGTTAGCACCCCCCTTTTTGAGGTCACTAAGTAGATTGATACATAGATAATATGCACAGTATCTTTTTTCCCACCTCCTCCTGCATGCAGCAGTAACCACCAGCACAGTGCAACCCCTCGACATAACCCTCAAAACTCCGTGCTTCGTGCTCTGCATACTCAAAATTTAGTAGGTCGTAGGTGACAGACTCTAGGTAAGGGGGGAGTATGACTTCATGCAGCGATCTCCGACTCGGAAATGTACTGCCTAATAAATCCGGCGAGCATCTGATTGGCGGCAAAATCCGGCCTGGGCATCAAACGGGTACAGACTCTTCTCGGCTAAGGCTCCAGCTGTTTAGTTTCTGTGGTTGCATTTTGCTTTTTCTCGGGGCTGATCGGTTTAGGAAGGTGTCTTATGTCCAGCAAATCTGAAGTATAAATAACAGTGTACAGTACATGACGGAAAGGAAGGAGAATGTTAGAGCCAGGGGGATGGGAGAATGGTAATAGCAGTGAGGGATGAATCATCGATGAGATACAGTCCGGTATAGAGTTAATTTTCATGTGCATACCACTCTCTGAAACTGTCTGGGTGTACAAGGTGATTGTTATCGTGTTATAGAATTTTCTCGCACCTGGAAGACAATGGGAAGGAAGGGGGAAGCATAACTTTGTGCTACTAGTGAAAAAGAAAGTCAGAGCTAGTAGTTTGGTGATTGAGTGGATTTGATGCTCGTACGATGGAAGCTTTCTGCTGCTGTTGCTCTCCTCAGCTTTGAGAAGAGACCCCCCCCCGACCAAGGTAGTCCACTAGTATTAACATGGGTAGTAGCTTCAGTAGCTCCAGAAGTGAGCTTCTCTTTTTCTTCTCTCTCTCTCTTTTTTTTTTTTTTTTTTTTTAAATCTGCTGGTCATCCAAGAATGGTATGATGGACGGGGGACAGTGATGACCTCAGCCGTCATATTCGGGAACTCGGGTTACCACCGCCCCTACCAAAAAGCAGAAAAACAGAAAAAGGAAAAGGGAGAGGAATGCCTCGTAAAACTTACTTTTTCTTCCCTCTCAAGCGAAATCCTCGATATGGAGCTCCCTCCAAACCGTGAAGGGGAGAAAATGGTCTCGACTCTCGGGTCCTTCGGAATGACCCGACTGGTGACAGCCTCGTGATTTTACTTCGTCTGGTCGACTACCGATAGACTAGAAGATAGCGTCAGAGAATTGAGGGTTAGTTAGTCTAAGACTCGAAGCGCTACATTGGCGGCAAAGCTTAGGGCTATCCGAAAGGACCGAAAAGAAAAGAAGAAAAAAAAGACAAACTATCAGTCCGGCCGAGATGGCGGCATGGCGTGGGTGATAGTATCATCGCAGGATCATAGTGGTCCCCACCCGTCACATTCCTTCGCTCCATAATTCCAATATAGGGTTACGGTAGATAAGTTAAGTTGACTTGTAGGTAGCACTTGCAGCACGCATGCTAAATTTATTGTAGGGAGGGAGGTACCACCTCTAGTGTTATGTACATACAGCACACAGTACTGAGGAATATCTATCAATGTCTGAGATTTGAGATCTGTCTCCTTTTTCTTGGTGCTTTTTTGATGTCCTTTTGCGCTCCTCTTCTCTTCAATTATTCGGTCTCGCGCAATGGAGTATGATAGGCAGGACAGGATCTCCGGATTAGAACTATGCATAGATAGCACCTCATCACACTTAAGTAGACGTAAGATTGTCAACCCATCGCATGACTTACCGAAAGGCGTGTAGCCCCAGAGCCCAGCGCAGCCCTACCTGCTTAGTAGCTCCGGTCGGGATACTACAGTACGAATAAGTTAACGCTGGCAGTCGCAGATCCGAAAACAGAGGGGGGCGCCTCTCCGGCCGCCGGTCTAACTATCCCAAGCGGGTAAACAGTCAAAATCGCCTGCGCCGCAAGTGGGGTAAAGGGTGGATAGTATGGGCTCCACATTCCTGTCTCCCCCCGGGTGGGCTTTTCGATTGGGGGCAATGTCGAAGTAACGTATCCGATGCGAAGTGGATTATCCGAATGAGTCGTGACTTGTGAATCATTTGATGCAGTGGATAAGTAGTAGTAAGTGGCGCTTGGCCCGTTCACCTAGCGTTTCATTGGCAGCCATACCCATATTTGGCTCCTCTTAATATTTTTCTGTCTCTCTAATCAATTCCTTGTTTCATGAGCTCTGGAAAAGTGATGAGGTAGTTAGTTACTTAGTTAGTCAGTGACTCCGTAGTGAACTCCTGAGAAGATAGCTAGCTATGTAATCACAGCCCTGTGCCTCTCCAGCTCCAAGCGATTGAAGTCCAGCTACAAGTGAAGGAATCTCAACTCCCTCAAACCACCTTACCAGGTACTCTACTAGTACTTCGTCTGTATGTACACCACACTCAAAACAAACATGATTACGAGCAAGAACCACTTCCTCCACAACATCTGCATATCTCCCCGCCAAAACCACCCAGAAACCCAATCGTATTCCCCCACAGAATAAACCCCGACAGTAAGTCAACAAAGTATGATTTTTATTCTGTGTGTGGCTAGCCGATGGACATGCCCAGAAACCCACGATCAAGAAGACCTCGTCCACCCGTACTCCGGTACGGCAGAAACGCCCGAACCACACACTCACGTTACCCACTACAATACACTACCAAACTCAAGCGGCTGCTGTTCCCTCATCTTTATGTGTGTGATTTCATCAGCCTTGCGCCCTGCCTCCCCTCCCTTCTTCCTCCCCCCAAGGAAAAAAAGTGTTTCGATGAGCGAGCCTCCCCCCCTCCCTCCGGCTCACTCACTGAGTTTCCTCCGAGTTTTTCTTTTCTTTTTCTTTTCTCTTATTTTATTTTTTTGTTGCTAAGGTCATTCACTCACTCTGCCTTCGCTATTCCCTACTCGATTCAGGCTTAGCTACGGTAATTATTGATTAGGTCCAATAGGTGAACAGACGGTAGGCTACTCCGTAGACAGATACTGTACAGAGATAACCACCAATTCCCGCGGAGAAACAGTGTCCATCACAATTGACCGACGACAACAAGAATCTCATGAACAACCTCACAGACACTATATCTGGATAAGGTAGATGGGACATTGGGGGTTACGAGATTAGGCAGATTAACGCGCTGTGATATTACGTGGAGGCGTGCGACGATCTACGTCGAGAAAGTTTGAGGGGAAGGGAAGGGGGGAGAGGGGAGCGAGGAAGAATTGACCTAGAAGACTGGGGCTGGGTGTCTGATCGCGCGCGAGTCTCTGGGAAGTTTTAGCTTAATATTGGTCCGCATCAAGTATTCCGTACGATGTTTCTAAATAGATGGATGGAACGAAAGAAGTGGTGAGATTGGACGAAACGGCCAATCTCCCACAACCTAACTACTAGTGCTCTATACACTATTTAATGATCAGCTACACATGCAGGAGAGGTAGAGAGAAAGAGAGAGGGGGGGAGAAGAAAAGCATAAAATAAGATTTATCGGGTGATTCATTTACGCCACTCTGGACGCCTGGAGAAAGCACAGGCGAACCGTGAGCGCACTTACACGTACTACTACTCTTCTGCCTCAGTCGATGTCGTCGTCTAGGCAGGCTATGAACTGCAGAGGAAGTCGTATGTAGTTTAGAGCTTTCAAGGCTCTCCTCGTGGGATGGGGGTAGGTACGATGTTGAATGCGTACTCCGTAGAGGATGGGGATAGGGTTGCGTTGGGAGTCAAAAGTCATCTGGGCTGCCGTGCCTTGGCTTGGGCGAGAGAGGGGGCTAGACTGCTGTTACTTCTCGCGAGGTACTGATCTTGAACAGGGAGATGTGGAAGTACTGCGCCTCCCCCGACTTCCCGTCCATAAGGAGTTCGTATGGGCGTCCGTACAGGGCTTGGGGGCAGAGAAGAGGCCCTCACCCCCCAGACTTCAGACTAAAGTAGCATGCGTCAGTCAGCTATGCATTTTATTCAAGACATAATGATGATCATGAATGCTCCCCCATTCTCCACACCCACACTGGTGCAAAATGCCTGACGGCCGGGAGTCTTTTACGAATGAAATGCAAATTAGTTACTTCGGAGGGGGGGATGGGGGGTTGATCATACCTCGTAAGGCATCTTGCGCGCTTTACGAAGACCATTCAATTGGGTAGACACCCTTGCATGCCGAGGAAGCTGGACTGCTGGGGACTGGCCAAGGGCTGAGTGTACTCGATACGGCAGTTTCCCCAACTTTTGCGCGGCACACGAGGTAACAGTCTATTCCTCGCACCCGACATTGACGAATCATTGACTCAATGAATCTTGGGGTGCTTTAAGGTTCTGGGCGAGCCCTGCGTACCTCTATCTGTGCGGCACTGATGCCATGACTTTGGTAGAGCACCGGGATTTGGTATGGAGGTCGTGTCGAAGGGCTTGTGCTTTTAATTGCGGTCCGGATATGGGCACGGGAAGCGAAAAGGAAGTACCAACTTGACGGTTAGCCCTGGAAAAGAGGATGCAGTGGCTATGCCTGAGGCTCATTGTGGCTGCCACTGATGGACTCCGGATCACCACCCCTGCCATCGTTGTGGAGTCAGTCATCGACCTATGACTCGTTACATTACTTATCTTGAGCAAGTCCTGATGTCAGTATACTTGTCCAGTGGACGGTCTTCCTGTGCCTAGCGAGATCAGAGCAGTAAAGTGATGACTGCTATGTGGTGTGGTTTATGCACTTAACCGAATTCAGATTCCTAGCAATAGCTCCTTCCCCTATGAATTCGAGAGGAGAGTAGAGTCGTTTGTCGACGCGTACTTCGTACCTGGGCCCCACCATGTGGTGTCCACTTGGGAAATTGCTACTCCATGTAGGTTGAAGCAGCATCAGTTAACTAATCTCACGAATAGGGCAACCGCGACGAGTTACCTACTAGGACTTTTGAGGCGATGAAAGCCCAACTGCATTGAGTAGTTTCATGGCATTTGATCATCTCCAGCGCGGCGATAGCCGCCCCTGAAACCATTCAGACAAACCAATGGTAGCCCATGCCGTTGCGTGACACGCTCGAAACATCCCCAGGCTTAGTACAACTAGTCGAAGCTTCTTGCCTGTGTAGTAATTTACCTAGTACTAAGTTACGTTAGTAGCTAGGGCCAGGGCCTTCTCATCGGAGGCCTAAGCTAAACGCTTTTCCGATCGATCAGTTTATGACATCCACTTTAGCAATTTAGGCTAGGGGTTCGCCGGCTGGTTCATTTCCACTGTCCACCCAGTTCTCAGCGATAGGGGCTTAATTGTGATGATCAAGTGGAGTCTTGCCGAAAGAAGCCAAGGCTCAAAAACCCTTCCGCTCTAAACGCAACCGTCAGGTCTGGGCTTTCGTACTGACAGGTTCTGTACGGAGTAGCACGAAGTCGGAGGTTCCAACACTCCGACAGCCCGTTGCAACGACTGTGGCAGATGGAACATCACTTCTCGCTTGTTGAACTCATCAAGATCGATAAGCTCCTAGGTACCTCCGTACTGTATCAGGATTGTTCGGTGGACAACGTGGGCCGTACAGTACTTTCGTCTTCTGCTGTCGATCATCATAATTCAAGATTCAATGATCGGCTCGACCAGCTAAGTCAGTAAACTACACCGGCCGTTACAGGTCTCTGATCCACGCAACGTACAGTACATCAATATCTGTAGCGAAAGAGCCTTTTGTATCGTCGGCACCATGCGGATGAAGCTACCCTGTAGCGCTGATCGTGGGGGGCGATAGTCACTGGTCTCGTCTGTTCCAATTTGACATCTAGATGACCCCTCAGAGGTGTGCTGAGCACGAGCTCCACCCACGTTTTCGGGGGGATGTGGTGGAAACAAACTGTTGGACTGTGCTGAGTGGAGTTACCGGGCAATTCCCGAGTGGGGGAAAGGAAGAGGCCCTACGACTCCGTCCACCGCGACATCCTGTTATGACGCCCGGATTCAGTGAAATCCTCCATCGGTTTGAGCTACTAACAGTGACATCAACTTTACTGCTGCTGCTACTTGTGCTGCCTGTCTCCACCCGTGAACGGTAAGCGATAGACTTTGTATGAGGCCGCCTGATGCCTTAAAAATCGTGCTATCAGCTAATGTCCGCTCAATGACTGCCTCGGTGCTCGCACTTTAGGTACCTAGGCTGAGAGAGGTAGAGGAACAGTAGAAGGAAAAGTGACCAACCGGACCATTCTTACCCCCATGCGGCCCATCCGAAATAAGCGCCAGATATGCGGTTGGATGCAATGTGATTCAACGGTTGGTGTCATGATTGACCGACAATCCCCATGTTTTGAGCCACGTTTTGGATCCTAGTCCGCTTGTCCACATGTTTTTTTTGTATTTGCAACATGTCGGTAAGGATTTGAACCCGACAAGCCCGACTATGTCGGTGAGTGAAAGGTACAGTGCAGCATCAGTTAGCGGCTTGGTGACTCGACCGGCAAACGCCCCAAAAAAGCCCTGCCGCCGCCATAGGTATCGGCACGGTTCGCAAGGATGCTAGCAATGTTAATGCATAGCACGTATATACCATCATCTTCCAGACTGGTGTGAAACCTGTCCTGTGACTCGTAGTAAGTTCGACGGCTCCTGACTGATCGTCGGTCCTCGCAGAAGCCATGCGCCCCAAGCCATTTCGGAGATATTCGTGATCTTGGTTGGACCCCGGTAGTCGTCAGAGGGGCCCTGCCGCTCCATTCTTGTTTTAGGTTTACTATAGAACTTCCCTGATTTCCAGAGTGCGCACTCGCAAGATGATGAAACGGCACTAGGGCTAGAATAAAGAAGCATCGAAGTAGGAGGTTATGAAACAGACAAAGGTGAACGGGCTTGGTGTAGTAGGGAGACACAAAAGTGACGGAACCCAAGCAGAAGATTGCTGTTATTCTTAGATGGCAACTGCCGGATTGAGAAGGACCTCTTTCACGCTGCGCTCGGTACCATCTCCATACTCACAGGAGGACATTCGCCTGGTATGATAGATTAAGTAAGTAATGTACGTAACTTATCTTGAGAGCTGTGTAGGGCTTGGAACAACATATGGAGACTCATCTGGTCGCATCGAACATATTGCCAAGGCCCTAAGCCTATTGCAATGTGTCATAAATGTTACCTACCGTCTTTCAGCTGCACCAGGAAACGAATGGAAATGGGGAAGGGGCAAGAGTTGGAAGGGAGAGGGCAAAGTGGCGGGGAAGAGCAGCCTTCGTGGCCGGCGGTGTTTGCTACCGGACTTGGGAAAGCGTGCCTTCTAGTGTCAACTTTGTAGACTTCCAGAAGCCCTTGGAACGCGTAGGAGAGTTTGGAACTATGAAGGTTTGTGTTAATTTTCACCATGAGCCAAGCAATCCTTGTGCCAATCCCTCTCATATCTATATATCTTAGGGCGATTCGGAGGCTCAGCTTGCAGATGACCCTACCTAAACCGGAAAGGGAGATCAAAGGCGTCCGAGGAAGGAAGAAGTTATAGCGGCCGATTGAAACCTCTACCATACTGAAAAAAAAGTCGTCCAATCAACTTGCATAACACAATGTTCGCGAGCACTTCCTTGCGCAAAGTGTCTAGGAAAAGTCTCTATTTTAATTGCTCACGCCTTCACTCACATGGTATGTGGTAGTGCATGCAGCAAACCGACCCCTGATCGACGACAGCCGATAAGATAACACGCTGCTGCTGCTGCTGCTGTTCAGGCTTCCCCTTGTGGACTGGGAACAAGGAATGAACAAACTCTCATCAATTAGGGTACGTCCTTGCCAATGTTCCTGCGCCCGGGAAGGGTCAGGTTTCTCGAAGACGGGCTGTGGACAAAGAACTCTGCCCCGAGCGAACCTGGGTCCCTGGGCGAGTCTGGGTTTCTGCGCAAGCCATTGAGGCATCTTCAGAGGGCCGTCGAACCTAGTTTCAACCCACGGTGCGGGATAGTCGTCGATCATGTTAGCAAGTTACTCCTTGGCGGTGTTGAATCCATCTGATGCTGAAGCCAGTACCGTAGAATATCTCCGACCAAGTCATGGGATGGACAAGGAGAGTATAGTAATGTTGCTGGTGAAAGCGGGGATTGCCCAGCTGGGATCGATGATCTATGGTTGCAGCCGATCCTAATTCAGGCACTAGGCTTAATTTTGCTAGCAATTGCATGCACCTGGGCACCTGGGCGGCCAGCCTTTTGCAGCATGCTATACCTCCAGGGTTGTGTTACTGTCTTTGACCATGTTGTTGGTACGACAACACAGCCAGTAACGAGCTGAGAGGTTGAAGACTCCAGATTTCCCCAGAGCCGTGTTGGAACAGGGGTTTGATACGAATGAAGAGCCCACCACTGTTCATCGTTATGTTTGTGGTCTGGAGAGACGAGCCCAAGGCAGCGACACGTGACCGAATCGTATCCGACTGACAGGAAAGGGCCAGGCCAAGCGAAGGCACGACTGAGTTGGCTCGGGAACCATAAGATGAACAAGCAATCGCTGGATTCCACATTGTGCCAAGCTGCAATCAATTCATGCAGCGTGCAGTCCCAATTGTCTTGTCAAGAAAGCCATGTCAAGAAAGCCATCAGCAGACTAGTGGAAATGCAAGCAGCTTCTTGCGTACTACAGTACTGCTGTCACGTCACTACCCATAATCGGTATACTTGAATCCTCTTACAAGTAGTCACGGTGTATGACTCGGGCTTTTCTATCGAGAGGTCCTCGAAACCTCTTGAATGTAGCATTCTGATATAGACAAGTAGTGAACGAGCTGAGCTCACCAATTCATGATCTTTAGGAACGGCTGCCTACCTCACCACCCACTGAATCGACTAGGCCCAGTCTACGACACGAACTCGCGCCAGAGGAGTCGCATTTGCTTGCAAGTGAGTATGGTATGAGGACTTGATAGTTAACTTGCTGGTAGTCATATAATGTACTCGTAAGTAACGGGAACTGGGTTGGGCGGGCGGGGGTTACCCTGATGCGGAGACCATTGCCCGGGCGGCCGAAGCGTTTTCCAGTTACCCACTGCACTTGCTACTTACCTAGACCCTTTCAGTACATGACGCTAGTGCGGTCCAGTCACCCGTGGTCAGCTGAAGCCAATGTCTACTAGGTAATTTCCGGCTAATACAGCCTCCAATGGCTCTGCCAATTGGTATCTCGTGGCGCAAGGCAGTATCCGTGGGTCTTGAGTGTGCCATGTCTGGATGTCATTTTGGGATGATAGGTAGGTGGTATTCAGTGAGTATTGTGTTGAATGTCAGTAGGACGAGGGGCAGGGGAGAGAGTGCATGTGTGTGTATGTGCTCTAACGGTGGTCGATAGTGAAGTCCAGAGTACTGTACATATACCACTATCAACTTCACTCAGAAGTTTTGAGGTAAACAAAATAGTCCAAAATGGCGCGTACAAGACTTGTAAAAAGGGGTAAAGGGGACCGTTCAGGGTCATTGACGTTGGTATCGTTTACCCAAGCTTTCCGTCTGGAGACGATGTAATTTTTGCTCTGTTTGGGCTTGGCACTTTCTTCCTCTTCGCGCCCGAGCCCAACTTACGTCCGGCTGTCCCATTGGTCTTCTCCCTATCACTCGACAGTTACGGATCTCTCTCGGTTAGGTAGATAGGTATGCCGACAGGCAGTGAGTGACATTTGCATCCAACGGGTCTCCAGGTCTGATTCCAGCAATGTCGTATATACGGTCCAATGATCACCACCACAGATGGTTTGCCCCATTTGATGTGCTTGGCTGATCTCCCGGTACGGCCGAAAAGAGCCAAGAGAAAAGGACGACCGACTAGCTGACACGATTGTGTTGGGGTCATGATTGACGGCCATATGGGCGCTGATTCGTGTTGAGCGGCCAAGGACACAGAGGGCCCCTCATCTATGTATGTCTAGCCCTTTTAGTGGACTTGAGGCGCTGGACCTGGGTATAGGAAGCTCGCAGTAAAAAGCTCCGTGTCGGTAGTATGTGCAACTCGGTAGATGATCTGATGATGGTCGGGAAGCCGGGGACTAGGCGATCCATGGGTGCTGCCTTTTAGCATCGGGGTCTAGTATCGGTGCGGGCAACAATTTACACTGGGTATGATGACGTTGAGGAACGGAGGGTGTCTGGGGAAGCTCCTGAGTTGTAACGGGCTCCACATCGGACAATCCGAGCCCACTTCCATGGTTAATTCTGGTGGATTGTGGTCGAAGTTGATCATTGAGATATCAAAAGATGAGAGATAGATAGAGAACGAGGAAAGGAAGCAGAGACAGAGTGTGAGTAAGTGTGTATATTTTTGAGGAGAAAGTCCAGACCAAATGGGACGATTTTTGAATGTACAAGTGCATCTTCCTACTAGGCAGTGTCTATCAATTTCGGATCGGTAACTTAACTCCGCCGCCTGCCTCCGCCGCTAGTCTCTGTGGTCGCTGCTAGGCTACTAACTTGGCATGTCACGAAGAGCAGATATGGATCTCCCTCTGGCCCCGATCGATTTGTGGACATCCTATATCGTTTCTTTCCCTCCACTTTCCTTCTTGCTTGCTAAGTTTTGCAGCTGCATAGTAACTACGAAGGGAGAAACTCTTCAGTGTCATGAAGAGTGATCGAGCTATCTCCTCGGGCTAGCTTCCAGCTCCACACCTGGCTGGCAGACTGGACCTTTTACCCGATTAGGCCGGCAGCAATGATGACTACTACATACATAGTACGGAGTAGGTACCAGAGGTAAGGTACCAGAGGTACCATTCATCCCATAATCTTCCGGCATGTCACCTTGTCTGGGGCTCCCAAAGTCAGAATGGATCTCCAGAGAGATACATTCATACATACATACATACATACATACATACATACATACATACATACATACATACATACATACATACATACATAGTACATACCTTACTCCACCCGAGTCGATCGTACTAATGGACGACGGGTGGGCCAAGTAGCTTGCCTGGACGTTAGACTGTCACTATCGTCATTGCCTTCTCCAATCTTAATTTCGCATTTGATTTGATCCTCATTTCCAAATTATTATTTCTCTTCCACCAAAATTTAATTTTCAGCCTAATTCACTACTACAGTAAGTACTGTACGGCCATCGAGCTGGCTGCAATAGTCGATCAACCGTTTAATTCTTTCAGTAATCACAATACATAACAGCAGCCAACTTGCCTTGGTCATTTGATTTGACTGATGTCCAGCAGCCATGGCCCGCCGGTAACAAGCAACAATAGCAAATCCCCAATCGTTCCTGTCAGATGCAGGGCCGCATTTAGTAACCTCCCTGTCTCGGGCAAGATCTCAGAACTCTCAACCCCTCCCTCTATTCCCCTCGCCTTCCCCTCCATCCAGGTGAAGAGGGGACCTAGTTTTGGCACAAAGAGATGGCTTAAAGAAGCAATACGAGAGAAGACTGAACCGAAGGTGTGAAGAAGATGGGGACTACCTGAGGTCCCATCCCAAAATAATCATCTGTCTTGCATTCAGAAAGTTAACAATTCTGTGTCTTTCCTCATGATGAGGAATAGAAAGAAGTGAATGAATACAAAGATAATGCATGGCAATCAAAAGAGAAAAAATTAAAGGACATCCAGCATGCTAATCAATCAAAAATAACTACCACATCAAAATAATGAAATTGAGCAAAGAAACAAAAAAAACCCAATATAAAAAAAATAAAACCATCCTGTCAAATTAAAACTAAATAAATTCAGTTGAGGTAAAGACAGCACACCAATGAGCCGTGCAATCAAACCAAATCCCATGGTGCGAAAACAGTAGGGAAAAGAAATTCCAAAGAAGAGGCATCCATGTCTCTCCCAGTCCCAGCAGACTGGAACAAAGACGGCACTATCCCAGAAGCAAACCCCCGTGCCAACATGGGTTTGGGACAGTGTCGCCGCCAGCACCTTCAAGCAGTCTCAGGGTTTCAGCCGCTGGGGATCCCATGGCTGTCTTCCCCATCTAGAACTTCCACCTTGCGATGTCTATCCCGCTTTAAATCACTTGATATCCACTTCCCACGACTTCCTCTCTCTTCTTCGTCCCCTCCCCCTCTTCATACCAAGTGTCTTTGATCTTCACTCTGCTCTGGAATCAACGCAGTCTGCACTGACAGCTTGTACAAGTAACTACCCGGTGATCCGCCACCCGTCCCTTGTGGTGCATCAACAACTAGTTGATGGTGAATTAAGATTATCATCGATAATCACTAGCTCCTACTTGTCCTTCTCTTTCGCATCCACCTTCAACGATTTCTTCTTGCATCCTTGCAAGAACTTCCTTGATCATCTGTCTCATTCAACTTGTGTTTTGAGACCTGCTATTGTTGTCTTTGACTGTTCATTCATCTATTCGCTCCTCCCCTCCCCCGCCACTATTCAGTTCATTCAGAACAAGACCACTTGCTTTATTTATTTGGTCTCCATTCTTCTTTTCTTCTTCTCCTCCTTCTTCTCTTCCTTCCTCCCTTCAACTTTTTCTCTCAATTCATCAATCTCCTTAGTATTCAAGACACTTGATCATTTCCGTCAAATGCGAATGTGTTCGAGACTTGCTCTCAGATGCAGAATCCCTCCCCCCACTGAGTAAACGACTGGCTGGTGTCCCTTGCACCTCACTGCGCCTTGCCCGCCTATTAGGCGTAATCAACATCCACTTTCCCCACAACTCATTCCACTGGAGCAACATACAAGCTCACCCTTTCTGAGACCTGAAAAGACGATCTTGGTCTCATCCTCTTCCTCCAGCGTCCCCTGCAAGCTCTTCCAATCAACTATCCTGCGTGGGTCCCTGGCGGACTTTGCGCTGGGCTTCCACCCCCTACTCAGCCAAATTCCCATTCCTTGCCTCATATTAAAACCTCATCATGGCTAGCGCTACCAGAGTCATTCGTGGCCAGCCACCCTCGCCGCCCGAATCGACGGATCAGAACACGGTGGCTGATGCTAACCAAGACTTCCATGGTATACTTTCGCCCAATTTCGGACAGCCTGAGCATTTTTCGGCTGCAGACCTTCATACAAACCATGTTCCAAGCGAGGTGAAATACGACGCTGCATCATTTGTAAGTTCACAGCTATCTATCTTATGCTCGCTGGGCAGGCACTAACCCAGCTTCAGGATTATCTTTCCCCCCCTTCTTCACAGTTTGTATCTAATGACTATCCGCGAAACATATCATTGCATCATCCGGTTGGTCGTCCCTCCGCTTGATAACCCTTTCGTTGATCACTAATATTACTTAGATCGACACGCCACCACACACAGCAGACGACTGTCATGTTCCTGGAAGCCTGAGTTCGGCACCGCATTGGTCATCGCCTCAGAGTCAGAGACAGCTCCCTAGACCAAGGGTCGCCAGGCCTCCCAGAATGCGGCGCAAGGATCGGAAGTTGAAGGACCGAGAGTCCAGACCTCATGTTGACAAGCCGCTGAGCGAGTTGACCAAGCACTTGACACATATCCCAATCAAGGACATGGAAAGTTGGGTGCATCGCTCCATAGAAACTCGACGCCAGGAAGTCGCGAAGAAAAATGGCAAGATTGCCCGCCCGATGAACTCATTCATGCTCTACCGGTCTGCATTTGCGGAGCGAGCAAAAGAATGGTTCTCGCAAAACAACCACCAGGTGGTCTCTGAAGCTGCCGGTGATAGCTGGAAACTGGAGTCTGCCGAGATTCGTGGGAAGTACGAGCATTTGGCGACTGTTGAGAAGGCCAACCATTTGAAAGCACATCCCGGCTACAAGTTCTCCCCGGCAAAGGATAAGAAGAAACGGGCGGGTGTCGACGATGATGGTAATCTGGCAAATACTCCTGATTCTAGCCCAGCTCTGCTACAAAGCCATGGCATGAGCTCGTCAGAGGTGGAGAGCAGTGGTTGGGGCAGCCGTGACTCTACTCCCTTTGACTTTGCGGAACACGGCTTGCCTGCAGACTCTTATTTTGTTTCGTCTTCACCTTGGCACGCAACTCGGGGCTTCATGCCAGGCTACATGCCTTCCTCTGACCCATCTCCGTACCTCCTTCACTCGACACAACCGGGCTACATGTCTCACCATGACGACTTTCGGTTCAGGCGGCCGAGTTTCCAGGACATCTCGTACAACTCATCAACTTCTCTGGCAGGACTGCCAGGAGCGTCTCACCATGACCTCCTCCAGCCCGCCAGCTCTGCTTCTACTCCGGGAAGCGGTCAGCTAGACCCCCAGCTTCTGACTCTCCCAAACGAACTTCCGCGTGCCAATCAAATGTATAGCGTCCATCAGCCATTGTGGCCTGATGCATCGACAGTCAACGGTTATGTTCCCATGACAACATCGATGCCGCCAAGCTCAGTCGCCTATCAGGCGAGCTCAGCCTACTCATCGGCATCAGACATCCAACACCTAGAAGGTCGCGACACATGGGATTCGCCCAATGATGCCAAAGTGGAGGGCTCTGGTGGCGACCTCAACTCCTGGATGTCATACTGAGATCCATGTTCGACTCACTCTAAAGCGTGAAGACTCTGTTATTGTCACGATCTCAAAGGTCGAGATGTTTTCTTGCCCTGTCTCTCAGCGCGGTGGATATCTGTTTGAAACCAGAGTTGTTGTTCGGAGTTTCGGGGCGCTAATATACATGGTGGCTTGGGACTTGTCGATTTGTATCTTCGATTTTCTTGTTGTTTCCGGGCAAATGTCCTGTCTGGGGTATTGAGTCACATTTGGCTGGCGTTTTCCGGGCTTCTTGGCTTTTGCTTATGGGTGGCAGTTTCGTTTGATCAATACGTTTTGATACCTGGTGACGGAACATACTTATGCACCGGTGTTCTTCCTTGAGTTTAGAATAGTTGGCAATCT
Organism: Aspergillus aculeatus ATCC 16872; assembly: GCF_001890905.1. Classification (NCBI taxonomy): domain Eukaryota; kingdom Fungi; phylum Ascomycota; class Eurotiomycetes; order Eurotiales; family Aspergillaceae; genus Aspergillus; species Aspergillus aculeatus. Next base: position 183,117 of record NW_017962987.1, read on the forward strand.
ACATGACCAGATGCAATTCAAAGTGCTTGATTCAGAGCAAGACTTAACAATTTTCCTAAATTTCTGGTACATGCGCAGATGAAACATTACTTTTGATCAGTACATTTTGCTGGATGACTCCAATTAGGCGTGACAGATACGCGCACCCTGTCACGTGGAGATATCCGATCGGTGGGGGGGTCAAAGCGACGCGGCGACAGGCAAATAATCCTGCGTGAGACTCACGTCTCCGTCCGTCTGCATGTTCATCGCAAAGCTTATTTCAAGCTCAATCAAGGGCACTGTCTTACTAGGTGATGAACTAAACACGTTCAGGAACCCCTTCCGAACTTGGATTTTCCTGTCCATCAACCATCAGCTTCAGACTCGCACATCCCAGCAGCGATCCGTGTAGGTGTATACTTACGCATCCCCGCGTTTGCATATCTTCGATTCACAGCTACATCTACTGCCCGCCATGTCGAACATGTACGGCGAACTGGGTAATAAGTTGGTTGGTCTCTCCTCTCGATAGTTGGATTCCACCTACGACATGGCCTAACACGGGTCATCTACAGGTTCAGCATGCCAAACGCACCCAGGCTCTAACCCATCTGCCTCCCTACCAAACCGAACTTGTTCGCGCCGTCGCCCGCGAGGTCCGCGACCTGGACCGCGATGTTGCACGCCTGCTGACTCCCTTCGAGGGCAGCTTCAATCCGTCCCAAGAGCCCGCCGTTGCCTGCGCCCTCCTCGTCGACCATCTCTGTATGCGTCGTAACAAGCGATGTCTTCTCGCTTACCATCGTGTCCGCACGGAAAAATTGGAAGAGCTCTGTTGGATGGGTGTGGATGTGCTAGAACAGCAATTACCCGTGGCGGAGGAGGCAAGTGCAGGAGCTGCCGCCGCCGCCGCCGCGGCACAAGGCCAGGGCGCTGGCTCGGGGATGAATCACAGCTCGCTGAGCCCGGAGGAAGAAGAGTACTTTCGACATTACAGTGACCTGCTCGCCGCGTACAAGGGGCAATGGACGGACATTGACCTCACTGGAAGTTTGGAGCCACCCAAAGATTTGTTCATCGACGTGCGAGTCTTGAAGGATGCAGGGGAGATTCAGACGGAATATGGGTATGCTCGGATGAAAATGCCTGTCAACGGTCGGGTGCTAACAATGCGCAGGGTGATCAATTTGACGAAGAACAGTCAGCTCTACGTACGACAAGGGGATGTGGAACGATTGATTGCACAGGGCTTTCTGGAACGGTTGGGATAGATTGCTGTGCCTCCCTTGGCCGGCAGTCAGGATGTGGATTATCCCCCGATTCTGCCTCTGCTGCTCTAGTTGCTGTTTTCTGTGTTACATGATGATACCCATTTAGTTTGTTGAGAGTAATCTAAAGAGCGGAGACGGTGGCATGGGGACCACGCTGCGCGAAGTCGAATTCAGGTAAATTAGCGTAGCAATGAGATTGACTTTTTGACACATCAGAACTGGGAGGTCTTTTAAGTAGCCTGGAGTCGATCTGGCCCATGTCTAGATCGTATGTTACGTTGAAGATAATCTAGGGATCCGTCTTCGGCACTGCGCGAAATCGTGGACACGAACATCGCCGTTGCAACGGCCGCTTACCTAATGGCGTCGGCCCTATCATCGGCCTGGATGCGGCCATGCAGCTTCGCCGAACATTGAAGCTCTTGCCTTCTTCCCACACCATTCCTGCAGCTATTGTCGCACTTGTTCTGACGGCGTCCTCTATCCCTGCACACTAATCTAGCTCGCTAGCATAGCCCATGCTCTGTGGCCATCCAGCAGCAGCTTTCGCCATCCAGGTCCCCAACCATCGCGTCTCCATGTCCGAGAAGTGGATCGGTGATAATCCGCCCGTGATAAGACTTTTTAGTCACTTTCACCCACCTAGCTGATAACAACGGCCAGTCATGCCTGGACCGGATTGAATCGCTCTTTTGATCCCTCCAGACCTCTCTCTCTCTGAACGCCTCCCATATCATAATCCTCTGTTTTCCCTTCTTCCCCTCATTCAATCGGCCAATCGTGGAGCGATGTCTATGGTTGTTGATTCTTCTGAGTTCTTGCGTCATCCGGTATCATCTCTGCACTTTCGGCCACTGTCCTAAGATCTCGTCCACGAGCCTGGAAGTCGCGTGCTGAATCAGTACTCGATCGGCTCTTGCAATCTGCACCGTGACTTCGGCACTTGGGACTTGTGGTAGGCTTATCCTCTGCCACGCCATCCGCCATGGGAGTCTTGCGATCGTGCAACAGTGGTAGCGACCTCCGCGGCGCGGGGATGCCCTCGCATCATTCCGCCCTCAATGACGACTTGGAGCCAGCCGGAATGGAGATTCCAGTTGAGCATGCTCATAATGAGAGCCCTCCACGGTCCTCAATATTAGATCCCACCGTGTCCGGTGGCACCAGTTATCGGACTCCGAGCAGGTCTTTCTTCCATCGGTCATTTCATAACTCTGCAGGTACGCCGCTCATGTAATCGACTCTCGTTCCCTCAAAGCATAACCCCGCCGTGTCGTCACAATACAATAATGCAGTGCTGACTGTTTGGCCTAGATCCGGCTCATTATTCGTCCCATGGTATGCGAGAACAAACTGCCGAACTGGCATCCTTCGCCTTGTCGCGTGAATCGAACACACTTCCCTCGTCGCTCGACGTCTTCCGTCCCCCTCGCGAATCGTCACTTTCTTCGACCCCGACTCCGATCGCAACAGCTGCAGCGAGGGCTCATCTTGAGGCTGGCCCTTCCTCCATTCCTCCTACCGGCTCCTCGGTGCTGACACAACTGATCCGACACCCCGATATCCCGGAATCAAGCCAGACTGAGCAGTACCACTCTGAAGAGTGGGAGAGGGCAAGTGACAGTACTGTCTCTCAAGACGAGCTTCCGGTCGTCACTGCCGGAGAGACTGTGAGCACAGAGCAAACTTCCTTGTTATCTAAGCCGTCACATATCAAGCCATATCAAAGCTACGGCGCTACAGGGGATATTGAAAACCAGGGATATGCGGGAACGAAGGGACCGAGCGCTTTTTCCAGTGCCTTCTCGAGTGTCACCAATTGTTTCCGACTCGTAGCCAACCCGAAATCGTGGGACACACAGGCTGTATGGCGCGACGGGGTCGTCTATCCCCTCAGTCTGTTGCCATCGGTATTCCTCGGTCTGCTGCTCAACATACTCGATGCCTTATCTTACGGAATGATTCTCTTCCCATTGGGTGAGCCGATATTCTCTGACCTTGGATCGGACGGTATCTCCATGTTCTATGTGAGCACGATTATTGCTCAGCTCGTTTTCTCTTGCGGAGGTTCCATCTTCCGTGGCGGTATCGGCAGTGAGATGATCGAGGTGGTGCCTTTCTTTCACCAGATGGCTTTCACGATCTTGAATCGAGTTGGACCCGATAACCCGAAATCCGTCCTAGCTACCACTATTCTGGCGTTCTCGGTCAGTTCGATTCTGACGGGCCTTGTTTTCTTCCTTATGGGGACTTGCAAGCTAGGGGCCTTGATTGGGTTTTTCCCAAGGCATATTCTTATTGGGTGCATCGGCGGTGTGGGCTTTTTCCTCTTGTTGACCGGTCTCGAAGTATCAGCTCGGCTTCCCGGGTCGTTCGAGTTTACATTGACAACAATGGAGAAGTTGGTGCAATTGGACACGGTATTTCTTTGGACGGTACCCTTGTTCCTCGCAGTCGGCTTGCTTGTTTTGAAGCGTTTTCTGCATTCTAATTTCCTCCTTGGTGGCTATTTTATTTGCGTGGCTGTCGTATTTTATATTGTTGTTCTCAGCGCTGGGGTCTCTATGGGCACTTTACGCAACAAAGGATGGGTCTTCGATGCGCCGTCCTCCTCAAATCCGTGGTATCACTTTTATACCCTTTATGGTATGTGAAAGGATCTTCGTGATAGCAGTGACCTTCTAACTATCCATAGACTTTTCTGTTGTTGACTGGGCCGCGTTCGTCGACACGATCCCAGCAATGTTCGCGCTCACTTTCTTTGGCGTCCTGCATGTACCCATCAATGTGCCTGCCCTGGGCATATCGACGGGCGAGGATAATCTCAACGTGGACCGTGAACTCATCGCGCATGGCGTCACCAATGCTCTGTCCGGCTTCTCGGGCAGCATACAGGTACTGCTTCTGATAGCCTGCCTGCAGGGAGATTTGCTGACTTCTATAGAACTACCTTGTATATACTAATAGTCTGTTGTTCATTGACAGTGGTGGCAACTCCCGTTTAGCAGGTATCATGCTCGCGGCTGCGACGGCTGGTATTCTCGTCGTCGGCCCGGCGATTGTCGGCTTTATTCCGGTCATGGTTGTCGGCGCTCTCATTTTTCTGCTGGGAATTGAGCTGATGCAAGAGGCCTTGGTGGACACATGGGGAAAATTGCATCGGCATGAATATATCACGGTAAGCTCTAATTTGAGTCAAAGACGGCATTGGCTAATTTTGTAGGTTGTCATCATTGTTGCAACTATGGGTGCCTGGGATTTTGTTGTTGGTATTCTTGTTGGTATCATTCTCGCCTGTCTAAGCTTTGTCGTGCAGACTTCTCGCAAGTCTGCTATCCGTGCGACTTTCTCGGGCGGGATTACGGGGTCTACAGTCAGACGTCCTCCTATTCAGCAGCGGTTCCTCAAGGAAGCCGGGCAGCAGACCCTTATCATCAAGCTTGGCGGGTATCTCTTCTTCGGTACCATCGTGAGCGTTGAAAATACGATGAGAGGATTGATCGAGGAAGAGGCATTCAACCGACGGCCCATCCGATTCCTGATCCTTGACTTCTCCAGAGTTTATGGCATCGACTTCTCCGCGGCCGAGGCATTCACCCGCATCAATCGCATTCTTAGCAAGCGGAACGTTCAAATGACCATTTCTGGCCTTGACGTGGAAGGAGAGGTGGGACGTAGTCTCCAGAACGTGGGCTTATTCGAGGCTGTAGCAGGTGTGGAAATTTTCGAGGATCTGAATTCGGCGCTCGAATTCTGCGAGAATGCCTATCTCAAAGTGTTCTACAGCCACAGGGAGGCATTGTTGAGGAGACAGCACGGAACTTCTACAAGCTTCCTGGAAGTTCCTACCCCGCAAGCACCATCCCACCTGGGTGATACGATAGTCAGTTCTCCTCGCCAGCGATACCTACAGCAAGCCGCGAGGAGCACCCTCCGCGAAGACGAAGTCGCAGTAGTCGCACCAGCAGCATGGTCTGCCATGCGCCAGCCGCTTCCGCTGCTCCTCCAGACCTTCCAGGGCATTACCTCCCGGAACGAGGATTTCTGGTTTCCAGTGTGCGCCTATTTCGTGCGAGAAAGCTACGCAGCAGGCACTGTCCTATTCCGTGAAGGCGATATTCCGATGGGATTCTATCTTCTGGAGTCCGGGATGCTTCGTGCCGAGTACGAACTACCGCAGGGACGATACTTCGAAATCATTGTGGCTGGCCGACCGTGCGGCGAGCTGCCCTTTTTCAGCGAGACCCGCCGGACAGCGACGGTCAAGGCCGAACAGGACTGCGTGAGTTGGTGTTTGAACATGGAGAAGTGGCAGGAGCTGCGTGAAAACGAGCCAGAGATTGCAAGGGAGCTTTTGACGGTCAGTCTGAAACTGACTACGGAGCGGATGGACAGTATTACTTCGTGAGCATTCCGCCATTCCTGTACACGGGATTGTGCTTTCTGACTGACATGATTCCTCTAGTTACGTTCTCACAACAGCGGCTTGATAGCTGTTTCGACTGGTACTTTTATGTGTTGGCCGGTTCCGCCTATAGTGGCATAATTTTTGGTATATTTGTCTCTTGCATAGCATGTTGTGGTTGACTTTCTTACTACTTATTGTATAATGATTGTGAGCGTGTGTATGTATGTGTCGGCTGTTGTTAATGTGAGCTGGTCGGGCGCATAGCTTAACCAACTAACTTATTACCTATAGTCGTCTTCCAACCTTAATTATTGCTACTTGCATGACTGGCGGCGGTTTGAACCAATGCTGAGCATGGCATTTCATTTGTAGCGCTGCTCGGCATCACTTGGAGTTTTCTCCCTGCAGCTTCTGTCAAATCTATGCTCCGCTCTCCCCTTTCTCATCCTCCAGAGAGAGGTGTGCAGCACATTCTAAGGGAATACACACACTTTCTGTTGAAGAAGCACGAAGGCTCTGCCGAAACTCTTCGGAAACGCTCAGTTCCAGTACGGAGTTCGACATATACCCTCTGTGGCATACGGAATTGACCGATATGCAACTCAATGTCCAGAATTGATCGCAATTGCACTTGCAAATATCGGCTAATTTCAGGAGTTCTTTCTAAATAACAGATGCCAAGACAAGGGGACTTCCGCTCTGTTTACTGACAGTCTTTGACATTCAGGCATGTTGAGGAAATCCTCCATACTAATCTCCGTTTGCATACTACTAGAGAGAACCTCCGCTAAGCCTTCAGTCCTTACGGTTTCACCAACCTCAAAGCTTATTAAATCCGCCACGATAACCAAGATAACTACCTACCTCTACCTCTACCCCTACCAACCTTGACTGAAATCACTAAACCTCATACTGAGATACACTGAACCTAACCCCAGATCTCACTAATTATCACCAGGAAAACCCCTCTCCTCTGAGCCCCCACTAACTATACATAGCATCAACCACCAAAATGAGCGCCTCAGACAACACCACCATCTACCAACGCTCCCACGCTCTCAATTCCACCAGCCTATGGTATGCCGCCCTCAGTGATCTCTTCCCCACCGCGGCAGGCTTCACCGTAGACCTCGAAGCCGGGATCATCTCCCCGATGCGCGAGTCCTACACCCGCATCACCGTGACTTTGCGTGAGCCTGGGCACGACGATGCAGCTGAAGCTGAAGTGGGGGCTAAGAACGTAGCCGGCAGGGACGGCAGCCGCAGCCGCAGCGGCAGCGGGACCCTCATCATCTTCACCCTCATAAGCGGCTCGCGCACCCGGGCCACCACGTGCTCGTTCTGCGGGATTTCCTGGCCGCCGTGCACACAATCATGGCCACGACCACTACTACCAACACCACCATCACTCGCTTCAGCTACTGCTTTCATCGGCAGGGCCCATCGTCGGCGCCGTGATGCTTCCTCGTCTGCCGGTGACGATGCAGTTCTATCGGTGGGATTCGGGCCACGGCGGGTGGGTGTTGCCTGTGGGGCAGGTGTTCGATGAGGTTGTAGACCGCTGGGGGATCTTGGGGGTGTTGGTCGAGATTAAGGGGTTGGTGCTGAGCAGTGGTGGGTTTGGGTTGGGGAGCGGGGTTAATTGGGTGGATGATGAGGAGGAGGTGGAGGATTTTTTTGGTGGTGAGGGCTTAGACACAGACTGTTCTTGTTTTCGATACTCTCGTTTCTGTTGAGGATTAAGGTGCGTTTTCTCTGGATATCGATACGAACATGAGGACTATCATTCTTTAATGGTTTTATTCTTCTTGGTAGAATTTTGGGGTTGTGCATTGTTTTCTTGTGTATGGGGGGTATGTAAGGTGCGATGTATACAGTAACTAGGGGGGTTTCCTAATGATCTAGATCATTGGTGACCTCTGCAGTCTGCATGGCGCCTGCATACAGGTACTAGTCCTGGATAGATAATATGAGAGCAAGTTTATTTCACGACGCAGTCGACTATGGAATCTTCTACTGGGTATCTAAAAAGAAATCTTATGTCCATGAAAGTAAAGAATACAAGGCTTGATACCAGGATACATCCTCAAACTACTAATGAACCAGTGAGTAGATCCACCCTTCCCCCGTCTCCCTCCGCACCACTATACTTTTGATATGGGCAAGCAATCGATACCCACATCACCAATTCACACCATCGATCAACAATTGCGTAGATCAGAGACCAGACCTAATGAACATACATCACTGGATCCGAACCCGAACTCCCCTCTCTCCCTCACGCGAGCAGGATTCGCCATCTCGTCAGGTGGTGACAGTGATACCATCTTAGAGTTCATTGCGCTAGCGGACGAATCTGAGGATGTTCCTATCTATGGGAAGACCTCGGTTCCGAGGTGGGGGATCTACAGAGTGCATGGTGATGGTAGGTATATGGCGTGATAAGGCACGTCATGCGACTGCCAGGTGCAGTGCAGTGCAGTGGTTTGCCTGCGGCGCCCGCCGGGTTTGGCCTTCCCCCAATGTCAGCCCTTCTTGTCTCCACTTTGTCAGGGTGGGCTTGGGGGCTGAGTGAGGGTTTATTTCAGTATTTTCTTCTTGATGTGCTGGACTGCGTTGGAGTTGTAGAGGTTACTTGGGTGAAGTGGGGGAGGGGCTGTGGTCACGTGAGGTGTGAGGTGGGCTACAGTACATACTGAGGTTCTATACTTCCGCAGTGACGAGCGCTAACGTAGTACTCGTACTATTGTGAGAAGGCTGAAGATGCAAGATCTCACAGGGTTTTGAACTATGGTTTCCTTGTGTGTACCAAGCAATCTACGTCGGTTTAGCAAAGGCCAACCCCGGTTGATTTGGGTTTGATGATGGTTAATGGTACTGTACCTAGTAGTGGTTGGCTAATAGCAGCCCTGTACTGTAGCCGCTGCATCGCCTGGAGATCACTTCCTGCCAATGGGGTAAAATGTGTGGTTGGGTCCTTTCCACACCGCCGAGATCACCTTCGACCTCAGGATAGAAATGAAGAACGTTGTGATCACGTTCCGTCTGGAAAAGAACGGTATGTCCGTGCGGAGATCAAATAACTAGTGCCTAGACAAGGATCTAGCGCTGATCAACGACGGTCATGACCATGATCACGTAAGCTTCCAAACAATGTGACCTTGCCCCATGCTAAGGGTCAATTATTTCGATTCGGCGTCGCCTTGCAGTAACAGGTAGCGTGACTTCTATATTTGAGACTTGTTTAGTGAGCAGGTGAATCATTGCGTAGACTAGCTCCGTAGCTCTCCTCTGAAGTGCAAATTAGCACCCGCGGGGGGGGCTGAGAAGCCAACCGCCACTTTTATATCAACATATTAAACTCGATAAGGGAAGCCAACGGTTTCGATGTCAGAGGAGAGGCAGGGGGCTGCAGGTGGCGTCAAAAGCCGGAGGATGCTCATATTGGGGCAGTAATTTGCAAGATTTATTGGTCTAATGACGAGTAGTTATGGTGGATTTCGATAAGTTGGTTGATTTAGTGCTAGAAACATAGACAGTGGAGCGGATGATAATTTGGGTTCTGCCGGGTTTACTACAACCAGTTTCATATCTCATGATTCCTCATGATTGGCAATCGCGGCAGGGATTCAGATCTTGCGTGTAGTCGAGGAAGCGGTGGAGGTGTGAGCAAGTCAAGGCGGTATGGGCATACCCCTCATACTCCTACTCAAGTAAAGAGCTGCCATTGACTCACGTTTGCGTTCTGAAGACCCTCGGGCACTCAGGTGTATGATGAGTAATTACTCGGTAGCAGAAGCTAGAAGTGATCACGTTTCTGATAGTTGGGGTGATCAAGCGAGTGAACTAGCAGAAGTAGATTAGAAGTGGTGATGATTGTCGGGGTATGATGTAGAGCAAAGATGATGGGCTAATTTATGGATAGGATTGCCGCTTCATGAGATACTTGTTAGTAAATGTGCTGCAAACGAAGAACTTATCCACCCCCTTTTCTTCCACATCTTTCCAGCAAACGTCTTCTCCGAGTACGTATGTATCAATGTATGGGTGCCCTTCCCCAACCACAACCACTACTCGCTTCTTTCGTGCGTACGGTTCTAATGTTCTATCGAGATGCGCGCCGTGAAAGGAACAGTACGATATCCGGCAGCGCCACCGATTTCCGTGGCCAGTGGACCATCCAAGGCAATAACTATGTGTTCGACGGGGTTACAGATAAAGTTCTTGAGGGCTGGGATGAGTCGCAGGCTACTTTTGGATATATCAATGCCGCACACCTGGTCGGTGTCGTTGGCGTTCGCAACTTGGGAGCTTATCTCACATCGGCCCCCCTTGACTTTTCCCTCCTGTTTCCTGCAGTTGGGGGTTCTGGACTAAGATTCCTGCTGAGTAGGAGCTCTTTTACCTCGGGAGGGGCGTTTTGGAGCGTGGAGGAAATGTAAATAGGTTGTATGTACGGAGTAGATGGCGGAAAGGAGGGGTTCTGCGGTCGTTAGAGTTATCACGGGCAGCGAAATTGAGAGTCGACAAGTGGTCCACCGCCTGCTGGTTTTCTTTCTAGCTATACAACATCATACTATATGGCTAGATGGACGGATGGCTGTCTGTCGGCAAAAAGCCAGACAGTGGGATTGTCTGGATCAGCAAGCAAGACGGCGGTTCAACACGGGCCAAGCCATTGATCATCAGATCGACGGTGGCCTGATTGGTGGACGGTCGGGATTGAAGCTCATCAGCTTGTGTTGGTTGGTTCGCTTCAAGCCCGAGGCCTGCTGGTGGTCGTTAAAACGGCCGGGAGGGAAGAGAACGCAGAATGGAAAATTTAAACTAGTACGTAGTAGTAAGGGCAGGAAAAGGGGGAGAATGAGGAAGCGGGCAAATTGGCCGGCCCACTGCAATAACCCTTCTTGCAAACTTGTTTGTACTCAAGTATATGAGAGGCCATGGAGTAGAGTCAGTTTGCTGAGGAAATTTGCTAAAATGGATTAGCAAGCGACGTGCGCTTCTATCATGGATCATCATTGTTAATCATATTTTCTCCAATAGTGGTTGCGTTGAGCAGATCCCGCGAGCCGCCAAATTGTATATAACCAACCTACTGTGCAAATGTCATGTCGGAGAACTTCCATGGTACGGACCGTACATCCAAATCAACGGAGGAAGTATGAGCTCTATCTCATTAGGGATATTCTTCCGCTTCTACTGCCGCTGCCTTGCCACAGAAGCAGGCCAGAAAGACAGGATCATCATTCAAGAAGATTCAGAAAGCACAAACTGCAAAAGTCGTGACTCGTGAGTCGTGAGACAGGGGATGATTGAGAGTGGGGCGGCCTTTCCAGCTCTGGCGCAGAAGCTAACAAACAATATCCTATCCACTTTTTACCCTCCTGAGTAAGAAGTACGAACTCATGGTCCCAAGGAGATGTTATTCCTTCCCTTTTACGCCCCCTCCTCGAAGGCCCTTCTCCCGTTCCCAAATATTTTCCTTCTGTCGTTGAGCACGGGGAAGGCCGAAAAACGGTGGCGGAGGTTTGGAAATGCCTTTGGTTAGGTTCGTTTCATCTGCTTGCACCAAGTGACTTTATCGCCTAGTATCGCCAGATTGAATGGAACGAACTAGATGGGAAAGATGGAATAACCTCAACTTGGTCTCTTCTCGCTCAATAGGCGGCGGATTACTCCCCTCCGACCATATTTTGGCGAATTGGGTTCCGTGACTTCAGTCACGCGAGCCCAGGACTGAATATCTCTCTTTCTCTCTCCCGGCGAGTCAGCGGCGCCGATAGGGTAGATAAAAAAGATCAGGCAAGGTGGGAAGAGTTGCAAAAGATGGAGGGGCTCCTTTCCCGCTGGTTGGTCCTACAGTCTTGAACAATGCTGGGCTGTCACGAGGCATTCCGGTCGCATGGACGGGACTGGTCTGAGAAACTGCCGGTGGGTGGTCGGTTTAGCAGAAGAAGGGAATTCGGGTTCAAGCAAGCAAATCAGAGTCTCGTTCAGCAGGAACACATTAATGTGGCACAGAATGACGACGATGATGAAGAGAGAATAGGACGGCAACGACAACAACAGCAACAAAATGAAGATGCTCGCCAAAAACAGCGGGCGGGTAACCGAGCGTTTGGACTAAAAAGCTAACTAACTCACTATTCAGACTAGCCCGGCGCTTAACATATTTCCTTCATCATGGTTTGATTCTCTCTGCTGCTGCTGGATTTTTTTTTCTTCGACAATAACGGCAACATCGAGATCTAAGTGGATCGGTTGGGCAGGAGTCTAAGGTAGACTATCAACTATCTGTTCCCGACCGGGCTTTCTGCTATATGTGAAACATCAATAGTCGCGATTCAGCGCGATTCGGTTTTGGCAGCCATCGCCAACCGTCTACTTCCAAGCAGCGATGCGGCGGCAGCATCAGAATCAACTGCAGGGTAGTCTACGGAAAGCTGGTCTCTGCCTCTGCCTGGAACGAAGGAGGAGTCATAGACTAGGTTAGACTAGCTAGTCTAGTCTCGAGAATAAACAACAAGAAGCCACTTGGCTGGAACCCATCTGATCCTGACCCATGGTTGTGTAACGGACCAGTCTTGGAAGCTAAACCCACCAGGACGATCTGGAAATTCTGAATAGGAGGTTTAGGCTTGGATGGATGGAAACCGAATGGACGGAGGGCTGGGTCCCACAAACACGGTGACCAGGTGACACCAATCTACTTCACCCGAACAACAAGAAGAAGAAAAGAAAGCCATGATCCATCGATGAGGTGAGGTTCGGATCTCAAAAGGTGGTGTGGCAATTACGTTAACCACCCCTACGGAGCATAATCAATCTACTGTAGTGATTCTAAGGAACTGTATAGTAAGTTAGTAGTTGATCCTCCCAAGCGCCGTTGAAACCATCTGCACGACCGGTAAAGAAACCCTACAACCACCAAAGGGCGAACCCGCGTCCCACGGCAAGACCTTCCATTCCCAGGGCTGTCACCAGGAGGGTTTTTTTTTCTCTTTGGTAAGGGGGCTAAATTCTGTCTGTCGGTCAATCGGGGGCTATCTTGAAGATCAGATTTCACCACGGTTTCAGCAAGTCCTTGTCCTCATAGGGGGAGGGCCCGGAGGGGGGGGGGGTAGGGGAGGAGAGGTTCTCAGCATTGGTGAGGGAGGGGCCCTTTTCAAGGCCCTTGATTCTTATTACCCTATTTATTGGGCCGATAAATTTTCGTTCGGCGCGCGCAAGAGGTCCCGGCCTGCGTCGCGAAAAAAATACAAGATTTTTTTTCTTTTTTCGCTTCTTAAGTCTTAAACCATGAGGGGACTGGACTATGCTAGGATGGGTTTTATACTTCGGACCTAATTAACAGGCCATGGCCAGGGAGGAGGGAGAGGAGGGGCGAGGAGAGGGGAGGGGGGAAGAAAGAAAGGAGCTTGGACTTTTCGTCTATCATCGTGACGATTGGCAGTCAGACCGGATCGTGTACTGTCCAACAGGACGTGCTGGGCTGGTGTCGGAGGCAGCTTCCAATCTGCAGGATCCGGGCATGCTGCATGGTGAGATTCCGATCGTGATGTACGTGGATGTCAAAAAGAAGAAAAAAAAATGAGATGCAGGATGGATGTGCAGGATGTAAGTGTCGTATGTACCGTACCTGTGGCAGAGGTAACATGTATGTGGTTGATGTTTATTTAGTCTAGTTTATGGTCTGATGATGATGATGATGATGATGTTATTGTTGATGATGGGTCGGTCAACGCGATGGGGCAATACAACAAAACCCCCTGATTTAAGTATTGTGGCTACGACATAGGTAGAAGTAGATAGGTAAGATAGGAAATTAGCTTGCAAGTGAGTGAGTCAAGACTCACTACTAAGGTACTTCGAATCGTACTCGTAGTCGCAATGATTAATTAAGACTTACCTTAAGACTACGGTTAGTAGCAAGTAGTAGTAGATGCTCATGCTCATAGTAGGCAAAGAAAAACAATCAAAAAATACCTTAAACAAAAAAAAAAAGGAAAAAAAAAGATGCTCCACTCTCCTTTCAAATCTAGCCTCGAGGGCCGCCCGCCCTGCAGCTCCCTGCCTAATCGGGAAGTGACCAGGCCTGCTCTACTTCCACACCCTTTCATTTTCCGCCCTCTCACTCACCCTCCCTCCAGCTCCTCCTTTCTCGCCCCTGCTCCTTCCAGATGGACTAGTTCCAGTTCAGTTGTTCTTCTTCTAGTACCCTCTCCTCGTTTCCTGGCCTTTGAAATTCTCTTCCTTCTTCTTTTCTTCTTTCTTTCTTCTCTTCTTCTCCTCTTCCTCTCCCCATATACTCATTCTAATCTCTCCCTCCCCCCCCCAAACTCAAAAGAGGTCTTTCTCTTTTTTCCCAAACTTTACCCTTTCTCCTTCATTGTGATACCCAAGCTCTCTCTAGCTCTGCGCTAAACGGAGCTCTTGTTTCTTTTCCTTCAAGATACCCCCCTTTCCCTAAACGATACCCCTCTTCAGCTCAACGCGCGAACTAATCTACGAAGCCACCCCAGCTTCCAACAACTTTTAGCTAATCCATCACTATCGACTATAATTACACCTTTAATCAATCTAACCACCGATATCATCATGTCTGAAGCTCAAAAGCCCGTTGAGGAGACTGCTGCGCCTGTCGTCGCTCCTGTCACCGAAGCGCCTGCCGTCACGGAGGTCGCTGCCACCGAGCCTGCCTCTGAAGAGGCCCCCAAGGAGACCCCTGCCGAAGCTACTGAGGCCACCCCTGCTGCTCCTGCTGAGGAGCCCAAGGCCGATGCCCCCGCTGAGGAGGCCAAGGAGGAGCCCAAGAAGGAGGAGGTGACCCCCGCTGAGGAGGGTGTCCTTGGTTACAAGGCCCCCGGTCTGGTCAAGTAAGGCGCCACTTGTCGCATTGTGAGGTTCGCATGCAGTGACTAATCCTGGGTGTCACAACAGGGGTCTGCGTTTCGCCAAGCGCTTCTTCTACTTCCACGATGACGCTGTCGAGGCCAAGCAGCTGTCCGCCTTCCACCAGAACGAGAAGCCTGCTGTCGCCAACCCCATCGCTGCTTGGGCTAGCCAGACCGGCAAGGGTCTTCTTTTCTTGACCAAGCGCGCCGAGGACAAGGCTACCCCGGCTGGTATCTTCAACCTGGTCAGTACTTGGAAATAGGTGATTTGAGATAATAGAGTGGTGATGCTGACTGAGTTCACAGTCTGAGGTCTCCGATATCGCCAAGGAGGGTGCCAACGAGTTCCACTTCAAGGTCAACGGCCACAAGCACACCTTCCAGGCTGCTAGCGGCGCTGAGCGTGACGGCTGGGTGCTCGCTCTCGAGACCAAGGCTGCCGAGGCCAAGGCCGAGAAGGAGACTATCGTCGCCAGCGAGGGCTACAAGGCTGAGCTGGAGAAGCTGAGTAAGTCTTGCGCCACGCAACAAGAGACCTTCATCGACTAACGTTCCTTAGACAAGCCTGCTGTTGCTGAGCCCGTCAAGAAGGCTGCTGAGCCCAAGGAGGAGGCCGCTCCCGCTGAGGAGCCCAAGGACGAGAAGGCTACCGCCAAGAGCCGCTCCCAGTCTCGCAAGCGCGCTAGCATCTTCGGAACCCTCTTGGGTAAGAAGGAGGAGACCGAGGAGAAGAAGGAGGAGCAGAAGGAAGAGGAGGCCAAGGCTGCCGAGCCCGCCGCCGAGACCCCCGCTGAGGCCCATGTCGAGACCACTGAGGCGGCCCCTGCTGCTGCAGTGGAGGAAGCTGAGGGTATGTCCCCCATAATCTCCAAAACATCTACTTCTGACTAACTGTGCGAAAGCCCCCGCTCCCGCCACACCCGCTCCTGCTGAGACCAGCGACAAGAAGGAGGAGGAGAAAGAGGAGAAAAAGGCTGAGGCTCCTGTTACCCAGAAGTCCAAGCGCGCTTCTCTTTTCGGCAACTTCTTCCAGAAGGTCACCAGCCCCTCTCACGAGAAGTCGGAGAAGGAGGCTGCCGCTCCTGCTCCCGTTGAGACCCCCGTTGCCAGCAGTGCTCCTCAGCTCGACAACCCCGTCGAGGAGGCTAACGTCAAGCCCATTGAGCCTGAGACTGTGACTGCTGCTGCTGACGCCGAAGCTTCCAAGGACGCCACCCCTGCCGCTTCTCCTGCTGCTGCGGAGACCCCCAAGAACAGCCGCCGCACTTCCTTCTTCGGTAACTTCGGCAAGAAGAAGGGCGACTCCGACAACGAGGGCGCCGACGCCGAGGCCAAGCCCAAGGGTAACAAGCTGGGCGGTATCTTCCGCAAGCCCAGCAAGGCTGTGAAGACTGAGGTCAAGGAGACCAAGGAGGCCACCGAGGCTGCTCCTAAGGAGGCCCCCGTCCAGGAGTCCCCCGCTGAGGAGACTGCTCAACCTGTTGAGGCCCCTGCTGCTGCCACCGAGGAGGTCGCCCCTGTCAACAACGTCCCTGCCTCCACCCCTGTCCAGGCTGCCGCCTAAATGGTCGGTGTTTTGGCTGGGAAGACAAGTGCCTTGTCTGCAAATCGGTGATGCGAACCCCTTCGAATTCGAAAAATAAAATCTGCTACTTTGGCTTGACGTTGATACTACCCCCTTGACTCCTTCATGAATCTCTCTCGTCGAGCTATTGGCGAAGTGATCCGTGTCGAGTGTCAATGATACCCTGTACTGCTTTGGCGGTTATTTCCGAGCCTTGATGTCCTTTCCGGCGTCTTGTGCTGCGTTTCATTCGTTTATGATATCCGTTCCGCAAGATAACCCATTGGGCCTTGCGTGATCATGTTGTGCGCCGTCCAAACTAGATTGATACCACTTGCTGCTGCTTTTTCTTTTTCTGTGCTTCCTTGCGATTTGATTGTGACTGCCATTTGATGCATTTGACTGGATACCCTTGTCGGAGGAAAGGATGGTCTCTTTGCTTGTTGAAAGGGTATGGTGCTCATTGTTGACCACCCATCTTGTCCACTATGGTGACTCGATGGTGGGACAGAATGCTGGTCGCGTCATGTATACTTGGGCACCGCATCATGAGGTAATAGCTAATAGAATCCCACGCATTGTTCTGCAATTGGATCGGGGGTTTACCCCAGGTGTTTATATTAAGTGTCCATGTCCTCCGTGCGTCTGTTCCACATGGTGCGTCTGGTGGAGACAGTTCCGCCCGTTTCCGATTTGCTTGTTGTGGTGTGCTCCCCAGCACAGCACAGCACAGCACACACAACTGCAGTTAGGCTAGTAGTGACCTGCGTATGGAGATAATCTCCGAGGTTCCTGGCGGTCAGTGTCATGGAGATAGAGCAATTGTGGATACCTTACTCTAGTTCGTACACCACTATCAGTGGGAATCACTGGCGCCTTGCGTTGATTTCAAACATACTCTAATGTCTTTGGAACTCGAAATAATATAACATCGAACGAACTGCGTAATACATTTCAATTAGGATTGTCTGCACTGTGCGTGAGGCCTTCCTGCGCGGCCTTCCTGCGCATGGTACGTATCCCTACACAACCTCCCAAGCCTATTGTTGACTAAGCTCAATCTTTCGCTGAATACGGTTGAACCCCGCGGCGGCTATTCCCTTCAATCACTAGGTCTGACCTATCTTCTAATCACCAACGTTGTTGTCATCGGAGCTGGTTTTTGACAGGCTTGACAGTCTTCCGCCGCCCGCGACCACGCATCAAGGGGGAGAAGCTCATAAAGAAGTTCTTTGATAGCTGTGGATGGGTGCTACACTTCTCAGGAACGGGAATTGGATCCATGATGCTGGGTGCGGTTTCCCTCTCCGGAACCGCGCCTGAAAGGGCATTATTCGCGGAAGAGTCGCATATACTCGTGCATTGGGCAGATTCGATTTGGCTATAATGGAGATCGCGACTTTGATCTCTAAGAGTGCTAGGGGTATCATCGCCGCGAGGTTTGCTACCCTGGAAGACTACACCAGGAGAACGGGATCTTCGAGTCAGGTCAGTGGTGGCGTCCGTCGTTCGAAAGACCGATGGCGAAAGCGATGGCGAGCTCCCTGTGACGGTCACCTTAAATAGCGGTGGCTGCTGAGCGGTATGTCCTTAAGGCTGTCGTCTTCGGGTACCCGCCCCTTTCCACTGCCAATGGGAGCGTTCTGCCTTGGTCTCACTTCCGTCTGGAACAGGAAAGCTTCTTGTTTTTCGGACGTCGACCGAGTTTTTCCAGATCAATTCAACGTTAGCTGCGAGGCGGACGAAGCGGAGCGATGACGACGACGATATGCCCTACGCCAGTGGCATTTCGGACGGAGATCATGGAGACAAAAATACCCTGCTCACATTGCTTGTGCAGTCGGATCATGGCCTAGCCAGGACGAGGTTCCCCGGGCAGCTATATACAGTATTTCCTTGGAAATACCGCGAGTGACGTTTGGCAACCGCGAGGACTCGATGGGGCCCAGGCACTCGTGTCTTGTCTGTGGATATCGCTGCTGAGTTCTGGCATAGTACATCTCCAAACGAGTTTCAGGACCCTTGACAAGGGGTTGAAATCCTACTCCAGGAGGTTCAGATGGGAATGGTGAGGATATCGACCGTAATCTGGAGCCAATACTGCAGGGGCTGTCCGTTTGAGATTCTGTTGAATTGAATTGAGGCAGGAGGATAGTTGCTTGGGGTCAGTTGTCGTCGATTGTGAGATAATTCGCATCTGCGGCTGCGGTCGGTCAATGGGTTAGGATTTGGCTTGCCTAAGGTTGATTGATGATCTGCAGGCATTTTTCGATTGAGCCTGATGGTTGTTCGACGACTGTGGTTCATTGTCTTCAGGTGGCTGCAGTGGGGAGTGGGTAGCCAATGCTTGCTTGGGGAAGGAGCTGGCGGACATCACAAGACCGCCATCGTCTCCAGAAGAGCTCGATCTCAACTCTCCCCTAGAGCTCGGCCTGCTCATTATACCCTTCAGTCCGGAGCAATGTCCCAGTCAGATGACCAGCAAGACAACGAAAAGACCACGTCAGCAGATGAGGCTTTCTACCCCCATGCCCCTATGGTCATTCCATTATCCTGTGTCGCCTTGCATATCAGGTCCGAAAAGACAGGCCCAGCGACGTGCTGAACTGTCTCGGAGCCGGCGGGCTTCAATGTGTGCGAGGCAGCCTTGCTACCGTGCATTGCACTACACTCTGGTGGAAGTCTGTTTTCGATTTGAAGGTTGGCAAGGCCAAAAGACTATCTCTGGGACTGACGATGTCATTCCCGAAATGGCGACCCGGTGCTACGCTTGGTAAGGAAGTACTGTGATGATCATCAGTTGCGTTGGGCGGCCTGCACTGCTACTGATGTGAAAGGCTTTGGGTACAGTACACTTGAGGCGCATTTTGTTTTATTGTGTTCTAAAATTGTAAAAGTGGTAGAAAGGGGGAACGATAAATTTTGCGATCTTGAAGAGACATGGTAGAGTAGGTCGGATAATGTTCGAGGTGCTGTTGGGTCTGATTCTGTTCTTTTTTTTTCTGGGGATTGAGTTCGCGCAAGAACATCTACGATGTAGTGCAGTGTAATGTACCATTCTAGGGTACTTTGAACGGTGGTAGATTGATCTTTAGAGTTCCAGAGAAGCTAGGTGGACGATGATATCGCATCATCATCGCATGGCCATCGGAGTTGGGGATACTTCGACCGCGATACACTTTCACAATCCTGGAGGGATCGAGGTTATTCTGTCGGTCATTGGTTCGGAAAAAAGAACTGATGCCTATCTGATTAAGATCCTGTTATTGTATTTTGAACCTACTCTACATAATAATAGGCTGCCGTCAACGTGTCCATCCATCATCATCATGATAGATGTCTAGGCTGCGATGGCTACACTGCCCATTGGCCAATTAGACCACATGGGCTGTCCCGTCTCTCCGTGCAATGCTTACAAACCCGGGGATGAGAGGACACGTACGGATTCGACTTCAGTGCTGCTGCTGCAGATACACCGATCTGCAGTCCACGCGACGGAAAGCTCACATTAATAATGCTAATTGTGATAGCTCACTGGTGGTTGCCTCTTTCCTTTTCCCCGGCAGCAGAAAGCCGTTAGAATCTGCATGTGCGTGTATGTACTTGCGAATGTGCGACTGAAGCAGGGCCGGCGGGCCACGCGGCTGCAATCCGTATCGGCGGCGTATCCATCCCATCCCATGCGCAAGGGCTTCTTCGCATCTCCAGTCGCGGTCCCCACCCGCGGGGGAAAAAATGTGGATGCCACAAAAAGAGAGCGACCGGACTTTAAGCGTCCAAGACACTGTCTCGATTTTCCCCAGCCCCTTTGGTCCAGGCTGCCTGGCATTATTTCTTCTTGTTGTCGTCATCATCCTTGACGGCTTTGCTGCCTGTGACCTAGTCAATTGATCAGATCGATCAGTTCAACATCGAGTTTGTTCCGTGCCATTCGAGTGACATTCACATCTGTGGTATTGAGAATTTGACTTTCCACGATCCTTTGGTTAGCTGTGAAGATTTTTTCTCTTCCCCCTTTTTTCCCCTCTACCCAGTAGGATCCGTATCTGCTTCAATCTAAATGATGAACTATACTCCATGGAGGCCCGTTCCTTGGCTGGTTTTGTTACGGAACCTTTCCGTACATTTTTGTGAAGGATAGTAACTTGTAACAGGGCCGGGTGCCTGCCGATACCGGCTCCGGTTGGGTTGGGCAAGTGACAAGACAAAGGAAGTTCAAAAAGGGGATACTCTCCCCTCCGATGTTGCTGCCTTCTGAGAAATAACATTATCGCGTTCCATCTCATCTAAGTGATACCGCCATGCAGGAAAACCAGACCTCGAGGATTCTGTCCAAACCTGAACGGGTGTGGAAAGGGCTAAATTGTGGTCTCAATGGTCTAATCAAGGCATTCCTGGCTAGTGAAGAGGCCGGAACGTCCCGGTGTCTTGATAGAGTTTGACCAGGTGGAATTTCACGCCCTTCGAGCGATTTTAACGAGCAAAGGAGGGGCTTGTCCTCTGCAGGGCGGGGAGTGAATCGAGTAAATGATCTCCGAAACTCCGACTGCAGGAAGGAAGAAGTACTCGAGAACTGTGCACCGTGAACACAGAGGGAATTGGTTTAGGTATGCGTATGCAGGAATTGTCTGCCTAGCACTCAGTATGTTAAGTTATCTGGTAGTAGTCCAGTCAACAGGCACAGCAGGTGAGACAAGAGGGTGAGGCTCTTGCTCAGCCCCCAAAGGACAGCCCGGGGCACTGTTCAGTTGTGCTTCTTCCGAATGCAGACCCCGACCCTGCGAGGTGGTTGGTCAATGGATCCGGTGGATGAACCGGTTTCATCATCGTCGACCATCCTCCAGGCTAGATCCTGGGACCTTTTTTTCTTTCGTTTTTCCATTCTGGCGGTGGAGGTGAAGAGGGATACTGGCCAGTGACATCCCCCGCCAGTGTACCTGGACGGTAAAGGGCGGTATTTGGACTGGTACCGCCGTCGTCAACCGACTTCGCAGGCTCACTGCCTGCTCCAGGCACGGGAATGCCTGGGGCTCCGACCGGCCCCACCGGCAGAGGGTGTGCACCCAATGAAGACTTCCATAGGCTCTATGACTCACACCTGCTGACCGCGCCAAAAGTGCGCTTGTCCCCAGACGGTTAGAGCGACAGGCGGGGAACAGAGCAACGCTGATTGGTTTCCATGAAATGGTACTCGGTTTAAGAAGTGCCTGGTTTCCCTTCGCTGCCTGGCGCTTCTCTTTTCCCTCTCTCTTCTTTTTTTTTTGACATCCCACTTTTTGACTTCGGTCTTTTTACAACTTCAACACCACCATAGATTCACCTCTCCGTCACCATACAGCCATCATACAACGCGACTTTTTCTGATCCATCCATTCAAAATGGCCTTGTAAACGCCTTTCCGCGGTTACACTCGTCTTTCTCAACAGAGACAGACATCATAGATCCTCTTCGGACCTCGTCTTTTTTCCCCCCTTCGTCAACCCCCCCTTCAGAGTTTCCTGTCCCAGGACCTCTGAACTTCAGCATCGCATCGCGTAGCTCAAGTTCTCCCACTCGCACGATTACCCCGTTCGACCTTACGTCGTTCACCACGGATAACTTTCAGCAAACATGGCTCCCCACGCCCCCGTCTCAGCAGCCACTGGCTTCAGTTCCGAACAACAACAACAACAACAACAGCAGCAACAACAACAACAACAACAACAACCTTCCACAGGAAGACTTTGTGCTATTTCCAGCGTCGCAGCCTTCACCCAGGGACTCGCGTGCTCCAGCACCACGGAATCTTACCCTTAATTCTTCGGCCTCAGCAAATCTTCTGGTCCCATCTGGGCTACCTACTCGACGACACTCATCAGCGGTACATCACCGGCTTGCAGCCTCGCCTAGTCGGGTTCAATCTGCCAGAATAGCGCCTTACAGTTCCGGGTATCATCTGTCTACTACGTCTCCTTGGTCTCATCCTTACGCACGGAAGCCAAATTTGCGCCAGTACGCCGCGCCTGCCGCTTCGCCCTCTACTACCCACTTCAATCGTCCTCCAGTTCCTCTTTTCAACGACAATTCTACCACTCCAAAACTCCACGATCAGATCCTCAGAAAACAGCACATACACTATCTAAAGCGATATCAAAACTACCTCAATAAACAGAATCACCGCCGCAACATGTCTACCTCCAACATCCCCCAAGGTGAGCACAAAGCGACGAGCCGGATGGCTTGTGTCAGTTTTGCTAACATTCGAATCGCAGACCTCTCCGAACTCTTCGACTTCCACCCCGGCTCCATGGAGGCTACCATGCTTTCCCCTCAGATGATCTCCGGCAACTTCTTCGGCCAGGGAGTCGAGGCTGCTCCGGCCACTGTCTCGCCGCAGGACCTCTTCCTTGATGCCTCGTCTCTCGCGCCTCCTCCTTCGGCCACTTTCACTGATCTGAGCACTCCTCCTCTGGCTACGCCTGGCAGCTTCAGCCAGAACACTTCTCCTCTATTCACACCTGAGATGGAGTTGATGACTTCGGTCGAAGACTGGGATGCTTTGTTTCCCATTTCGCAGGAGGTGAACCGTCTCGATCAACTTATCGACCCTGTCGAGATGATCCCGGCTATGGACTCGGGCGAGATGATTCCTCCCTTGCCGCCTACCAAGTCTATGGGTCCCCCGCATTCTCCCATCATCAGGGAAAGCGCCTCGCCCATCATCAGGCAGAGGAAGTCTCCGGCTCCAGGCTCAGGTGTCGCAGCTCGCTCTATCTCGCCTCCCACTACCCGCGTCAAGCACTCCACCGTCGCTGGTATCAACAAGCACTCTACTGTCACTGGTGTCAACGGTCGTCAGCGCAAGGAACTGGCACCCATCAAGTGCGATCAGAGCGATCCAGTCGCCGTGAAGCGGGCTCGCAACACTGAAGCGGCGCGCAAGTCGCGTGCTCGCAAGTTGGAGCGCCAAGAAGAGTTGGAGCGTCGCGTCGCGGAGCTTGAAGCTTCTCTCCTTGAGGCGCAGCAGAGTGAGCAGTTCTGGAAGATGAAGGCTCTTGCCATGGAGGGCCAGTAAAAAGTTTATCGGATTTTCTTGTGTATGTTTGCGGGTCAAAGGGTTTTGTTTTAATGTGTCTGTGCTCATCGTGCACTTGTCGTTTATTTGAGTCTTGTGGACGGGGGCGTCGAGCCTTTTGTCTGTCTCCCGTCGATAGCAGTCGATGACCTTCAATCCTCGCCATCAATCACCGGCTGTTCGACCTGCTATCGACGGGATAAAAAGTTTTTACATCTGTCACTTGATCATGATCGGTCACCGTGCTTGTCTCGCTGCACTGCCGGACCTTGTGTTGTACTTCTCTTCAGGTGGGCTTGCCTCTTCAACAAGTCCTCCCTTTTGGTGTGTTTCGCTTCCTACCCCAGTCCAATCAGCTGAGGGTCTCGTTCTTCGGATATGTCGTTTTGTTAAACGGCCGGTTCTGATGTCTCCTGTATATATGGATTGACTCGTGGCCTTAATATCTCTCTATTCCTGTGTTGAGTCTCAACATTTGCTTTTGCTCCCACTCCAACTTGATATTTGTACCAGATTGTGACCATCACGGACTTGCTTATCTTGTTACTTTCAAATGCTCTCTACTACATTTCCTTGCTTGTATGTGTCCTTCTCCTTGGATTGATCTGGCCGCCTATCTCACTGGGTCCTTTTGATGCCTTGAAGGAGACACTACACTGTCATGTTTTTAGGTAGCTGGCTGAAGGCTTCGGTCGTGTGGTCGTCAATTGCCACACGGACTACTTTCACCAATTCAACAAACTTCCAGTCTCTGGACAACTGCTCCGTCTGCCGTAGTTTCTTCTCGTAGTCATCGTAACTGTTCTCTTTCCAGTGTTTTCTAGTCTGAGCTACTATATCCTTTATGGCTCGAATCGTCCCGTACGTAGCTCTACTACATCGCCGCCATTGTTGCTCTACATTTAGTGTCTATTGCACATGAAGGTACTTCCACATGAAGAAACTTCTATTGCCCGTCCTATTGCTGACACAACAAGGGCGCTCTATCACAGTCCAATCCTCTACGACACCACACTCATCGGAATCCTCTTCTACAACCGAATAAACCACCCGAACCACCACCCCAGAATTCCATGACCCTTCCCGCTCCCTTCTCCAAAGTACCTAAGTATATCTACACCCTCAACCAATAAATAAGACAAAAGACACACAGCTCAGACTTGCCTTTAAACACACCTCATCAACACCAAACCCCCCGTTTCCCCATTTTCCTTTTGCCTAGCCCATTCCCCTCGGTCCCCAGACGCACATATCCACAAGTCCACAAGTCTAAAAGTCAGTGCACCCACTCACGCACTCACACATATCCCCAAACACAGTCATGCAGTTCCTTGAATTCAAAATTCAAGGAACCGATATACAGTGAGGGAGTTCCAACGTCTCGCAATTGGGAAGTACACTATCCCTCTGTTTCTTCCGGCTGTGGGGAGAAGACAGCGGGCGGTTGCAGTCCCATGCTGTGGGTAACTTGCATATGGCATGTGTTTGTTGGTGTGGATAATGGAGTGTCTGAATGGTGACTAACACTCTTCCTTTCAGGACTTGAGATAGACAACCCGGGGAGGAAAGGAAATGGGTTGGAAGAGGAAAGCAGGACTAGCTAGAGGGGTTGGGTCTCGGAAGTATCTGATTCTTGGGTTTTGTCATCATTTGCTGGTCTTTCGTTTGTTTTTGTTTCTGGCGAGGAGATTGTAGGTGAAAGGGGGAATTGAATTGTGATCGTTTGTTCTACTGTCTCGGAGGTGAGCAAACGGTGAAGGGGGGGTATAGAGTTATGTTCTGTGTTTGTTTCATTCAGCTGAGCGCATCGGTGCCTTTTACTCTACCCTTTTCCATCTTTGCGGTTCGGGATCCGAATTGGATGGCGCGTTTCTTCTCGCGGGCGACATTGGTCATGCCCAGACAGAGAGCGACCAGGCGCAGGGCTTTCTTTTCGGAGTCGATTCCTGCTTCGGCGTCTCCTTCTTCTGATGTGGTTTCACTGGCGGCGGTGGTTCCGAAACCGCATTTCTCCCAGACAGGGAGTTGCACGACCCAGGAGACAAAGTCTTCGTCCAGAAAAGGGAAGCGCGCTTCGCGACCCCAGTGGGCGATGACTCGATTGTCACGGCCCAGGTTGCGCTTCCCCAGGCGACTCACATCAAGGTTGATCTCGTCAATCAGACCGGCGAATCCGTCGCGCGAGAAGGCAGCCCCATGTCGTGAGTAGCCCGCAAAGAGCTCGTCTGCACCGAGGCCGGAGAGGAGGACGCGGGCGGCGGTGGTGTACGAGGCTGGTTCGTGATTGCCCTCTGGCTGGTGGCTATCGTACGCTTGGCCCTGTCCGCGAGAGGCAAAGTACAATGCGCATGCAATAGACATATCCATCTCCGTGTTGTGTGGCCTCATTAGCCGCTTCACCGTGTCTCGGTGCGCAAGGGTTTCTGTATACGGAATGTCAATGGCGACGAAGCGCCAATTTCGACCGGGGCAAACCCGCTGGAGCTCGGCGAAGGCTGCTCGACCCGTCATTCGATCGGGACAGCTTTCGTACACGGAGCCTATATCCCCACCTCCACCTTGTTTGGCGGCTGCAGCTGCAACCCGAGGGTTCTCGAAAGCGACGTTAAGGAGGTCGATTGTTTCGTTTTCAGGGAGGATCTCGTGGGACAGTCTGGCGAGCAAGGAGCAGTCAAGGCCTCCTGAGAACAAGACAGCAACTTTGACTCTGCTACCGGTCGGTGATGTCGGAGGTTCTCGCACATTGTTTATTCGTAACGCTAGGGATTGGCGCAGCTTCTGTTCCAGGGCTGAGATGACTGGACTTTCGGTAGTCAGTGGTGGAGCGATGGATCCTTCGGGAAGAGATCGGTTCATCGGAGGAATGGGGTTTTTCTAGTTTGTTGTTAGCAGTCGCGATCGCTCAAAAGACGTGGGAAAAGCGCATACTGGACGAAGGGGGGATTCTTCCTGATCCCAGAGCAGGGTGTGTATGCTGCCCGTAGAGAAAACGACAGCACTGCCGCTGGCTCTTGAGCCTGAGCCTGAGCGACTGAAAGCATGCTCGAGGTCGATCATATATACTCCATCTGTCTCGACCTCGGTGAAATGAGTGGTAGTTGTGCTGTCACACAGACTACAGACCTTGAAGTTGCCCTCATCATCAACACCCTGCAACAAAGAGCGTCGTCCCAGACAGTCCCTGGTGAAGTAAATCTTCGAGTTGACAGCATCGTAGAACACAAAAGCGAAAGGGCCGGAGATACTACCGATGACATCCACGACCCTTTGGACGACATCCGGAGAGTCCTGCTGTTCCGGTGAGTCTGCATTCGGCCCGTTCACGGCTTCCAACAAGAGACTAAAGATCAGTTCAGCATCGTTGCCATTGATCGATTCACCTTTGATCTTCCAGGCGTCACCATTGAAGCAGAGCACGGATGCGGTATTCGCATCTACAAGAGGTTGAGGGACCACATGGTCGCCTCTCATCGACAAGACGGTGGAGGCGAAGCTAAGAAAAACAGTTGCGGATGCTCCGCCGATTGTTTGATTGCCGATCACATTGTGTTCCACAGTGTGGACGTGGTAGTTGTCCGGTCCCCTGCACCGTAGCAAGCAGCAGGTCTCCTCGTTGGGAAGTACAGCTTGCGAAGCTCCAAGCGAGAAGAAGATACCACACATGATAGTACCCAAGCCGCGAGTTGTTGACGAAGGAGAAATGGCGAAAAGCACAGCCAGAAAGGCGGCGGAGGTCGGGGCAATGATGATCCTCCCCCCCGCCGCTGATTGCGGGCTGACATCCTCGGAGCTGTCGGGGACTCGGAGCTCATCTTCCCCTCATCCCCATCCCCAGGCAAGCGCTTGCTCTGCAGGTTTGAGATTGCTTACTCTTGAGAGTGGTGACTGCATGTATGTACAGTACTGAGTCGAGCTGATCCTCTCCTTTTGCTTCAACAGTTGAGGCTGATGTCAGTTGCCGCGCGACAGCTCCGACGCTCACTCCGTCCCCGAATGCCCCCACTCCAGGATGATCCGTGTTGCTACCTAACGCATTCTTTCTAAAATTCCTGCTTGACGTCGACGTGCATGCCGGTAGCTTATGTCTGCCACAGAACCCACGGAGTCGCCGGCTTCCCCTATCCAAGGGGAGCACCATCAGCCCATTCTCGATGAAGAAAGTCGCAGTGACCCTCAAGTGACTACTACCGGCCTCCATTCAACGGCGCAGGGTCAGGATGATATTTCTCCCCAACCTGAGGATCCCAAACCAACCGAGATGAATCAAGACCCTCAACCCGAGGCGCAGAGCGCCGCTAGTTCCCCGCATCCACCCTCTACGCCAGCCGAGAATCCGCAGTCACTTCCGGAGAAGTTGCAGGGGCTTTCGATCGTGACTACCAAGACCCCCGAACCTATCGCAACCCCTGGCACCGACATACCTCCCACGCCTCCTGCTAAAGACGAGTCGTATTTCACTTCGAAGACCCAATCTGCCGGGTCCCCCCGCTCCCCTCCAATTGCCCTCTCTGAGAAGACCAACAAAGAATTACCTGAGGTTCCCGGCGATGTTGAAGGACGGATTAAGAAAGATACAGTCGGCGGAGGTGGGGGCCAGGATAGCGATTCCCAGTCAGAGATTCAAAGTATCATCGACCAGTTTCAGGACACGGCACATGCCGATAAGGAGGAAACCATCATGTCACCCCGGCTGGAGCTGGCGGAACAATTCTTCGGTGGGCAGGGTCATTTTCCGCCACGCAAATCAAGCCTAGAACACAGCAAGGCGAGTCCAGAGGAGATGTCTCTACCCGGGACCTCGATCGCCTCGCCTGAGAAGCAGTCCATCAGGTCTCTACGTGAGAGTTCCATCACTGAGGAAGCAAGGTTGAGCCGACGGTCATCCACTTCGACGATTCCTCCACCCCCTGAACCCGAATCTGATCAACCGTTCGATTTCCATCGCTTCCTGGAACAACTACGGCATCGCACGGCAGACCCGGTCGCCAAATTCCTAAGATCCTTTCTGAACGAGTTCGGCAAGAGACAATGGATGGTCCATGAGCAGGTTAAGATCATCAGCGACTTCTTAGTCTTTATCACCAACAAGATGGCTCAGTGCGAGGTATGGCGCGGTGTCTCTGACAGTGAATTCGACAACGCCAAAGAAGGTATGGAGAAGCTGGTTATGAATCGACTATACTCTCAAACATTCTCCCCGGCTATACCTGGCCCGCCTACGATTCCCAGAAGCGCGAGCAGAAGCAAGCGGAGAGAGCTGGAAAGGAATCATGGGCCTTGGAGGCGGGGACAGCACCAAGAGGACATTGAGCGGGATGAAGTCTTGGCTCAGAAAATGCGCATATATAGTTGGGTGCAAGAGGCGCACCTGGACATACCACCTGTGAGCACACATGGTCGGCGCTTCTTGAACCTAGCCCAGCAAGGTTGGTGTAGTTGATTGCTTTCCCAGGGTGACTGCTTACAAGGTACAGAACTTCTAAAGATCAACGGCTACCGGGCACCCCGCGATAAGGTCATTTGCATACTCAACTGCTGCAAGGTGATTTTCGGTAGGTGAACAACATATCCGCAGGGTTAAGAACGGAAAATATTGACAGTCACTCCAGGCCTGCTAAGAAACTCGAAGCGATCCGATACGTCGGCAGATTCGTTCGTTCCGCTCCTAATATATGTGGTGCTTCAGGCCAACCCTGCGCATTTGGTATCTAATATCCAATACATTCTGCGCTTCCGTAACCAGGAGAAGCTCGGGGGCGAAGCCGGTTATTACCTATCATCCTTGGTTAGTCGACCATGTCTGTCACGTTTCTTCTTTACGGCCGTATTCTGACTTGATGTCTAGTCCGGAGCTATCCAATTTATCGAAACCCTTGACCGCACAAGTCTCACAGTGAGTGATGAAGACTTTGAGCGGAACGTTGAAGCTGCTGTTTCGGCTATCGCTCAACAGAACCGCGAATCGGAGACGATGGAACGCGAGCGCAAGTCCTTGGAGCGCAGATGTATGGAGCGTTCCGCGGAGAGCTCGCAAGTAGCCTCAGTGCCGCGTGCCTCGATGGATGCTCCACGCCCACCCGGGCGGAGAGACACCCCACAGCCCAGTGACGAAGAACAAGCGCCTGTAGCAGGGCTGCTGCGCACCATTCAGAAACCATTATCCACCATCGGCAGGCTCTTCTCCGACGAGCCAGACTCACCCCAAGATCGCCCTGCGCGGTCAGGATCGCCCGCGCGACTCACACCGAATATATACCAGCCGCCTCGTAACAGCAGCGAGGGACGACGATCGGGTGAACGACCACGTAGTGCCATGCCGCCACAGTCGACGAGAGCTCTCGATTCTCAGGATGCCGCCGCTCGTCAGGCTAGCGCCGAGGACGCCGAGGCCCGTAGGATACAACGTGCTGAGCACAACAATGTGGTGGAGACGTTGTCGAATATGTTTCCCAATCTTGACCGTGACGTGATTGACGATGTTGTCAAGATGAAGGAGGGCCGGTAAGTTACATCAGCAGTTTCGCTGAGCTATTCTCGAGCTGACACTAGCAATAGGGTCGGGCTGGCTGTTGATGCGTGTCTCGCCCTCAGTGCAGAGTGAAAAGGAAGTTGACATCTATGAGTGATAGAGGATAAGCAGGTAGTTGGAGGCGCCAGTGCATGAAAGGAGCTCCTGCTGCAGCTATGTGTACTTGACCACCTGAGCTACATGCACATAATATGGCAATGCTGTCGGGAATGGCCTTAGCTATAGAACATTCAAGTCGATATCGAGACTGCTTGAGCAATAGCAATCATGCTGCGAATACTAGTCCGTACATACATCGAGCTTTAGCCTTTAAGTCCATCTTTAGATAAACCAAGAGCCTCGGGTCCTCCGATTTTCTCCTACGGAGTACAGTGAGCCCACCCCTTTCTTCCCAATGCAGCAGCTTGAGCCTTAGGCCGCGGGGAATGAGCCCAGGGAAGCATGTAAATCACATGACTTGCCTCTCCACCAATAGTATTCAACCACAGAGTCTCGCTTCCGACTAGCGCGCGCTCGGTCCCCACCGAGCCGTGTATATAAGCCGCGTCCGCCCACCCCCCTTTTACACTTTTTCTTCTTTCTTTTCTTCATACTTACCTTGTTTGGGTGACTGCGATCAAGAAGGCGGTTCACCACAGATTGGTCCCTGCATTGCACAGCGCGGCGGAACAGTCTGTTCAACGGCCTTCGGGTCATTGACAGGCGTATTCTTTGGCACTCTTCTCTCTTGAGAGAACCCTTTTTCCTTTTCATCAGATCTCGAGCCAGTGGCTCGAGGGTGGAGAAGAGGTTGTAGCTTTGTCTCTGTAGGAGTTGGCTTCGAGTAAACACAGGTGTTTGTTACTCCGGTAGTGAGTGGGCTTGGGTGTTGTCCCTCGAGAACTTGTAGCTTCGGTCGCCGAGCTCAGCTAGCCACTCCGTGGTCCATGCCATCCCGATGACGTTGAATCGCCACCCGTCTGTCGCCCCGTATATATGCTGTCATCCTGCTCCCAACCTGTCGCCAACCAAACAAACAATCTCAACTTCATTGCCTGCTTAATTGTCTCTCCTACCTCAACCACTATCCTACCTACCTTACACACCTCGCGATTTATCCGCACGCCAACCAACCATCTAAAATGCCTATCCCAATCCCTCCCGCCCTCGACGAGACCACCCAGTCCTCCCCCGCCACCGAGAACAACCCTACCACATCCTCGTCCACCAACACCACAAACCCAAGCTTCTCCTCGTCGAACCCTTCGCACTCCGACAACGACAGACCACTGAGCAAAGAGGAAGCCGACCGGTTATACGAAGAGCGAATGGAGGAGGAGTACGCGAAGCGCGAGGGCGGTGCTTGATCTGACCAAGCAGCCCCAGCGGCAGCACCATAATCTACCTACCTGATGGGATGAATGTCTGTGTATATCTATCTACCTGTGAACATACCATGCGTGATACAATACCTCAACAAGTCTCGTCATTCCTGCTCCTTTTCTGGAATGCATGCAACAAGCACAAATCCTCTTCGTAGAACACCGTAGTTGCACATAGTAAACTAAACCCACAGTGGCGTGAAATAGGTTAGTTATCACAGCGCATCTCCTTCACCACGCCCCCTACCACAAAAAAGGACTTGCAAAAGAAAGCTCACCACCCGATTCGAACCCCCGCCAACCATCCACTTATGCAGAGGACATGACACCCCTACCTCGAAAAGAGGTCTGAGAAAGATGCAAAAAAAAACTGGTAGCTTCTCTTTGATTGAGCGTGTCATCCTTAGTGCAGGGGCCATGCTAATCTTCTCTGTATCGTTTCAAATTGACCAAATGCCCGAAGGCACAGGTTCATGATTACATTGGGCTATATGGGAAGGACGGGTAGCAGGGAAAGGTTTGATTGGTTGGTAGTCTGGGCGGTGCGGGAGGGCAGAATTTGCGGAGGCACAGGGCTTACCTCTGGTTTGACTGTAGATGGTAATCTAGGTGTGAGAACTGGGTTGTGCTGTTTGGGGAGGGGTAAGGTTGATTGAGAGTGGTTGCTTGTGCTGGAGGGTTGAAGGAGGTTTGGTCTACGCGCAGTGCGCTAGAATGGTCTGTTGGTTGGGGAAGAGGTCCCTCGAGGGTTGCATTCTCCCCGCTTGTTGCGCATGTTTCAGGGTCTGTCTGCTTCCCTGGATAATGGTGATTGTAAGTGGGTTAGCATTAGCAGACTAGCAATCTCTGAGATTGACGGTCCAGCAGGCGGTTTGGTAGCGGGGGAGCACGGCCAGGGCAACAGAGTCCAGAGTACAGTACAACAAGAAGCAAGAAGGAGAATAGATACTCCTCCGTGGTGCCGGGAAGTGGGTGGGACAGCTACAGGCTAGCAGGTCTGGCTCCTCATCCGCTCCAGCGTCCATGAGCTCGGCTTCGAGCCGTCTACATATCAACTCGCATCTATAGTCTCGACATATGTGACTGCGTAGGGAATTTTCACCGTAATGTAACTAATGCATAAAATCCCACCTATCACTTAACATATTCTTAGAGATTCATTGTGTCCGACCACCAGGAAGAAATAATGTCTAGCGAATGTAGGGAAGCAGTGTTTGAACCGATTCCTGGAATTGTTCTTCTGTCAATCGAGCCTGCATTTGTTATTCGATGCTTGAGGTTCGACTAAAGAAACACAGGAGACTCCTCTACCGCCGCTCCAAACGCAGGACAAGCCCTTAGAAGTGACTCGAGCGTCGGCAACCTGCATACAGGCATGCCGTCTGTTCGGAGTTTTTATTCGCAAACGTGCCAGTTGCAATTGATATATCTACTCTACACATCATAAAGTTATCTATAGAGACTTTAGCTATGTAAGCCCTCACCTGCTGCTGACGTAGATACGCGAGCATCATATTTCCGTCAACAGAAATGCATAGTTGTACCGGTCTTGTTCTTTTCGCCCTCATACTTCAGAGCACAGCAACTGCCTCGCCAGACCAAAGCGACGAACCACTGCCACAATCAGGCCTCCGTGAGCCCAGGCCCAATCTGTACGTTGTTCCTGCCATCATGTTGTACTGACTGGGAGATGATGCCAATCACAATTCACAGAGCCACGCAGACCATTACGATCCGGGAGATTCAGATTCCTACATCTGTTGAGTCGGTGCGCAGGACCGCACTCCCAACATCCTATCTTTCCCAGATAGCTGACCCAGCAGCCCGGGCGTCGATCTTTAGCGAGATACGAGACGGTCTCCGCCCTGAGTGGTATAGCGCTCTGCGTGCGGATGTGAAGCACTTCTTCTCCACGGCATATTCGGCCGCTGGTGTGCGTCATGCGAAATCCCGTGGTGGTGTACCTGCACCTGCACCGACTGGACTGGGACCTGGGGTGATTGGTGTCGCTGCAGTGATGGGCGTGATGAACGCTCTTTGAAGTGCTTGTTTGGTCTTGTCCAGTAAAGGAGGTATGCGTTGAGCAATTTGCTCTGCGTGTTGCGTTGGTAAATGAGTTGAGGGTTTTTTTTTTTAGTTTTTTTTTTTTTTTTTTTTTTCCATAGCGAGATCCCGCTTCGTGACATCGTTGCTTCGATCTGCCTCGTTGTCTGCTTCTGCCTCGGGCAATATGGATCGTTATATCGCAGGTAGCCGTGGAAGGTCTCAGCCGGCTTCCCTTTGTTGGGACAGAGGATCTGTTCTGTATCGAAGCTCTACACCTCCACGAGACATAGCTTGCCTGCCCAGCCAGTACAGCAAGGAAGAAAATGACAGGGGTAGTAGTCGATGGACCATAAATTGAGTCGAGAGAGGCCTCGTGTCTTCAGCAGGTGTCCCCACGCCAAACTTAAAGAAGTCTCTGAGAAACAAGCATCTGAACAATAGTCCTCAAGATTCGAAGCCGTCTAGCCAAGACCGGTACGTATTCAGGTCTCATTCTTGACTCGTAACCTGAGGGAGACCAGGTGGATATACTTCCCTTAATGTCGAACTAATATCCCTTGGCAAAGTCAGTGCTCCATGGTGCTGGAAAAAAATAGTATAACAGAAACTCCCTGCATTGGAAAAATTGCTAGCGTGTCTCCAACTCTGTTGGAGAGCTGCCACTATCGATAAGTAGATCATGGGCCGTCTGGGGCGAGCTTACGGCCTGTGTCCGAGACCGGGCAATATCCGCATAATATGCCGGGACGTGGGGAGCTTGCGAGAAAAAAACCTAAACAGGTAGCCTTCGCCGAATGGGAAGCACCAGCGCATTTGCGCCGTCGTAGTTACGGCGCAGATGCTATGCCTGTAGTTCAGACAGCGTGGTCTGCACTGGGGCCTTGTGCTGCGGCTGTGCTATGATGTCGCAAGCTCGATCATGATGTCAACCATGACAGAGAAGCTGTTGAACAATGGGATGATGTTGTTCACTGAAGCTTGAGCTGATCCAGATAATCTCAGGGCCGGAGATGAGACAGCATCGGGCAAGACGCTGTAACGCGACCATGACGCCAGTGAACCTGACACGAACCCCGCTCAGGAAGTCTCATAGTGTCCCCCAACACTCAAGTGAGGCGGCGAGCCGTGTCCGATGCGGTGCGGGATTCTCGACAAGCTCCTTCTTCGGTTGTATGGCTGCAGCAGTGGTTGACCCCCTCTCGGGAAATTCCCACCCCCCTACCTGCAAGAGGTATCGATTAGCCAAGTCCGAGCGAGTTGGTGGTCTGCAGCAGCTGGCACTGACCACTCAGCAGACTGGAAAATGTCATCAACAGCGGTGTTTCACCAATCAGTCTCGGGGTATTGGGTTAACGCCGAAGCAAATCGAGCGCGGTCCGCGGATGATCTTCGCCCGCTGACCATTATCCACTCCCTCATTGGTGGACAACCAGGCAGCCTGGAAGGGCCTTCCCACGTAAAGAACAAAAAGTTGTTTTCTAAGAGGATCCAAAGGGGGTCCCTATAAATATATGGAAGGACTCCTCTTCAGACGAGATGAGGGGTACTCGTGAGAAGATCAAGTCAAAAAAGAAGCCTTCCAGAATCGTTCGCTCTTCTTCTTCCGCAGTTCTTCGTGACGACCTCAACTTCCTCTTTTCCAGCCTTACCGGAATTGTAGCGAAGGTCTAGAATCATCCCGGCCTCGCTTTTTCCGCCGGTCCAGTCCTGACGTCAGGCCTCAGGCCAACCAACACCGACAAACCATCCCATTGTCGAATCCTGAAATCCTTCCATTCTATACCATCAACCAAAACACAATCTCTCCATCCCATCATGGCTCTTCTTTTCATCAAACAAAAGCTCTTCCCCGGAAGTCAGCAAAAAGCTTCCAGCCCATTCGGTTCGTGCCCCACTTGTCCTGACTTTGGCCTCCAGCCCTAAAAGCATCAGCTAACATAACTATACTTTCAGTCAAGCCGTTGTTGTCCAACTCCGAAGCCGATGAGATCTATGTCAACCGCGACTTGGAGGCTCAACGCTCCTACGACACTTTCCGCCCTGAATCCCCCGTCTCGGATGTGGACAGCACCAGCACCAGCACCAGCACCAGCACCAGCTCTCGGTCGCGCATCAACCCCCGCATTGTCTCCGATGCGATTCTGGGACTGTCGGATGGATTGACCGTGCCGTTTGCCCTGAGCGCGGGCCTTTCTGCCCTCGGAAACACCAAGGTGGTCGTGCTGGGTGGCTTGGCCGAGCTGACCGCTGGTGCCATCTCCATGGGACTGGGCGGTTACGTTGGAGCCAAGAGTGAAGCGTAAGTTGGTTCCTTTGCCTGCCATGCTTCAACCTTTCAAAACACTCATTAACAGTTATCGCAGTGAGTCATACGAAGCCACCGTCCGCGAAGCCAAGGAGCTGATTGCCTCCTCGCCCGCCGAAACCACCGCTATTGTCCACTCCATCTTCTCGTCGTACCGTCTCCCCGCCGAAGTCATTTCCGAGATCAGCCACTCGCTGCACGCCTCGGAGGAGCGTCTCCTGGAGTTCCTCATCAGCTTCCACCACAAGGAGTCCCAGCCCGACTGCAACCAGGCCTGGATCTCGGCGATCACGCTTGCGCTGGGCTACTTCGTCGGCGGCTTCATCCCGCTCATCCCGTACTTCTTCGTCAACCAGGTCATCCTCGCGCTGTACATGAGCATTGGCGTCATGGCCGTCACGCTCCTGGCCTTCGGGTACATCAAGACGTGTGTCGTGCGCGGCTGGACCGGACGCGACAACATCGTCGCCGGTCTCAAGGGCGGAGTGCAGATGGTGTTTGTGGGCGGTGTGGCGGCGGGGGCAGCCATTGCTCTGGTCCGACTGATCGACGCGGGGGATGTATAACCAGCCCGAAGATTTCTTTGCGACCCGTCTGGCCAACGCCAACCTTCCTCTCGACCCTCTCGACCTTGTCTTCGACCACCAAAAAGTTCACTCACGCCATAATGACATGTACAAATATATAGATACCACGGATATAGAGCCGGCGTTAATGCTTCCATACAACATAATAATGAAAATCTCACATATTCTTCATGGACCAATCTCCTTCTCCACACTCCAAACAATATAAGTCAACAACCACAACCACCCTTCCCTCTCATCCCCATACCCCCTCACCCCCCCTTTGCAATCTAAGAATCCCCCAACGCCAACCCAACCAACTCCCTCCCTCTCTCCCCCAACCTGACCTCCGTCAACGCCAACCCCCTCCCGCGCTCCGACATCTTCCCCCACGTCTTGCGCAAGATCGCCACGACCTTCTCCTCCTCATACCCATCCTGGAACCCCTCCAACTGCTCCTCCAAAAACACAAGGCACGCCACATCCTCCAGCACCTGCGCCTCAGCATCCACCTCTTTCCCCTTCAGCCCTTCCTTCCGGATCAGCTGCCCGACGCGCTGCGCCTCGGCCTCCGCGATCCCGCTCGCCACGCACACCTGCACCGCCATCTCCGCTTGCCGGCGCGCCAGTCCCGTCCGCCACGCGTAGTACCCCGCTTTGCCTGCCGGGTAGGTCGCGCGCGGCACCTCCCAGCGTTTGAGGTGTTGGGCGCGGATGGCGAGTTGGAGGGCCGAAGACGGGTTGGGGGTGTGGCGGTCCAGCCAGGCGGTCATGCGCTGGGCGTAGTGTAGTTCGTTGGGGGTGCCGGTCGTGGGGTCTGTGGTGGGGTCGGCGCTGTGGAGGGCGTCGATGGCTTGTAGGGCGCGGGCAAGGGGGTCCATCTTTTCCTTGGTTGCTGATTGCCTTTTTGAATGGATTCGTTTTGAAGGGTTGGGGGTTTCGTTGTTTAAAAGGTGGGTGTAACGATTGACTGGCGAGCGGTGGGTTGGTAATGTAGTGGTGGTGGTGGTGGTGGGTGGGGGGGGAGGAGGAACGGGAAGCAGAAGCAGATGCAGGTGCCCTGAGCCTATCTAAGTATTTCTGATAATCAAATGCCGGGGACGGGATTGGGCCGATCTCGGGTCTGTGGGTTTTGCGACTTTATCTGCTATCGATAACACACACCGGCGGGCTTTGTCCTTATCGATAATCGTGAATTATCTGTACAGTACTTTCCAAGGCGAGGGGTTCAGCTGTACTGTTACATAGAGCTTGGTTCTTATTTAAAACTTATTCGTACTCCTCTAGTGGCCCGTTATATCAAGCTTACTGCCACTTACTCCCAAGCGCTAAAAACTCCTGTCCCCTCGCCAATGACCGCGATGGCTCCGCGCCCAGCCACTCCGGCTCCAGGCGATCGAGATTGTCCTCGATTTCCCACCCCCGTCCTCCCTCGACGTAGATCGACTTCCCATTAATGGTCGGGTCCGCTACCAAGCCCGCTACGATGACTGCCACACTCAACGGAGAGTTCACCGGTAGCTGCGCCTGCTTCCAGCCTTCCTGGAGGTTCTTCACCATCTCTGTATCTGTCATCCACGGACAAACGGCATTCACGCGCAGCTGATGCTCCGGGGCGGGGAGATACGGCCGCAGCGAGCGCATCAGCCCCAGGACTCCGTGCTTGGTCGCCTGGTAGAGGAACATCCCCGGGGTCTCCTTGAAGCCCGCGACGGAGGAGATGAGCGTGAGGGAGCGGTCAGTGTGCGACGGTCGGTTCTGGCGTAGATACACGGCAGCGATACGAGCCACATAGAGGGTCCCGAGAAGGTTGACGTTGAGGACGGTTGTAGAAGGGGTCTGTGCGTTATTATTTTTTTTTTGTTTCGTGTCAGCGCAAGCTAATCTGGGAGCAGGCAGTCTGCGTCTTTTCTCACCTCTCGCAGGGTCTCTAGCGTCAGATCAGGATCGAACCAGTTTCCGATCTCGAGGACTCCCGCCCCAGCGACGACGTGGTCGATCCGGCCGTAGGTCTTGTAAGCGGTGTCGAATAGATCGAGAATGGACTGGTAGTCGGTCACGTCGGTCTCTTGGAATATCGCTCTTGAAGGGGTGGACGAAGACGATGCAGCGCAGACGCGCTCGACGAGGTTCGCACCAGCTGCGACAGCGACGTCACCAACGCAGACGTAGGCACCGTGCTTGCAGCTGTATTCCACCAGACTCGCGCCGATGCCATTTGCCCCTCCTGGTGATGATTGGGTTAGCGCCCGCCTTGGATAATATTTCCGGTGCTCAGCTCCGGAGAAGGGCGCACCCGTGATCAAAATGACTTTGTCCCGCAATGAATCTGCGGTGAGGCTACTCTCCGGGCGAAAACGGGCCATTGTCTTTGAAACTGCCGGGTGTGTAGCTCATTCTTAGTGTCGGGGAGGGCATTGGCAGGCTTTTAATTCTTTATCCTGCGTCAATCGTCGCATTATACTTTGTCTTCCTTGGTTGTCGCTGTGCAGATGATGCGCGCAAAGTCTGGTTCGGGATACGAATTGGATCTGCATGTGTTCATCGTCATCTGTGGGGAAGCCGAGCCCGGGGTTGCGATATGACAGGCGGGTTTCCCGAGCTCGGCCCCTGCAGCTGAATCGCTGAAGAATCCACTGAGATCACGGAGTATGTACCGTACGACGTATACTTCCTTGAAATCATCAGCCGGTCCCGGGAATCCGGATATACACTGGAGACGAGGGGTAACACTTAAAGAGAGACAGTGCGGTGTTGGGGAAGGATGTTTCGTGGACCTTGAAGTACAAACTTCCTTTACTACAGCTTCCTTCTTCACCTTTTCACTAACCTACCATCTACTCCACACCCTCTCTACATAACAAAAACAAAATGCTCGAAACCCACCACCACATCGCCTCCACCAAAGGCCTCTCAAGCATCACCACCTTAATCACCGACCCAACCACCGGAGCCGCCGTCCTCATCGACCCCCCATTCCTGCTCCCCGACGCCCACTCCGTCCTCCGCTGGATCCAAAAAACCACTTCCGCCGCGGGGGGTGCCGACCTCAAAGCCATCTTCGTCACCCACCACCACCCGGACCACTTCTTCTCCGCCAACCCCATCCTCGACGCCTACCCGGCCGCCAAGTTCTACGCTGCCCCTTACGTCCTCGCCGGGATCGAGCGCGAGTACGCCGAGAAGGTGGCTTACTGGCCCTCCGTGATGGGCGCGGAGAACGTGCCGGCCACACCCCGGAAGCCCGAGCCCTTCCCCTTCAGCTTTTTCCTGATGGAGGCGGCGCCCGAGAGTCCGATTGTTCTGCTGGGACCGCTGCAGGGCGACGCGGTCGATCATACGGTGTTTTGGTTGCCCAAGGAGCGGACGGTCGTCTGTGGGGATACGATTTACGGGAGGAGTACGCATGTTTGGTAGGTTTTCTATTTCATTTTTCTGCCTTTGTTTTTGATCTGCATAGCGCGATGATGATGCCTTTTTTCTTGTTTGCACTGCCGAGAACCTAGGTTCCTTCGGGGGTGCGTTAGAGAACAGTATGGGGCTGGCTGGACTGTAACTTACACAGTACAATCCTACCTCGGACCTTGCCACTATATCTGCCGATCTCACATCCGTGCCCCCCCGCTCGCCGGGAGGAACTATATCGACCTTCCCACAACCCTCCCCCAACCAACACACCCTTGAAACTCCCCATCACCCACTACCCAACTAACCAACAAACAAAATAAAGGGTCGAAGAACTCGAAACCCCCGCCCTCCTCGAAAGCTGGCGCAAGACCCTCGACCTGCTCGCCCTGCTCGAACCCACCAAGCTCATCCCCGGTCATTTGGAGGAAGGCTGGTCGCTGGACTGCGCCGCGGACCTGGCCCACACCCGGCGGTACTTGGACGTGTTCGCCGAGAAGGTGACGTACGCGGCCACCCAGCCGGGCGTGCAGGAGCTGTACGACTTCTTCCGGGACGAGTTCCCGCAGTGCCGCGAGAACCTGGAGTTCTTTTTGGGCCACCTGGCGAATCAGTTCGGGGAGGGCGGGACGGTGTGGGAGGAGAATCGGTGTCAGGATTTGGGCGGGAGGACGGTGGAGGGGTTGTGTGGGTATTGGTTCAAATAAATAAATCGGCTCTAATGGGTGGGGGGGGGATGGGGGCAAGAGGGTTTACATGCATCAGTTTGAAATCTCTACAAGCCTTCAGTTGTTCTACTGTAACAGTTGGCTACTCAGCCAAAATCACCACTGTGCACCAGTATATTCCATTCCATCCCTATTCATTCCTATCCATCTAATAGTAGTAAGTAATGTATCACGGCATTCATGGGTAAATAAATGCCTAAGCAGACTGCCAAGCAGAAAAGAGAAAAAAGACGACCTGCACGGTCAGTCAACACATCATCCGTGGCGAGAGCACACTCCCCGACCCGTAACGCAAGATGAAAGTACAATCCGGCCTTGAGTCGCTGTCAACGGCTGTCTTCGGGTTACAGCTTCAAAGGCCTCGGTGAAAGATATCAGAATAACAGATCCAAAAAGACGCATGAAAGTGGAATCGAGATGGCCAACAAACCAATTAGTGCAACAAAGAGTGCCAGCGCAACTGTGTCATTACAGCTTTGGATGGGGGGAGCCACTGGCCATTCGAAGGTGAAAAGAGACATAGCATAGAAACAGCGAAGAATAGAAAGTAAAGGTCAAATAAGCAACCATTTCCGCAACTGATAAATTCAAATGACTCCTTCAACGCCGTCCCATTGTTAAAGCCGGGTATATCCAGCACCGTGATGCAAAAATGTACGGAGAAATGATAGAGTCTCGGGGGACGGTCAGACACATCGAATCTGACATGACGGGCCCCGTTCTGGAAGCCCTCACCGGTCCCTCGCCTTTAAAAGAGGATTTCGAAACGATGCATGTGAAGCAGAGAGGAAACAAAAGAGAAAAAATTGCGAACAAGCCAATGGTGCTTTTGTTGCCATCCCGACAAGCTTGCTGCTGTGTCGCTCGCTGCTGCTGCCCGTTTTATCTGGCCCCAATCCCAAACATACCTACCCCGTAACTTCCACCGCGGTCAGGCAGAGGGGTAGATATCTTCGAAACGTGGTCCTTTATGCAGTGAAGAGAAAAGCAATTAGTATGTTAAAAGCCCAAAGCACCATCATCATCCGAAGGCCCTACCTTCTTCCGTTTCTTCTTTCCCATGCCATCACTAGCCGAGTAAAATGCACCGTCATCATCGTCATCTGCGTAGCCTTCGCCGTATCCGACGAAGCTATTGTCGTCGTAGTGCCGTTTGCGCCCCCGACTGGGTCGACTCCGTTCCGCGTCTGAGACACCCGGCCCAGGAGTCCCATTCGCTTGCATTCGAGCTCCATTCGGAGGTGCAACGGCCTTCTTGCCAGTATCACCGCCGCCGCCAGCATGCTTGGACGGTTTTTCGTGACCCAAAACATCTTCCCATTGTTCGCTGTTGGGGACCGCACCGGGCTCCATTTTCATAGCCTTCAATTGGAGCGCGTGCAACGCAGAGTCCATATCAGCCACCTTGATCTCCTTGCCAAACACCTTCTGGTTCTGCCATTCCTCTTCGGGCCACATCG
Organism: Aspergillus aculeatus ATCC 16872; assembly: GCF_001890905.1. Lineage (NCBI taxonomy): Eukaryota > Fungi > Ascomycota > Eurotiomycetes > Eurotiales > Aspergillaceae > Aspergillus > Aspergillus aculeatus. Next base: position 224,693 of record NW_017962987.1, read on the forward strand.
TCATCTGTATCAGTCCGCCGGGTGCGCCAGGCTCATGCTTCACAGGTTTATTCCGGCCCGCAAGTCCCAGCCCCTTGAGCTTGCCTTCGTAGGACTTCCGCAGCCGATTGATCTTCTCTCCTGTCACCGGATCCATTCGGGCGACGGATTTTGCAACGGGGCCTAGCCCGTACAAGGAAATCAAATCCAGGGACGGATCCGGACCAGTCGCAGTGTAGGCTGTGGGATTCATGAAAGCCACTTGTGTTAACCAATTTCAATTCTCAACGATGAACAATTGCAGGGACAAATGGCATTATGAACTGCAGCGGCAACAGCCTGATTAGGGACTGGACTGGGGGAGACTCTTACAGCTTTTGCAGAGATGAAATGCCGAGGAAAAATCGTGTTGCAACGACTCAAGGCTCATACTACCATCAGACGAGCCTGGCACCTCTCTGTCAATGTCCATCGCATCACCGTGAACGGGTAGTCCCGTGGCAGCATAATCACGGACTGCGCCCTCCGAATCTCCTCCTGGCTGCCGGTCGTGATCTGTCCGTCTGTGTTCAGCCCTTTGGGCGGTCGCAAACGCGCCACCAGCAGGGACTACGCCTCCTTCTGAGGGTCCTGACCCCATTGACTTAGCTGGAGCATCGGGTTCGTCAAACGAGGTCGTGCCGGGTATATGTCCGCTCACGCTGCTGGCGGGGGTAGGGAACGAGTTTGCCGACCCGCCTACCACCGGCTGTTGTGATGGCTGGGTAGACATCGGAGCAGAGGACGGAGGGGATGAAAGACTGGTGGGTTGTGAGGTCGCCTGGCTAGGTGAGGTTTGCGAGGGTACGAAGTGGGTGGCATAATTATGAGCGCTTACCGACATCAACGGAGGTGATGTCGGGGTCTGAGGAATCTGATCGGAGGAGATCGTTGGGTGTTGTGGAGTCTCCTTGAGAGACTCGGGAGCGGGAGATGCTGGTGAAGGAGGTCCTACTCGAAATGATGCCGAGGAGGCGCGATCCGACATGGGAGTGCGGGAAGAGAAGGGTGAGAGAGAGAAGGAGGAGGTCGGCCAAAGCCCGAGCAGCCCGCGGCTCGAAATCGGCTGAGGTAGGTGTATATCGATGATAATAATCGGAACTCAGAGTCTGATTTCGGTGGATCTAAGGTCGACCGTCCAGGGGTCCAGGGTGGAGGACAGAGGAGGGGGAGAGGGGGGGAGGTTGGCAGATTATGCCGGTCGAGGTGCGCTCAAGCGGGCCGAGCAAGACGTTCCACGACCGTCTAGTAGTCACGCATTCCAATGAATCGAGGAGAACCGTGGTGATGGTGGGCGAGAAGCGAACTCCACGAATGAAAGCAGTGATCAAGCGTATGATGGGAGAGCGGCCGGTGGTGTGTTGGTATGCGGTGGTAAAAACAGTCGGGGGGGGTGGGTGTAATGAAGAAAGGCGATGGGGGAAGGGAAGAAGCCCTTTGATCCGCAACTGGAGGAGAAACGGACGGCGAGATGTTGAATGACGGCGGGCACGTGATCTGCGCCCTCATTTTCTCGACTGCTGCGACTCCGTAAGTTACCACATTACCAAGTTACCAAGTTACCAGGTTACCAAGTTACCAAGTTACCAAGTTACCGCTCAGGGCTGCAACTGGAACTGCAGCAATTCTTCCCTTTCAGGCTTACTTCCGCGGAACTAGTAACTTCCAGACGCCCAGGGCCCGTACTGCGTTGGTACTGGTACTGGGACTAATACTCAGCCGATACCGATACAGTACCATATGTTACAATCCAAGTGTAACGGGCCGAGAATTCACCCCCTCCTCTCCTCTCGGAGTAACAATACTGTACTTAATGCAGGAGACTCGAGTTGCCTCAACCCATCTACAAAACATGGAGATGAGGACTGCTTCTCTTCAACGATAAGCCGATATTACTACTGAGTTGCTTCCGTCGCCCTTTTCCATGAACTTCTTTTATCAGCTCAAGACACATCTCATACTACACTGTCAGATCATTTCCCCCTCCTATCATGCAGTGGCGAATTTCCTTCAGGAAACCGTTCTTAGATGAGTGAGGGTCATTTATTACAAACAAGTGCCTCCGCACTTTAGTTCGCTAGACACAGAAGAACCGCCACCGTGCATCTCCACAGTGCAACCAGCCTAGAACAATGCCAAATTTTCAGCATGATAAAGAATCTTTTGTTTCCTGAAGTAGTGCTGGCAAAAGCGTTGCTCCAAACACCAGAGACGAAGCCCATTGGCTTCCCATGGGTATATTGAATGACAAAGACAAGAAGAAATGCCACGCAAAAATAGCAACCACATTAAACAATGAGTTCCCACACCCACAATTATCCAGGTCTGTGGGTACGCGAAGGGAAAATATAGCCATTCCTGGGAACAAAACGAACCCCGTAGATCACGAAGATTACGACTGGTAAAATGTGGCTGACGCCTGAACCAGTCGTTGAGCAGAGACATCTGGAATATTATCCTCTAGCGTCTCCATGAGTTCTAATTGCTCCTGGTGGCTGAGCGTTCGTTCTCGCCAGGAGGGGACAGGGTACGCCCCGTTGAAATACTGGGAGTATTGATCGCCGATCGTGTCAGTCCAGTTCATCGGATCCACAGTGGCATCGACATAGGCCAGATGACCTGCACTTGTGGACGCCATGCTGAAGCCGGGATCCCATCCGGGCAGGCCAGGGACAATAGATGGCATATTGTTGTAGGGAGTCGATGGGTCGAATGTCATATCTGCATATGAGGCAGTTCTGTATGAAAGCGGGCTGAAGGAGGCCTGTGAGGAGGATGAGACAAGGGAGGGAGTAAACTGGCTATCCCAAGACGATATGTGGGTTGCTTTCATTGGCTCCACAATCGGCATGATCGAGGACGATCCAGTGGATGGCACGTGGGGATAAGGGAAGGATGGGTCTGCCGAAGGGCCCCGAGAATATGTACCAGGAGAAGTACTCGTGTCGGGAATGGACGAGTTGCCGGCTCGAAGATTGTGTGAAAGGAGAGATGTGGAGGTGCTTGCCGGACTTGCAACAGACGGTGGTGTCGCAACTTCTTGTGAGGATGGGGTCGCATGGTTAGATGGCGAGTGTACCACGAAAGATTCTTGAGTAGCGTAGGCTCTAAGGCAAGCTGCCACCAAGCTCTTGTATAATACCAATGCGGATTCAACTCCAGGCCACCGCTTCGCTGCATGTACGATGACTTCCAATGCTACGTTGAGGTGGCCTTTCACTTCGTCGATCGGGTGTTCTCTCCGGATATCGGGGTAGGAAAGGGACCAGAGTATGGTGTTTAGGGCCATAAAAAGCGACTGTGTAAAGATCCATGTCAAATCAACAGAGCCGGTAGCGACCTGCTCCTTGTGCATGGCGACATTGAAAACGGACGCTTCATAGCATTTGCGCGCAGCGTCAACCGAAGGCTCGGGTACTTGAGGTGATGGTCGATAGAGGAACACAATCATTGTGTTCCGACGACCATGGAACCTAGAAAATGTCAGCCGCAAGGAAGGGACAGGATGATGAATTGAGCTGACCATTTCTCACTGAGACCGCTGCCTCCATCGTTCTTGGGGCAGGTTGCTACCCAGTCGTCGATCTTCCTGATCATCTGCGTGAACCATGGATCCTGGTCGTTGTTCGGTGTGTCGCGCTTGTTGAGATATAGAATGCGTCGGATCTCCGCCTGAAGAAGTCGCATCTTGAAGAAGTGTATTGCTATGCATTTGGGTAAAATGATTCTGGCCCCTGGTCGTATTCCTTCGCGCGTGATGTTGTGATCTTCTACTGGTTCGAAGAATTTGACGTTGATATGATCGTGGCAGACGGAGTAACAGCTGGGTCGTCCTAGACTATGCGAGAGACCATACTCCATGGATATGACGATCCAAAACAGCCTCCTCCGCATGTCTATTTCCAAGGGATCCAGGAGCTTGCCATCCGACGACCTGGTGATAGTCGCTTCATCGGTAAGTCCAAGGTCCTGACATAGCTTCACGGCCATTCCAACAACCCAATAAGCGGCGGTCCTCGTGGGGGTCAACATCGAGTACTGTGCTATTAGCGCCAGGCATTGCAAAGAACGGAGATCCCTTCGTCTGAGTGATGCCTCAAGGTATGGCAGCGCAGCAAGATAATAACTGTCCGCTAACCCGGCATAAACCGGGCTCATTTTTTGCATGCTAATCGCTATCACTATTCGTAATTGAAAATTCTGACACGGGTCGTCAGACCCATTGAAAACCTCTTCAACGTCTTTACGGAATGTTGGTTCGTGTAGCGTGGGTAGCATAGCTTGTGCTAAAGAGCAGGTCAACCAAAGTCCAAGAGGAGTCACGTAGTCGGGTCATACCCTTCACAGAAAAGACATCAATCAAACGGTAGGTTCTGTGCTTGGGGGGTAGTTTGGTTTGAGGTTCTGAGCTAATCATGGGATAAACTTTAGAGGTCGGCTTGGAGCTCTCGGCTGCGAAAGCATGCTTGATCTCCTGTGCGGTCAATTCGGGAACGACATCCTTGATACTCTTCGAGTCTGTATTTTGCTTGGCCATCTCCATGACCAATCGCGTCATGGCGATGCCACTAGATGGCCCCAAGTACCTCGACTCGTCATTCTCCTTGAACCTGATGCGACCGGCTCCCCGCACCATGAGTTCGGCATCTGCGGCATGCTTGAACTCTTTTTCAAGCTCAGCAAGTTCATTCTCGAGCCTGCGAGCTTTTTCGCGAAGCGATACAATGTAGGTCCTCGATATGGTGCATTTACGGGCCGAATCGTAATATACGCACTTCGCATTGCTGCGCTCGCATGGCGCGCATCTCGGTATTCCTGGGTCGCACCTGGATTTCCGCTATTAAAGGAATTAGCGGGGAATTTATGCTATTGCTCTCGAAGGCAAGATAATCGCGCAGAGTAGGGGTGGCGGTTGAGCGGGGGAAAACACGCACTTGTCTGCACCGGGTGCAAGCGGTCAATGTATGCGCGATGCGGCCATCGGGAGTTTGATTGGAAGGCTCCACAGCCGTGGATGGTGCTTCCTTCCATGGGTTGGTAAAGTGAGGGCGAGAATTCGAGGATGATTGCGCCGCCATGTTGGTGTTGGTGGTAGATGCCCCTAAGAATGGGTTGATCCAGAGATCACAATGCTAACCAAGGTGTATCGTATCGTCAATGGGACATGCCATGAAAGTTGCATGTGGCCCCGGGATTATTTTTTCAAGGTAATGATGATTAAAGAGGGGGAAGGAAATAAGGCCAGGACATCAGGCACAGATGTTTTTGAGATAATGATAGGACACCTGACGAGGCAGCACGTTCGACATGTTCAGGGTTCGTACCGACGTGGGCCCAACGGCAAAGGGTAGGTAGGCGGCGGCGATGTACCTGGGGGGGGCCGAGTGTATGAGAAGAGGACGGAAAGCAAGGGGGAACTTGTGCTGAATGTGGAATGTTATGTAAGCCACTATCACGATAAGTCGATAATGGAGTCCATATTGGCGATCATAAGGAAATGAGGGAGAATATGCAGACTAGTTTTCTGGGTGAACAGGTGGGATGGGGCAAATACAGAGGAGTAGGTAGCAGGAGGAGGAGTTGTTGAAGAGGGGATGATGGGGAGGGGGGAATGATGGGAAAGTGGAATAGAGGCGGAACTGAAGTCAATGAAAGGCCTCGGTCGGTCCACCTCCCGCTTGGATCTACGGCACGCTAAGCCAGAGCCCCCCCCCAATTGTCGTAATTTACCCTTCAGAGTTCGGAGGCTCCCAAAGGTTAGGGAGGGACCTAAGGGTGGGGGGTGAGAGTGAAATACGGCGAACCACACTCGCCGCTTATGCAGATGATGATGATTATTGGGGCCTGACGCTCAAGCATTCAATGCAAGGATGTCTGTACATCTGCAGTGACGAATGACAATAGATTATCGACAACTACGCATTACTGTACTTACTCTAATTATGTGCTAGAGCCCAACCAGTCTCTAGGTTAGTGCATATATCAACAGTAGGTCCCGGCAGTCACCAGACGAATTGTAAGCCCTATCCGCAAAGATCTTGAATTGGGCTGTTTCGACTCCAATAGATCGAGAGAGTCTGGGGCAAATTCGAGGCTCAGCGATTGCAAACTGGGAGTCTTTACGCGACTATCCAAACTTACATCCACTATTCTATCGGCATTCTACCCTAAAACAAACTCATCGCAGAGGGTTTCGTGTTATCGATCAGTACCTGAGCCAAATCATTCACCCACTGGGCCTCAGCTTATCTGCTCGAGCTCGGTTGCGAAATAGTCCGATGCCCAAGCCGTCGTTTGTCCTGTCCAGTTCAGTCCAGCCTTGCAGGGAATGCAGCAGGCCGGTTTGTCCAGCATTCCAAGGACACGCCTCTCTTGCTCTGTCCCATAACCCATATGTGCAGTGCAGAGTCCTGTACGTGACACAGGTGTGAGGACATTGAGGCAACCCCTTCCACTCACGGGACTGTATCTTGTCCTTCCTCGCTCGGCTTTTGCACGGAAGAAAGAAGGTGAAATCGAATGAGTAGTAGTCAGTCGGTTGCCACAGTTTGCAACATCACTGGATCCTGGGACACTACTAGAATGGTCAAAGACCACAACGATCCGTTCTTAGCTTGTCCCATGGGTCCACAATTTCACCATGTCCACCAAAGCCCTTCCCAACCGTAATCGGAGGTCTTCCCTTGGTAGAGCTCGCCATCGAGGTGTGGCTAAATTCAGCGCACCAATCGAATTCTTCGCATTCACCCTTTTCTCTTCCAAGCCCGATCATTGTGTACTCGAGTACTCCTTTTGAGATCTCATCCAGAAAATTTTTCATCTTTGGCTTGCGTTCAGATTCGGTTGGCCCTCGTGTTTCGGATAAAGAGATCAGGAGCAGGGATCAGTGAGGATTGCCCTTCCCTCAAGTGGTCAAAGTGCCGAGACGTGTCGCATCGCAAAGATCACTAGTTCCGACCTAACAAGAACCAGGGCTCCTAACTGGTAGGGAAAACCGAAGCTTTTCTCGATTCAAGGTCATGCATGGCAGCATGATCCATGATTCGGACCGTTGGCTCCGTGATGCCGTTATGCAACCTACGGTGGCTGTTTTTGAATCAGCTGAAATGGCATCACCAAAAGTAGCCGAAGGGTTTTCTAGTCAGTCCACCCGTGTACGGTATCATGTATGTATGGTAGTGTGGATGCTCCGGCCGTAGGAAAAGGGTGAAAACGTTTGGATGCGTGGGGGGAGACGGTGGGGCTCGCGACTGGACCAAGAGGGGCGTGAGCAGGAGCCAATTTCACCTAGAGATTATATGTCTGCCAATCATTTCTCAAACAATCTTTCAGCACAGTTATCGCGACATCACTTAGTTACCGAGTAGTACTGAGTACCTTAGTAAGTAGGGTATGAGTAAGTTAACCAGATGGGGAGTCCTTGCTGTAAAACCCAGTGATGAGTAGATTTTCTGTCTGCCATTGTCTGGCCTCAGGCTACTTCTACTCTAGTAGCCATGCGTACACGTATAGTACCTAGTCCTCAAATAGGTAGGAACCTCTGTTCGCCGGCGCGGGCGCGGGCCTTCAGGCTAGTCTAACAATTGACTAGGATCACTGCTAGGATCCTTTAGGCTGGAACTACCCGGTACTAGGCAAGGTACTTCTCTCCCGGCCTCTTGAGTCGTAACTATCCGACCATCTTCCCACTTTTCCACTTTTCGCGAGTACACTGCTCTTTCTCTACTGGCAACTATTAGAAAATGGCTACAAAAGAAAGGAATACTGGAAGCACTTACTTGCAGGCACTTTACCTCATTATTCTTGATATTTATAGCAAGTTTGTCGCACTCACCGTTCGGCCACCGCACATCTAGTCAATCCGGGCCAAATTTAAATTAATATAATAGCCGATAGATATTCCTCGCTTCGAGGAGTTACCCGCTCCATACAACAAAGCATGATCTTCAGCTGCAGTCTAGGCAGGATACCCCCCTTACCAGTAATTCCCTCCCGCGTGAAGCTGATCAATGCAGTGAGATCATGGTGGATATATATTTAAGCACGGTACCCCGTACGTACATGTTACCTAGTAGACAGCCTTAGGGATTCTAGAACATAATGTCTTCTGCGACCGTGATTTGTGCTGAAGCGCTTGACTGTGGTAAGAGGATTAGAAGGAGTAAAAGATTTGCTGGTGCCTAGTGCTGGAAAGGAACAACAGTATTATGATATTGTTGTACTCAATAATTCGGCAGGCAGGAAGACTGTATACCCAGTAGCTCTGCTATACTGCCAACAGCTTAACTGTAGTTGGTCCAGACTCGAGAAAAGACCGGAGGGGGTGACGTGACGTCAGGGTGATGCGGACCGCCGAACTCCAGTGGAGCCCCCCCAATCTGATAAACTGGAATTCTACCTTGTCGACTCAAACCACACCTGTACGAGTCCACTGCTGCAGTACAGTACGACCTACGGAGTACATCGACTCCTTCACGATTTGCAAGTCTAGTCTAGATACATACAGCTCTCAGCCTTATGGCGCTCCCCCACTCTCGACTTAGGTCTTACACAATCATTGGGATCCATAACCTTCATTTGACTCAATGCCTCTGCTATGTCTCTCTTGGTGGTACCTTCACTGATCAGGGAGGTAAACCCGGTGAAGTAGCTTCAAGTAGATTGCAAAAGGAACAAGAAATCTCAAGTTTTTTAAGTTAAATCAATGGATGCATCGGGTCAAGTCGACGAGTAACCTTGTCAAAGCATAACTACTTAGTACTCCCGGCGGAGCATGTGATGCCAAGCTTCCCGGGGTCTTCAACCAACTGAACTCGAATAGCACGGATTGCTTCCTGCTTGCTTGCTGGAAGATGGTTTGTCCCGCTCGACATCACGATGGCTCTCACCCACGTATCAACGAGGTGCTGGCGTCGATCGCGGTCGTGGATAGGTAGAAGCTTCCCGTCTGCCGCTTCTCTTCCCCGTCCCTGCTGTAGAGTTTGTTTCCTTCCTCCAACTGGCCAGCCAGCACTGGCTGATGACCTCATCCACTTGAGGTTGACGACGACTGGCGGCGAAGGCGATGATGATGATGATAATGATGATGATGATGAATGATGCTGTGGTTTGGGCCTTTGTCGCACCACCACCACCACCAACACCACACCTTCTTCACCTCAATGGCGCTCAGGAACCGGTCCAGCACCTGTCACTAACGACACCGTGACGTCAAACCACCTTTCCCTCCCTTTTCCCCTTCTCTCCCCAAATGCAGCCACGATTTTGCACACCTTCCGTGGGCGGTGATCTGCATCCGGCGAAGGTATTTATTCTTCGCTTTCGCTGTGTTCTTCTACGCTTCTTCACTAGATATTATTTTCGCCTTTCCTGTTCATACCTGGAATAATATTACTATTAATACCTGATACCCAATACCCCCCCAATACCCCCCCAATACCCCCCAATATCCAATTACCCTATCTCATACCCGTGCAGCTATACACATTCCGATCTCAATCCTAGTTCACAGGTTGCGTCCTTCATTCCGACGATACCCCAGCGACGCGACCCTTTCCTCCCTTGGCTACTGCTATTGACTCCTTCGCCATCGGCTCCACGGGAATCGCTTATCATCCCCGGGATTTCAACTCTATCGCCCTTTGCGATCGATCTTTGTTTCTTAACAGCCACTTCACTTGAGCTCCTTGGCAAGACGCCAATTCATAGGCGATCATTGGTCCCTTTGGGCTTCCATTCCACTCACGTTGTATCGTCTCGCTAGCTAGCGCAGAAAGTTAGTTATCATGTCTTCCAAGGCAGCGGTTAACCACCCCATGAACACGAAGCAGAAGGAGCAGGTAAGCAAATTTGCTGTCATTGGTGGAGGAACTGCAATGCTGACCAGCATGTGATGCTAGGACATCAACCAAAAGCTGCAGCTCTTTGGTATCTATCAAGCGTTCAAGAATGGCAAGCTCCCATCGGTGAGTATCCGCTCCTCCGGCCCCTGAGTGATGACGCGAACTCATAAGCTCTCTCATTATAGAACAAGCAATGTGACGTTGCCTTGAACACCGCCCTCCAGCACAAGGCTCTCTCTTCCCCGTCGAAAGAACTCTCCACTGAGGGACAAGGCCTTGTCCAAGATCTCCGTGATGTTATCAACAACGCCAAGAAGCTCATGCTGAGCAAGAACGACGGTCAGCTGCTTCAAGAATTCCTCTGGGAGGCTCAGAACATCTCTGCGGAGGATACAGAGAAGCCGGGTGTGCCTGTGACCAAGGATGCGGCGCAGCAGGATGCTCAGGAGTCCATCGAGGGATTGAAGACCTTGGGAAGACTGCTGATCACTAATGGAGAATTCAGAAAGCTTCGTACGTGAATCATCCAAAAGATTGTGCAAAACAACACCTTGACTAACAACCATTTGCAGTCAATGATGCTATGATCCTGGCCCGCGATATGGCTGGCGATGTGTCCCAAAAAGCTTCCGACCGGCTGAGGCCATCGCAGGACCAACTTGCTCAGATCGACGAGCCCGCCGAGGAGAATGTGTGGCATGAGCAACCGGACTTCTCGCAGCAAAAGGAACAGTTCAAGTCCCGCTTCAAGAAAAATAAGGAAGAGGTAAAGTTTTCTCTAGTGTTGAATGCTATAACAACTCACACGTCATTAGGGCAAGCAAGACGTGACAGATACAGCCGCCCAGGCCGCGACCGGCGGACAGCAGCCCCAGAGGGTCTCAGATGTCGATCCTCGTGCTGGTGCGACCGCCGGAGCACAGAGAGCTCAGGAACTGGTCTCAGACAATGTTCCCGAGGAACAGAAGGACCGGGCTCGTGAGTACCGTGAAAGAACCAAGAACTATTTGTCAGAGAAGATGCCTCAAGAGCGCCGTGACCAGGCCATCTGGCGATTGAAGAAGATGGTCATTGAAATCCAAGGCCATTCTGACTGTAAGTCATTGGGAAATCCATGTGAACACCTTTTGACCTAAAACTAACCTTGAGATTGTTTATAGACCAGCAGGCTATTCGGACTTTGCTTTCGATGGCTGAGAAGTATGGTAGTCACACCCGTAACCTTTCTCAGCAGGGTGCTGGGTCAGTCCAGGGCTTCCGAAGTGGTGATAAGATCCAGAAAATGGAAACAAACCTGAGGGTAGGTCATCCCAGGCCGGATGTCTGCGTACAATCACTAACATGACATATAGACTCTGCTTGAGCGCTTCGCCAACAGCACTTCTCTTGACAACCTCTTCGACTCCCTCGACAACATTTACCGAGATGCGGACAGAGACCCCGAACTGAAGGGATGGTTCCGCAACATGGACACATTCATTAGGTATGTACAGACCTTGGCCAACACAGGAGCTCGCTAACGATTGATCCAGAAAAACTCTGACCGAGCAGGGTTACATTATGGAAGATGACTGCACCCGTCAGTGGAACCAGTTGAATGATCACGGACGATACCTACTGCGTGACCGCTACAAGGACCACACAGATCGCATCTTGGATGAGATCAAGTTCATTGGTGATCAATTCAATCAAGATCCCCAAAACCGGGCATTCAGAAGCTCCTTGGAGAAGCTTTTCGAAGACCTTGGTCGGGACTCGAGCGGCAATGTGGCCTTCAAGAAGCATCTTCTCAAGGACATTCGGGATGTCATCCTCCCTGCTGCCTTTGAGAACGTGCGTTACGTCCCGGTTCCACGGATCGAAGTGTCTGACCCCTCAGCTGATGTGGTTGTGGAAAACCTTGTCATTGAGAGCGACAACTTGATGCCAAACGTGGTCGAATTCGGCAGCGACAACTACTTCCGCTGGGGACGCAAGAAGATTAGCAGCAAGAGAGACAACAAGATCATGATCTCTGTCTCGGGGATCCAAGCCGATCTCAGGGATGTCAGCTACTATATCAACCGGAAGCAGGGATTCCCAGCAATCACTGACACCGGTATCATGGACATTTTCTTGGGCGGTGAAGGTTTCGGGTTCAAGATCGCGGCCTCTACTGCCCAAAAGGAGGATAGTCAGCACTATATCAAGCTGGACAAGGTGTCCGTCAAGATTGACTCTTTCAACGTGAAGCTGAAGAAGTCGAAGCACAAGGCACTTTTCACCATCTTCAAGCCTCTGCTCTTCCGTGTCGTCCGCCCGACACTACAGAAGGTCATTGAACAGCAGATTCGGGATGCGTTCGCCAAGGGTGATGCCCTTGCGTACGAAATCCAATCTCGGGTCAACGAGGCTAAGGAGGCCAGCCGCGAGGACCCCGCCAACGCCCCCAATATCTATTCCCGCTACCTGGATGCTTTCCGTGCCCGTGGCGAAGAGAAGGCTCGCAAGGCTCAGGCCCAGGCCCAGGCTGCGGCCCAGCGTGGTACCAAGGTCCAGACCGCTACTACTCTTCACGATTCCATCTTCCCCGACATCAAGCTTCCTGGTGGTATCTCCACCAAGGCTACGGAGTACAAGGAGTTGGCCATGAAGGGTGAACGCTGGGAGTCCCCTGTCTTCAGCATTGGCAGTGCGTCCGAGTCTACCGATATTCCCAAACCGGCAAGCATCTCCCGCAAGCGCCGCTCCCCTCTTGAGCAGGGCCCAACCACTGGGGCAGGCACCAATGGCTCTGCGGCTCTCGCTGACGGAAAGCCGACCACCGGAGGCGTGGCAGCTCTCGATGGCCGGGCAGTCAATGGCTCTCACGCCCTGGGCACCAACGGCTACAGTAACGGTCACACCAACGGGCACGCCAATGGCCACACTAACGGTCACACTAACGGCTACACTGCCGGCACGAACGGCTATTCCAATGGCCACTCCAAGCCCTATGACCATGTGGCCGCCTCCCGCGGCTTCTCCGACGAAGTCAACCAAGCGTTCGGCAATGGCCACACTAACTTGACTGCCAATGGCCGTCCCACTGTCCCTGGTGCTCAGACCGCATTCAACCCCCAGACCGCTTAAGCCACGCCTGAAGGACTGGACCCAAGACAATTCGCAAAACAATGACGGCTGCTGGGTTTCCTTCAAAAAAACCAAAGTAAACGAAGCTCGGTTTACCACGCTAATCAGCTCTTTTCTTATGTCTTGTTCTCTATTTCCTGTTTACTGATACCGATACCTGTTTGTCAGTACTGCGTACTGGGATTTCTTTGGTTCTAATGTGTCCCACTCTTTTCTCTCCACTTCCATACCACGTGTATTAATGATTGTTTATGCCGGTTGATTCCCTGCTCTGGTCTGTGATTATGTTGTGAGATATCTCAGTAGTTAATGATTAATCCATTGTATCTGTGATGTCATTCTATTCTACTTGCCTTCCAAGTGTAGAAGGTTCCGCCCAAAATATCCTACCAAGAATAGTAATATGTCCAATGATGCACAATTACAGTACACCCACTCCTGCATCCGCCTCTTCACTTTAAATTCTTAGTGAACTGAATTGAAATCACAAGCCCAGAATGGCATTGAACAACTTTATCTCTCCTATCCCCCATCCCTTTCTATCTTCTATTTACCCATACCGTATCCGATCATAACCATTAAAGAAAAGAGAATTTTAAGCCAAGGACGAAAGTAGAAAGCAACAACAATTTTACATCTGCTCAAAGTACTTTTCCCAGCCCAGCTCCTGCAGTTTCGTACCCTTCAGCTCCATGTTCTCGGCGCGAGCACTCTCGGCGTAGGCCTCGACCTTCTTCTGGATGGCCGGGTCAAAGGCACCGAGGATACGAGCGGCCAGCAGAGCCGCGTTGATGCTGTTGTTGATGCCGACGGTGGCGACAGGGACGCCTATTGTATGGTCGTGTTAGCCGGGGTGATGCATCAAGTGAAAGTGATGGTGAGGGACGGTATGCGGGGGGTTTTGGGGAAAGATATGTTGTTGTTGTTTATGCGTGTAAATAGGCAAAGGGTTTATTTGGGGTAGTTTACCTCGAGGCATTTGCACAATGCTATACAGACTGTCGACACCATCCAGCGAGCTACCCTTCACGGGTACGCCGATGACAGGGAGGGCGGTGTGCGCGGCCGCCATGCCGGGGAGGTGGGCGGCGCCACCGGCGGCGGCGATGATGACCTTGATTCCGCGGGCCGCGGCGCCGGCGGAGTACTCGGCCATGAAGGTGGGGGTGCGGTGGGCGGAGGTGATGTCGACGGCGGGCTCGATACCGAAGTAGTCGCGCAGGAGCTTGAGGCCGGGGACCAGGGTCTTGAGGTCACTGTCGGAGCCCATGATCACGGCGACCGAGGGGGCGGGCTTGGAGGGCCCGGAGGAGGACTGCGGCTTGGTCTTGACGTCGCTGCGCTGGGCGCGGATCTGGTCGACGACCTCGATGAGCGGCTGGATGTGGGTCTCGGCTTCGTGCATGGTGGCGGCGGTCACAGTGATGTGGCCCATCTTGCGGCCGGGTTTGGCGGCGCCCTTGCTGTAGAGATGGATGCTGGCGTTGGGGATGGAGAGGGCGTGCTCGGCGGCGGTGAGGTGGGTATCCGAAGCGGCGCCGCCGATGATGTTGAGCATGATGGAGGGCTGGCGGAGCTCGAGGCTCTTGGGAGGAATGGGGAGGTCGAGGATCGCGCGCAGATGGGCTTCGAATTGCGACATGGCGCATCCTTCGATGGTGTAGTGACCCGAGTTGTGGATCCGGCTGGCAATCTCGCACAGGAGAAGGCTGTCATCCTCCAAGAGGAACATCTCGACACCGAAGGCACCCTTGCCGTCGAACGCGGCGACGGCCTTGCGGGCCAGTTCTTGGGCCTTCTGGTTGATCGCATCGGAGACGTTGCGGGCGGGGGCGTACACGAGCTTGCAAACCGAGTCTTCTTGGACGGTTTCAACGGTGGGGTAGGAGAGGACGGTGTCCTTGGTCTTGACAACCATGACGGCAAGTTCCTATACAATGGCTAGTCGTTAGAACCATATACTTCGTGGTATGTGTGACGGCCTGAAGGGGGGGCGCCGAGGACGAACCATCTTGAAATAAGCCCATTTCTCGGCATACAAGGGCCGGCCCTTGAGAGCTTCCAGAGCTTCGGGGATATCCTCTTTCGTGCGCACATGGAAGTTTCCTGGTTGCCATCAACCTCGTCAGTGATCCTGCACCAGAAGGCGTTGGCAGAGAAAGTATGACTCACCGCGTCCATCATAAGCCATAGTCTTTGACTTGAGCATCATAGGATAACCCAACTGCTCACCCACCTTAGCCAGTTCCTCCGGTGTGTTCTCGGTAAGCTCGCGGTGGTCAGCCATGGGGATGCCGTATTGTCTGAGGTGCTCCTTCTGGTCGAACTTGTTCTGAATCGTGCGGATTGCCTGCCAGCTGGGCTCAATCTTGACCTGGGAAGCGATCTCCTCGAGAGCGTAGGTATCGACATGTTCGATCTCAGCGGTGATCACGTCGCAGGACTTGGCCAATTCGCGGACGGCTTCGCGCTCCTTGAACGAGCCGGTAACGTGGTCGTCGTGGGAGCTGATCTGCTTGGCCGGGGAGTTCTCCGCATCGAGGACATTGCATTGAATATTGAGTCGGTTGGCGGCCTCGACCATCATACGGCCCAATTGGCCTCCACCAAGAATTCCGACCTTCGGGGAGTTCCACATATTGCTGGCTGGACTTTGTTGGACCGACGAAATGCACGACGGAGCAGATTAAAAAATAGTTGACGGGGAAGCGACGAGCGAAGGCCGAAAACGGAGAGGATCTGGGGAAGGAGAAATTGAGCCCCTCAGTCACGTGGGGTTCCGATAAGCGGCTGTCGGGGCCAATCACAGTGGGTGGTTGCCGAGGAGCCGCTCTTCCTCCCCGCGCGCGCGCGTCACGAGCCGTCGATTAATCAATTAATCAATCACTCAATCTATCAATCAAACAATTGCATCACATTGCTTTCCTCCGGCCTTCTATTTCTTGCTTACCATTCTCCTGCCTTCTCAAACAGAGACAGAAGTTATTGTCGTGATTATGTCGCTTGGTAAGTCTCCGCGCTGTAGCCCAGTCTTCAGTCATCCCTTCGCAAGCTATTCTAGCTCAAGTCCGCTTCCTTACACAACTTGGATCACCTCTTGCTCACTCAGCGCGCATGTCAGACGAAGAGAGCCTCGAGACAGCCGCCAATGGCGGTGCTATAGACCCGTATGTTGCCTATCTGCTTGGTTCGTCCATCCGACGCTGACATTGCTCCCGCCAGCTCGAAATGGCCGAACATTGTCGAACCGCTTCTTGAGCGACTCCAACATGTGCGCAAGCCCCAAGATACCACACGCGCGTCTAGATCACCGAGTCACTGACAAGCATCCGGTCCAACAAGAACGTCTACAATGCGTTCCCCATGCCCCGAGTGCCCGCTGCACCAGCGCAACCGCCCACTCTCCCCTCCGCCGCCACCATCCTAGCACAAGATCCCACCCCTACAACAAACAACAGCACCGACAGCACCGGCAGCACCAGCGCCGACACGAGCAATCCCCCCAACCTTCAAACCCCACCGCGACCAACAGCCACCTCCCCAACCACAACGCCTCTATCCAGTAGCGAACGCATCCCGGACTCCCAGCCAGGCCCATCATCAACATCCTCCACCAACGCAACCACCCTCCCGGCGCCCCTCGACCATCTCCTGACAGCCATCTCCACCAATATCCGCACGCTCTTCCCCTCCAAACCGCCCCACACCATCCAGCGCCTCGCGGAGCTCATCCTCCGTCCCACGGCGCACTACCGCACCCTCCCGGCGTACCTCCGCGCCGTCGACCGCGTCATCTCCGTCACCAGTCCCGCGGATATCTTCCCCTTTCAGACCACCACCGGCACCCAACAACCAGTGCTGTCTCACCACCAACAGCCCAACGGCACCCTTAACGGCAGCGCGACGGCGGCGGCGGCGGCGGCGGCGGCGGCGGCCGAACCGAGCTTCATGTTCTCCGTCGACAACGCCCTGGGCAGCGACGAGTCGCTCGGCGGGGCGCTACTCACCCCGATCCCGTGGTTGCACAACGCTGCGTCGTCTCCCGACGGGGAAGGCGACCAAGAAGCCGCGGGTGGCGACGTTGTAGGTGTTATCGGGCAGAGTGAGACTGGGTTTGCGGCAGCGGCGGAGACCACTACAACCGGCTCAGGGGGTGGTGTTGGTGGTGGTGGTGGTGGTGGTGGAGGAGGAGAGCCTACGACTGCCACGATGACGGGAGAGATCGATCCTGAGAACGAGGTGATGGGCGGGATGGAGTCGATGCCCACCGAGCCGGTCGTGGAGGACGTTCCGCATGCGCGGGGTCCGCCTGTCGTCGGGGTCGAGGATTTGGGTTTACAGGACGGGAAGGGAGTGGAGATGACTCTCGATGGCGCGGCGGAGAGCGGCCAGCAGCAACAGCAGCAGCAGCAGCAGCAGGACCAAACTCAAGAGGAGAGCCAGGAGTCGGCTGCGGGACTGCAGGGTGGCCCGCAGCAGCAGGAACAACAGTCAAGTCAGGGAGGGGGCCAGGCTCAGGAAGGTAATGCTAAGCCTGGTACAGATGGCGATGGAGACATTGCGCTGGAGGATGCGAAGGCGGAAGAAATGTCTGCGACAAGCGAAAAGGACCACCACCAGCAGCAGCAGCAGCAGCAGCAGCAGCAGTAGTAGCAAGGTTGAGAGGAGCTGTGGGCAATAGCGGAAGCCGATCGGCGTCTCTATCTGTGAGAAAATTCAAACTATGATTTAGCATTGCCTGCATATTTATGAACCTACATTGATGATGAGCGAGGCTCTCGAATGTGATTCGGTAGTTTCGCTACGAGGCATGCACTTGGCTTACAGGTTCGAATGTGGAGCCTGGAGGTCCTTTGCGTCCTTCCGATAAGTGCCACGACAGGGAAGATACAGGGGAATGCAGTAATCAAGGAACTTCAATTTTCATGTTGAAGGATTATCATCTAATTGTTGCGGTATAAGATTTATAGGCCGTCGGAAAGAAGGCTTTCTAGCTGAGATTGGGAGAAGAAAGTGAAAAGAAAACCACACAACACCAAGATAGCACCATTCGCTGTCCAAGAAACCAAGAAAAGAACAAAACAAAGAAAATCAAATCAGATCATTAGAGGGTCGTGACATGCAGAGAGATATGCAATATATGGCCAAATTGCCAATGCTCAGCTCATAGACAACCAGTGACAAGACAATCATTATATACCCAGAAAAATTGTGCGTCTAACACAGGAGGACTCAGGCTGGTTCCACCGTTTGGAGAGGAACGTAGCGGCCCTCGTCCAAGTCGGAGCCTCGGGCTCTCTTGCCCGTGACAAAGGACCAAACCTCGGCGCCAGTGTTGCGAATCCAGTGGGATGATGATCGGCCACCGGAGGAGGAGGAGGAGCCGGTGACCGAGAGAGTTGCGGCCCACCAGCTCTTCTGCGAAGACTTGAAGTCGGTGTTCGCTTCTGAAATCTCCTTGAGAAGCTTGTCAGCGTCCATCCATTTGGGACGGCGCCAGAGTTTGAGGAGAAGACTGCTAACGACAACTGAGACACTGGAGGCAGCCATGGCGGCACCGGCGGCCATAGGGGGCAGCATGAACCCGAAGGGAAGGAAGATGCCCATGGCAAAAGGCAGTCCAATGACGTTGTAGAGACATGCCCACATCAGGTTTAGCTTGATTCGGTTGAACACCGACCGGGATAGATACAAGCTTGCTGGCACAGACAGCAGGTCATCGGGCCGCATGAGAACGATGTCGGCTGCTTCCATGGCAACATCGGTTCCAGAGGCAAGCGCAATACCGACAGACGCAGTAGCCAGGGCGGGAGAATCGTTGATGCCATCACCAACCATAGCAACTCGATCGCCGGCCTCTTGCAGCGAAGCGACAATAGCTTGCTTGTCCGAAGGGGACACGGAAGCGTGGACTGCATCGGTCGAAATGCCGACAGCTGCAGCGATCGAAATGGCAGTTGCATGGGTGTCACCCGTGATAAGGGATGTCATGATGCCCATGCGATGCAAAGCCGCAACTGCTGCCGGAGCGCTGCTTTTCACAGTATCCCGAAGCGAGATGGTACCGGCATACTGGCTATCAATGGCGACGTGGATCTGGGTGATACCGGCAGGAGCTTTGGCGTTGATACTTTCCATATCATCTGAGGATTGGGGCTCGGCAGATTCTGGGATTGCGACGTCTCTGGATCGCAGAAAAGTAGCATTACCCACCAGAACGCGGTATCGGATGCGCTCGGCACTAGAGGCTGGTTCGACCAGTGCAGAGATACCTTTTCCGACAACGGCTTCGACGTCACCCAAGCTTCCTGGAAGACCGCCATCTCCGGGATTACCTGACTCAGTCTGAGCGGCGGCAAAGATGGCTCTTCCAATAGGGTGTTCGCTGCTCATCTCCGCAAGACCAACAATAAGCCACCATAATCGACGCCGCCAGTCGTTCGCAGTCCACTGGGACTCAATTCTGGTTTCTGCAACGCTCATCTTCCCGGTTGTCAAGGTCCCCGTTTTATCGAAAACCACATGGGTGATCTTTGTAGCGGCTTCGAGAACAGCACCACCCTTGACGAGAATACCCTGCTGCGCACCTACACCTGTTCCAACCATGACGGCAGTGGGCGTGCTCAAACCCAGGGCACAAGGACAGGCGAAAACAATCACGGAAATGCAGAGCTTCAGACAGACCATGACTTTGCCCCCATTGCTTTCTGCCAAGAAAACCTTGGGTGGATGGGGCAGAATATGGCTCATAAACATCCAGCCGAAGAAGGTGACCAGGCCAAGACTGATGATAGCTGGCACGAAATACCCGGCTACCACATCGGCCATACGTTGAATGGGAGCTCGACTCGTTTGGGCATCCTGGACCAGTTTGACGATTTGACTAAGCTGAGTATCTTTACCTGCGCGTGTGACCTTGAAGTCCATCGAGCTTGTCCCGTTGACTGTTCCAGCAATAACAACACTGCCCTTGGATTTGTGGATAGGAAGGGCTTCACCCGTGATCATACTTTCATCGACATAGCTTTCGCCGCGAATGACGATACCATCTGCCGAGACTTTATCTCCGGGGTGGAGCATCACGATGTCCCCAACTTCGATGAGCTCAGTGGGGATCAGTTTTTGCCCAGGGCCCGAGGTCTCATGTGCTGCAGGAGCCGAGTGTCTGTCCTCCGATGGTGAGGTCTTAGTATCCCACTGCTCAGCCATTTTCTCTGCCGCGATAGGGTCATCGTAGATAGTAGTCATTGAAGGCGCCAAGGACATGAGTCGCGAAAGTGCAGCCGAAGTTTGACCTTTAGCTCTGTTCTCCAACCATCTTCCCAGCGTGATAAATGTGATAAGCATCGTGCTTGTATCAAAGACCGTGCTAGGCCTCGAGTGACCACCCGAAAACATCGCGACGATCATGGTGAAAAGGCTGTAGAAAAATGCCGCGGATGTACCCAGCATGACCAGAACATCCATGGTCGGCGACCGATGTTTCAGAGACTTATAGCTGGCCACATAAAAGCGCTTTCCAATGCCAAACTGAACAGGGATAGTAAGTAAAAGGCAAGCGACGTCACCCAAGTAGAGACCGCAAAAGAGCGGGACACGGCCGAAATCAAGCGCGGGAAGGTACATGGGTAGAATCATGTTGATGAGAAAGACCGGCACGGCGAATGAGGCGGAGAAGAGGAACGCGCGTTTCCACTCCTGAACCTCCTTGGTTTTCGAGAGCGAATCGAGTTGCGCATTCGTGTCATCTGACTGCAACACCAAGGCATTGTATCCAGCTGCCTCGATAGCTTCGACGATCGATCGGACACCGAGCATGGAGGAATCGAAGGATACTTTGATTCGGGAGGTACTCATGTCCACGGAGGCCGAAGACACGCCAGGCTTTTGGAGGAGGTCATCCTCCAAGCACGTTGCCGAGGCAGCATCGCGCACACCGTGAAGACTGAGGGTAACTTGGCCGAGACCCTTCGACGAGAGGTTTTGCGCTTCGGAAGATACTAGAGCTGTATCGAAACCCGCATCGTCGATAGTATTGAGAATCTTCTGAACTGGTAGAACAGACGGGTCGTGAACAAGAATCGCTCGTTCCGCAAGTAAACTGATGTTGAACTGCACCAATCCATCCACTCCGCTGAACGCATTTTGTATGCTCGCGGTGCATGCACCGCATGTCATGCCGTCTATAGATACCGTGGTGACCATCAAAGAGGATGTTGACCCCGTCAAGTCCTGTAGAGATTGAGAGCTATCCTGAGCCGTGGAGGTTTCCAGCACCTTTGCACCAAAGCCACGATCCTCAATCAGCTCCGCGATTTGATCCGGGGTGATGACCGAGGCATCGTGTTCGACGACGGCGCGCTCTGAGAGTAGAGACACGCTGACTGATCGGACGCCCGATGCCTCGTTCAACCCTCCTTCAACCGCGGAGGTGCAAGCGCCACAGGTCATGCCTTCCACTGCCAGTGTGGTGATCGATATGGAGGATTTCGCCGTGTTTTCGGTCGGTAGGGATGAGCTGTCCGTGGAGATGACCTTGGCGTCAAAACCGCTATCGTCGATAATTTCGGCGACCTTCTCCGGTGGGAGCAAGCTCGGATCGTGGTGCACAACGGCGCGGCCCATCATCAAGCTCACGGTCACCTCGCCGGCGCCCTCAACTCCCTTGAAGGCCCCTTCGACAGCGGAGGTGCAGGCGCCACACGTCATACCCTCCACACTAACCGTAGTGGTAGCCATATGAGCGGGCGATCGATCGTTGAGATAGCCATGGTCTCCGGTGCGGAGCAAAGCGGTTGATGAGGCCGCCATGTCGCACGGATTTGGTGGTTGGTGGTGACAACCAGGCGAAGAAAGATTATCGGCCGGCGGCAGTGTTATCGCATAAGAACGTGGTTTGGATGGGAGGGGGGATGCTGACGGAGCGGGCGTTTGGGTGGGTAATATATGAATGATTAGCTAGCAGTAACGGAGGGAACCGCAGGTTGTCATGCAAGGATCGCTGGAGACTTGGCTATTGATCATGTAATAATAAGACGGATTTATATTGAGACTAAAAAAAGTAGTACCAATAATGGAGCCAGTGCAAAGACCGGATGGGGGCGGAAGAGACAGTTTTGGGATTTTCAGTTGAAGAAGTACCGGGCGCTGCAGAGTGCAGTCAGCCCGAATTCATCACTCAATAGAATAATAGCATAACAATCGTCTCGCAAAGGTATGCCAGGGTAGGCAATCAGCGCCGGTTAGGGATTAAACAAAGAGTGGGCAAAGTGGTCCATATTTCTTCTTCTTCTTTTCTTTTTGTCATTCTTTTTCTTTTTGATTGTTCTGGACAATAACAATGAGAGAATCCAATGGAGAAACCCACTTGGTGAGTTTGAGTTGATCGAGGAGGAAAATTACCTCCGATTTCTCTCCACTTTCAAGGAATGCCCGGCCCCGCTTACGTGTGAAAAGTCCCCATGCTCTACGCCCATTCGTGTACTCTATCGTCGGCAGTCGGCTCTGCTACGTACGTACAAAACTATTATCAATTCATGAACCATCATCTGAATTTCGGTTGATTCAACGTCCGTTCGACATCTCTATATTGTCGAGTCTAGATTTGATCTGGATAACTGAGGCCTCAAGCTGCAGGCTGGTCAGACAAGTCTCATCCCGGAACACGAAGAATGGTCAGGATCAGCCCTGCATGCCAGTCTGCAAGGAGGGTTCCGTTTCTGGAATCAGGTCTCTTTGAATTCAGAAGCAGACTTGACGACCAGTCATCAGGCAATCCGAGCAACTGGAGGAGCTCAACACCAAGACTTGTTGTATCTCGAACTGGGTATCATCATAGCGTAACGAAAGATCGTTTGGCGGCCGTCGGACTCCGCAGACCAGGTAGCTAGGTGTAAGAAATGCGAACCACACCTCGTTGAAAGAGGAACAATGCTGTGTGCAGACTTGGCTGAGACACCCGGGTCACCTTGGAATGATATTGTGCTCTTGCGAACGTTTTCAAGTATCGGGACCGTTAGATCTAGACAACCTGTCATGCTTAGCTGTCAAGAAAAGACAGTGGAAGGGTTCTGGGGTTGAAACATCGGGTGCTCTGACGTTTCAACTATAGAGCTGTAGCTCCTGGAATGGTTCCAGACTTGAGATTGCAGTGGTTCTCAATAGATGAAGGTCGACCAGAGCCTCACCTCAGTCGAAACGCCCATTGAAGCGAGCTACTCCGAAGCAGTCCTGACAAGAACGATAGCAAATTGGAGAGCCGAAAGTAGAGACTGCAGGATGTATTAAGTTGGATACCTGTTTGTACTCCGTAGAGTCCCGGAATCACATGGCCGGATGTCACTCCCACCATGTTTGCATCGCAGACAAACACCGCCATAATATCCATCTTATCATGGGTCATCGATTCAACGCTTCATCCCACCCACCGCTGACAATTACCGGCACCTTTGAGCTGATTTCCCACTATAACTGTTTATCAGCACTTCCAGAAACTGCAGACACAACCATCTGAGGGTGAACTTGAGCTTCCTGATTCCATTACAATCGGCCTAGACAGCCAAGTCAATCGAACGAGTGTGATATCGAGCCATCGTATTCCAGGTGGCCGACAGATAGCAAGCATGGACCAAATTCACACCCGGGCCATCGAGGCCCTCCAGCCGTTCATCGCTCTCGCCAACTCATCCAGCGCCAACTCTCCGCGCTTTGTCGCCAATATCATCACAAATGCAACCTCCAACCCACATACGTTCGTCTTCGCAGAGCTCCTGGAGACCGCGGCAGTCCAAGCCCTCCGCTCCCCGGACACCCCAGCAGAATACCAGAGCTACCTGACGTTGCTTGAGATCTTCGCCTGGGGCACATGGCAAGACTACCAAGGTCAGATTTCTCTAACATATCTCCTTCACAAACCGTGACAATAACAACGCAAACGCAATGCTCACACATTGATCACCCTCACAGAAACACCCAACCTGCCCGCTCTGAGCCCGGCCCAGACTCTCAAACTCCGCCTCCTCACCCTCCTCACCCTCTCCTCCACCATCCAACCCCTCACCTACACCGCCCTCATGGGTGCTCTCTCCATCACCGCCCCCGCCGACCTCGAATCCCTCGTCACAACCGCCATCTACTCCTCCCTGATCACCGCCCGCCTCTCGCCGGCCTCGACCCCTCCGACCGTCAACGTCACCGCTATCGCCCCGCTCCGCGACGTCAGGCCTCAGTCGCTCTCCAGCATGATCACCATCCTTACGCAGTGGGAGACGCGCTGCGGCGACGTCATCAGCGACATCGAGGCCGAGATCGCTAAGATCAAATCCGAGTCGGCGAAGCGGCGGGCCAAGGAGCATGAGCGTAACGTGATCTTTGAGCAGACGCTGGCCGCGTACCGGGCGGAGGCCGCTAGTGCTGCCGGTGGAGGCGAGGGAAACGCGGCCGGCGGGGCGCGGAAACACTGGGGTCAGCAGCAGCAGGCCTTCCGAGGTGGCGGCCTCGGCGGCAATAAGCGCGAGTTTAGTGCAGACGAACTGGATGATGATGACGGGTACTGGGAACATGGAAATGACTACGATAGTATTCAGGCTTTAGGGGGGTCGAGGATGGACATTGACGAAGGGTCCGGCTTCGGGAGAGCGGCGGGATCAGGAGTGGCCGGGGCCCGACATCCTAAGCGGATTTTGGGGAAGAAGTCGTAGGTGCTTTCCTTCTAGCACTGGAGGTATGTGTTGGGTCGAAATTAAGGGGTTCGAAAGTACTTATCGATCTCGCCCTGCTTATGCATCGATACCATCATATTGCATGAATATGACCATCCTATTCGCAAGACACAGAAATACAGCCACAGGGCCATCAAGGTTCAATAGACTTATCCCTACTGTGAATTATGTCCACATTCAACCAGAAGAACAAGAAGAAAAGTGCAAGAGAAAGCAACGCTCCATGTTCTCATAACTTTGGGTATTCGTTCATCACACACACACGCACAAAACCAAACGCCAATTAGCAACGCCTACGCACCAAAAGACTACACAGCCACCTATTCAGTGATTCTCGGCCAAATGCTAGAGTAAATGTCAGCGCCTGAGTGTCCGTTGACCATGCAAGATCCAGGGGAGGAGACTAGTACTTACCGACCACTCCGGAATGTTTCGTATCTGCTGCCACATGAACTTCTCCAGCTTGTTGGCACTCTTGGCATACGGCGTGTTCTCGTTGTTGTACCTTCGGCAGTTGTCGAAGATCAACATGGCATCCTTGATGAAGTCCTGCGGCGTCGGATACATATCCTTCTCGTGTTTCTCCTCCATCGTCGACAGGTCCATGGGCTCTTTGATGACTTCGTAGTAATCAGGCACTTCGTCTCGGTTGACCGGTTGTGTGAACGGCCACGCGGCACTGTGGTTCTGCATGTCGTTGAGCAGATGCAGAAGTTGATTGTAGTTCGGCCCGTGGCGGGGTTGGCGGGCCAATTCGTCCATATCGGGCGACCATCCCGACTCTTTGATAGCTGGGATCAGCAAGGGATCGATCTTGCAGGCTCCGTTCTTCCACTCCTTGGGGGGTGCATGGATGATGTGTGACCGACTGAACGCCCGGATCTTTGCATGGACCGCCTCCTTCTGTTTGAGAAGCATGCGGCCAACCTCGAGATAGCGTATCGTGGGCAGCATGGTACACTGCATGATTGTTCCTCCCTCGTAGTCCTTTATGTACCCCATCCAGACAGACTTATCGAGCGTGATTTCTTTGGTGAAGCCCTGCTTCTTAAAGTACCCGATGGCGTAGTTATCAGCGTAGGTGAGGAAATGCATGATGTCCGATGTCGCCTTGACGTAATCCTGTATGACACACACGTCAATAGCTGTTTTTTCTCACCCGGAAGATTGCACACTGACCTTCAAATGGGACATGAGATGCGCACCATATCCTTTGACTTGCTGGTCAGAAGAAATGGCACAGAAGACGATCTCGGCGAAGCGGCGACTGTTGAACGGGCGGTATGTGATGCCTCTGCATGCCCCATTAGCCCAGTCCAATACCCAATTTACCTTCCCATCACACATATACGCACCCGACCACTTCCAGGGGATGCTTGACGATTGCGATGGACAGATGCGACCGATCGTAGACTAAGCGCGCGATATAGTCCTTGGGCATTTTGGGGAGTTGTTTCTGGAAGATACACTTGAGACCAGTGAGGACGACGAAACTGTCGCGCGAGCCATCGTTGTTGACCACACGAAACTCAATCTCACCACGACGCTCTTCGAGTACGGCCGGCTGTTGTGGGTTGGAACTGTTAGTATCATCAATAGCCGGGGCGGAGATGCTGCGCAAGCTTACCTTCTCCGGGAACGGGACAATCCTCATGGGCGGCTTATCGAGGGGTTCATCTTCTATCTGAACGCCGAAGAGATCAGTACCGTGTCCCAATCATCACCCTAACATTCCAATCTTGATATGCCCACCTTGAGCTCCTCCCCCGGGGAATCGGTGCGCGCTTTTTTGCTCCGTTGCTGTGAATCTGGGGAAAGGGCCTCCTCCGAAGCTTTCCGCTTGGTACCTGGACCTCAACCTAATTTAGTAACGAACCAAGCTGCCTGACCGCAAGCTTTGACTCACTCTCTGATGTAAGTGCCGGCATAATGTGAATTGCGACTGTATTCAGGAAGGGAGATTCTGAACGAGCGAGTGATTGACTTGACGTGGAGCTGAGGCAAGTAGCGCGCGGGCGTCCCTCTCGGCCTCTCCACCTGCCGATACGGGGGGGGGAAACGGCCTGGAACTATATTGATCCGGCGCAGTTAAGCCAGATAACCATTTCGATGATTACGACAACAGCGAACTAGTTACGTTGCTAGGACTCTATATCAAAGCAATCTTCTCTTCTGTTCCATTCTGTGAAGCGTTCTCTTGTTCCTGACAAAGCCTTTCCCTACTAATTCGTTTTTGTTCGTCACGCCTCAATGTCTCTGAACCAAGTCTGGGAGGCAGCTTCTGCGAGCCCTTACTCTCCCCTTATCGCGAAAGATAGCCAGTTCTTCGTCGGCTTTAGTCTCCTGCTTGCTGGTGAGCTCAACCTGCCTCTTGTCGCTATTATACTGCCGATTACTGACCATTTAATCCACCAGCCTTCATACTTACTGGTCTCTTTGGATTGAGTCAGTCACCGACCCATTGAGATTCGAATTTGACCTTATTCTCGCCATGTGCTTACCAATTGACCAGACCGTTCATTCACCAGCATTGCTCTGTTCGGCGTCCCAGCATCGCTGGCGTTTGGGTAAGGAACACGCCCGCGGTCCCACCAAATCGGCCATGACTAACGTCCGTGGAACAGCTTCGGAGCCGTCTATATGATCTGTGCCGTTGGAGTTTACGTTTAAAAGTTCCAGTTACCTCCTCTGATACCCATGTACCATATACTGGAAAGTTGAAAACCAAAAAAACGAAGCATATATCTACACCACCTTTGTCTCTCTCTCTCCTTCATTGCACTCCTCATATAACCTAATCCACACGCATCGTACCGCTACCGCCGCGCTCAGTCCGAGCCAGAGAACCATGGCGGACGTGGAACCCATCTTCACCGCGGTCTCCAGCAATGCCCACCACCTCTACACCCTCCTCCAATGCATCGGATTCGCGCCCAAGGCCACCGTGCAGCTCACGCCCGACGGCATCCGCTTCTCCGTGGAAGAAACCCGAACGGTGCAGGGGCTTGCATTCCTCGACAAGGCCCTCTTCACCAGCTACACCTTCAATCCACCACCACCACCACCAGCCGCTGCTCGCACCCCCACCGAGCATGATGACACCGAGTCCCCCTCCACCGACGACCCAACCCCCTACTACCCGTGCTTCGAAGTCTCGCTCACCGCCCTCCTCGAAACCCTCAAGATCCTCGGCATCAACGACAGCTCCACATCCGGCGGCAGCGGCTCCTCCCGCGCCGGCAGCGTGCAACCGGCCCCTTCCCACAGCGCCTTCACCACGCCAGCCCTCCTCCTCGACCGCTCCTGCACCCTCCGCTACGCCACAGAAGGCAGTCCCTTGAGCATCACGCTCACCGAGACCGGCATCCAGACCACCTGCGAATTAACCACATACGAGCCCGAAGGCGGCGAGATAGAGATCCCCCTGCAACGCGACGCGATCATCATGAAGATCATCATGCGGTCGGCCTGGCTCCACAACGCCATCACCGAGCTGGCGGCCACGAACCCGACCGTCCTCAAAATCTCGGCCTCCGCGACCCACGAGCCGTTTTTCGCGTTGGCCGGCGCCGGCGGCTCGTTCAGCGAGTCCTCCGTCGAGTTCTCCGTCGAGAATCAGACCCCCGCCTCCGGTGCCGCTCCCCGTGAAGATAACGATGAGGGTGCCTCCCGCGCGAAACGAGCCCGCCTCGCCCCGACTGTCACCGAGACGTTTCTGGTCAGCCCGCCCTCATCGTCATCGTCGAGGGGGTCGCAGCACATCCGACAGGATTACAGGTTCAAGGCGATTCAGAAAGCGAGCCGCGCGATGGCCGTGGCGAATAAGGTCAGTATCCGGGGCGATCGGCAGGGGGTGCTGAGCTTGCAGTTCATGATCGAGTCCGATGTCCATGCTGGCTCCAGTGGGGCGAGGTTGTCGGCTAGAGGGGGTTCAGCGCCTGTGGTCAGTTTCGTGGACTTTCGGTTCGTGCCGTTGTTGGATGATGACGAGGAGGTCCTTTAGAGTTTGGAAATGGGTCCTTTTCCCTTTTGTAGCCTGTGTCTTGATCTAGCGGTCTTGGAACGACAGAATAGTGTGAAGGAGATACTAATAATGTAGTTGAACTCTAATTTTTCCCCTCAAACGCCGGCACATGCTCTCTGCTAATGTTGATGTATGATGTACAGTACATGAAGTAAGCTAATGTGGACTGTACCACTTTTGATCCTCGATTGGAAGAACATCCCCTATCCTCGTAAAAACCATGCCATGCATAAGAGCCCCGAATCTGCCCACAGGCAACCAGCGACATAAAGTCACAATCACATAACCTACCGACACCCGTTAGCATAGAATCGTCGTACCATGGATGGGCATTGCAACATACCTCAGCGATCGACTGGCGCTCAATAATGGACTTCTGGCGCTCGTTCCGCGAAACCCGGTAATAGTAATCACTGAAATCGCCGCACTGCATGTGGCGCAGGAACTCTTCGTCGTGGGTGATAACGATCAGCTGGAAGTTGGCCTGCTGCTGGCGCGTGCGGATGATGTCGTGGAGGGACTCGGCCAGCGAGCGGATGTTGTCGCGGTCGAGGTTGGTGGTGGGCTCGTCGAGGGCGATGAGGCCGCAGTTGACGCCGAAGCACTCGGCCAGGGCGAGGCGGATGATGATGCTAGCCAGCACCTTCTGGCCGGCGCTGCAGCGGCCGCGCATGTCCATCTCGGCGCCCTGCTTGACCATGCAGACGCGGTAGTTGTACGAGCGGTTGCCCTTGGCGTTCTCGTTGTCGGAGCGGATGAGGATGGTGTCGACGTCCGTGCCGCGATAGGTCTTCTGCCAGAGCTCGCCGACGATGGCGTTGATCTCCTCCATCTTCAGGCCGTGGTACTTCATGATGGCCTTGTCGAGGGCGCCGCCATAGCGCGCCAGGTCGTCGACCGCCGCGCGCGTTGTCTCCACCTTGATGTGCGCCTCCTTGTACTTGCTGGCCGCGTTCTTGTAGTCCGTGTCCCAGTCGGCGAGCAGCTGCATCAGCTGGTCGTCCTTGGACTTCATCTCGCCCATCTTGCTCGCTTGCTTGGCGGCCAGGGCGTTGTGCTCGCGCGTGCGGCGCTCCGATTCCTCCTTGAAGCGGCTGCGGTCGACCTCGGCGTTCTGCGCGGCGAGTTGCTCGATCTCCGCATTGACTTTGTCCAGGGCCCGGGTCGCCTGGCGGTACGTCAGGTTGTCGGCGTATTGGCGCTTGGTGTTTTCGCTGTCTTTGAGCTGGGCTGAGATCCGGTTGATCTCTTTCGTGATCGTGGCCTGTTCGGATTCAAGCTCGCTGATCTCGTTCTCAATGGTCTGGAGTTCTCGTTTGCTTCGCTCGAGTTGAGTGGGACCTCCTCGCTCGTTGTAGGCTTCTATCTCCTCGTTTGCGATTTCCAGCTGATGTACGCTATCGGACAGCTGGGAAATCCCCTGCTGCAACTCCCTCTCGCGAGCGTCGGCGCGTTGACTGATGTCATCAACCTGGGCTTGGATCTTGAGTAGTTCAGGAGTGAGATCCTCAATGTCCTTGTCCGCCTTCGCGATCGCGGCACGCTGTTCGTTGTTGAGGTTCTTGAACTCTGCCAGGCGAGTGAGAAGATCTGCCTTCCGTTCGAGCTGGAACTTGGCGTTATCCAGGTTGCTCCTAGCATCTCTGAGCTGCAATTCCAGATTGTTGATCTCCGCTAACGCCTGCTCCTTGTCATGGGTGACTTTTGACAATGTCTTCTTCAGAGCGCGGGACCGCTCGCCAATCCCAGCAATTTCTTCCTGAATATCCTCCAGGGTGCGTGAACCAGTGTTGTCATCTTGCTTTGAAGAGAGTTCTTGTATCTGAGAGCGAATAGATTTGATCTCGCTGTCATACTTGACGATAGTGCTGACAGTTTTGGAAAGTGCTTCGACCTCTTTCTTCTTCTCGGTCTTCTCGCCGAGGATCTGGTCGTGTTCTTCTAATTGATTGAGGAGCTTGTCCTGTTGGAGAACGTATTGCTCCTCTTCCTTCTCCAGACTCGGGATTTCTGTGTCCTTCAATCGTGTCCACGTGTTGTAGGCCGTGATAGCTTCTCGCGCGGTGTTGAGGTCCTCCTCCAACTGTCGGATATCCTCGTCTTCAGCATTGCGTTGGTTCCTCTTGACCAAGCCCTCAAGTTTATTGATGAAGATCTGCAATTGTCTGTCTGCTTCGAAACCTCGCTGGCACAGCCGGCAAACCTTCGTTGACTTTGCCGTGGCAAGACAGTCTTTCATGTACGTGCTGATGCCAGCAAACTGCTCCGTATCTTTGCGCGCAAGATCAAGCTGGATCTGCCGCTCTTTGACGATCTCAAGATATTCCTCGGGTTCTTCGCCAATGGCTTCACGGATTTCTGTGACGCTCTCCTTGAGTTCTTTCTGCCGCTGACCCAAGGCTTTCTTCGCTTCTTTCAGCTTGAACTCTACTTGTTCCAGCTCGCGGCTGACGCCGTCGCGTTCACGCTCCGCCTTCGAGACGTGTCTTGACTCTTCTTCTAGAACATGGTGAAAGTCTTGCTCCAGGGTTTCGGTGCTCCAAGTGGGTTTAACGTATTTGGAGAGTCGTTCGCCATGAGCCCCTTTCATGGTTTCCAGACTGCGCTCCCTTTCCTTCAGTTCCTTCTTAAGGTGGTCCAACCGGGCGAGATCACCAGCCTTCTTAGTGGCCTCGATGAGTTCGGTGTTCAGGCGGGAGCTTTCGTCCTCGAGACTGCGTATCTCCGAGTTGATGTTCTGGATCTCTTTATCCCACGAAGCGGATCGTGAGCGTTCCTTGGCCTGATCCAAGCGAGAACTGATGTCTTCAATGTTCGTCTCCAGCGCAGCCTGCACGCCCTCATCGACATTGATCTCATTGAGTTTTGCTTGATAGGAAGCCGCATCTCGGTCGTTCAGAGCCATCTGTCGCTTGGCCGCGATCTTACTTTCCTGCAGTGCCGATTTACGTTGTCCAAGCTGATTCAGGGAGCTTTGCGCCTCACGCAGCTCGCTTTGTGCCTCCCGCTTGACTCGCTCCAGCACCTGGTTCTGCTCTTTGAGGATCTTCCTAATTCTCCGCATGAACTCGTCGACATCTGCCTGGTCCGCCACGTTGTCGAACCCGCGGATGCTGTGGCTCCGCGCAATCTCTCTGGTCATGCGCTGTCGCCTCTCGACCTGGCGCTCGAAGTTCGCCTTGTCATTTTCGAACTTCCCGTACTCGGCCTGCTTGAGACCCAGCTTCTGCCGCGCGTTCTCGATCTGCTCCTTGATCTCCATGTAGTTCTCCTTCTGCGATTCCTCCTGCTGCTGGTACTGCAGTTGCTTGGTCTCGAACTGCTCCAGATTCGCCTCCAGCCACTCATCCGAATCGTCGAGCTCCACCAGATGTCTTTGCAGATTATCGAGCGTCGTCTGGATGCTCTTCGCCTCGATGCGCTTGCCCTCCAGCGCGCCCAGGATCTGGGAGTAGCTCTCGGACTCCTTCCAGGCCTTGTCCGCCAGGTCGGCAACGCGGCGCATCTCCTGGGAGAGTCGCTGGGTCTCGGCGCGCAGGGCCTCGATCTCGTCCTGCAGCTTGATGGAGCGCTTCTCGGCGCGGTCGGCCTTCTCCTTGTCCTCCTTGGCGTGCTGCTCCATGATCTTGTACTTGGCCAGCTCCTCGTTCTGCTTCTTGCGGAGCTGCTTGATGTTGTCGATCGCCTTGGTGTACTTCATCGCCTCGAAGATCTCGTCGAACTTCTTCTTGAGCACCGACGGCTCGCTCATGGGCCACAGGCTCTCGTCCTGGTGGCAGAAGATGACCGAGTCGAGGATCGCCTTCGACACGCCCAGGTACTGCGGCAGGATCTGGTCCAGCTCGGCCACCCGCGACGAGATGGCCGTCCGCTCGCCGTCCTTGACCATCAGGAGCTGGCCCTCCAGCGTCTTCTGCTGCCGCGTGGTCTTCTTCACCGTCAGCTGGAGACTCCGCGTCGCCACCATCTTGGCGCCCGAGGTCGCTTTGAAGGACAGCTTGACCTGCGCCAGCACCTCCTTTTCGCCGCATAACTAACTCTATCGTCAGCATTCGCCCTCTCGTAGATCTAGTCCATTCTGCAAATCCGTACCTTCGGATCATGGATGAATGCACCACCCTTGCTATTCGGCGGAAGATCACCGGTAGTCGCATATTTGAGACATTCAATAATCGTCTTCCATTACATCAGCCTAACAACCCGATCATCCCTCGGACAGAGATGTGTAATACCGTCTTTCCCGATCCATTATACCCAACAATCAATGTAAGCGGCGTGTGAAATTGGATAGTCTCGCTGCGGGTATTGTCGAACGAGCGGACACTTATCAAGGCAAAGAAACACCCACTCAGTTAACAGCCCAAACAAAAAAACATAGAAAAAAAGTGACCTGCGAACAAGACACCTTAGCCGGACAAAAGAACAAAACCTACCCCAAAATCGAAAGCTTATCTATCTTCGCTGTGCAAAAGTCAGCGTCGGAGACTTATTGCTTCCAGATCGAGCTCCGCGGTACTTCACTTCACTTACACCTGCAGACAGATAGACTCGGGATTAGTTACAATTCATACGCGAAACACGAAGCTTGCAAAGTTCATCAAAAGTCAAACTTACATCTTGGGCTGTCTACGAGGGCCGTCAAGCAGCCTGGTTGCATCAAGTGTTGAACGAATGGAGGGGGGAGGAAGAAGAAAGGCACTTTCATAAAGTACGCCGGGTTTCCGTCATCGAGCCCGAGTCCTCGGGCCAGCCCATTCTTTCTTTGATAAGAGAGCGAGCGCGTCGGCGGACGCGGGGAAGTCGGCGCGCGGTCACGTGGATAGGCACCGGTCTAGGCGGCCATCGGGGATTTATGGAGTACTCCGTAGCCACCTCAGGTTGTATTTAGGAATGAC
Source organism: Aspergillus aculeatus ATCC 16872 (assembly GCF_001890905.1). Lineage (NCBI taxonomy): Eukaryota > Fungi > Ascomycota > Eurotiomycetes > Eurotiales > Aspergillaceae > Aspergillus > Aspergillus aculeatus. Next base: position 258,303 of record NW_017962987.1, read on the forward strand.
GCTGTAGGGGTGTAGTTAGTCATGACGATTACGTATGGACCTGAAGTCTTCTTAGAAGAGGGACAGTTTTGCACACAACTAGAGTCCATTAGTGTTAGCAGATACATTTGATCTACGGTATATCAGCGGTCACAATTTGAGAACGACGCTTAGGAGGCAATCAACTAATACGCCTCTGGGCTTATCACTGAGGTCTCATGTAAGTCTTTCCTGGCATGTGCAAGTAATGGTATTAGTGTATGTACATCCGTATAATAAACCTGAATGTATCTTCCCCGCTTAACTTAAACCAAACAATACACCCGACAACTCATGGCCTGCACTTGCCGGGTCACCTTTGTAGAATTGAGTGTCCATCCTTATCTTGCTTTACATGCTGTACCTTCTACACCCCACTGACTCCCAACCTGTCAAGCCGACTCTCTAAATCCCTGACCCACGGCTCCACGGTCTCAATATTATTTTTCAGCGCCGCCTCGCCCTGCTTCATCTTCTCCTCTACTACCCGAAGCCCCTCGCGCCACTGCTCAATCTCCCGAGCCATATCGGCTTGTCGCTTTTCCAGCACATCTAAAGACTCCGAGGCGTGGGCGGCCCCGGCGTGGATGGCGCGCAGCGAGCGCAGTCGTTCGAGGACGCTGGGGAGAATCGGGTGGAGGGACTGGATGGTGGGGAGAGTAGCATAGAGGGCCTGGATCTTGGTGGCTTGCTCGTCACGCTGAGTGGCGGCGGGATCGACTTCCGTGGCGGACGAAGATGAGACCGACATGTCGGAGGGCTCGAGAGCTGTGGAGGAGATACGGGCGTTTTGGGCCGCTTTGGCGGCGTCGACGGCGCGCTTACGGGCGGCGGCCAGGGCCTCCGTGTCGGCGGTTAGTTTGCGCACGCGGCTGGATAGGGACTCGAGATGAGGCGTGGTGACGGTCGTGGCTGGGGGAGCTGAGCCCATGGTTGGGAAGGCGGAGACGGGGTTCGGGCCGACGAGGAGATTCATCAGCGTGGCGAGGCGAGAGGTGAGGTGGTCGAGCGCAGGAAGAACCGGTTGGAGGTCCGGTTCAGAGATGCCATCGTTGACAAAGGGATTCGAGGAGCTGGAGATTCCCATGGCCGCTTCAATGAGAGCCAGTCGCCCATCGAAAGAGGCCGCATGGGCGAGGACTCCACCGCCGGTCGCGGACGGGGACGGGGGTGTTTGTGGACGATTGTTGGTGGGCTTACGATCGTCCAGCTGAGCGGGGTTGCTGACCGGAGAATCTGGAGTGGAGGTGGAGGCGAGCTTTTGAGACAGGACAGCTGCGGCCGAGTGGGAGCCGGAGGGGCCACTGCGCGAGGATGCGTAGAGATTGTCCAATGCGCGGCTCAGTTCCAGCACCCCATCTGTTCGATCTGTTCCAGACTTGCTCAGAGCGGCTGCCTCCGCAGACTCAGTACTAGATTGTTGCGTTGCCAGCTGATCTTTCAGTTCCTCGACTTCGCGGCGCAGACGAGCCAGCTTGCGCTCCACACTTTCGTCTTCACTGTCGCTGAGATCGTCGAGTTCGTCGGCCCCAAGATCATGTCTCCGTCGCCGACGGTTCTTGCTTTTGTATGCTTTTCGTTTCGCAGCTATGCTGTCTGAGAAATTGGCTTCGCGAGCGTCGACGGTGGCACCGAGGAAGTGGGCGCGCGCCTCGTCGGCGTTGATGCCCTGGCGATCGATGTCAGAGTTGTCGCCAGCATCGTCGTCTACATTGGAGGCGGTGCGCAGAGTTGTGGTCTGTTCGCCGATAAGCTGTCAGAATGGGGAAGAACACCCGCGCGCGGACGATGGACATGGCAGCGAACCGGGATAGTAGAAGCCCCGTCGGTCAGATCGGGAGTCTCGTAGATGTCGGGAGCGAGATCCTGCACGTTGTTGTTAGATTTTAGTCCGGCTGGACTGCTGCCAATGGAGATATGCTGACCAGGTCAGGAAGACCGGCATATTTCCGGTTGAAAGACATGGCGTCCACCTATATGACTGAGTGCGAAGATTGATATACTGTTACGGGGAAGAGCTGGAGATGAAGTGATCTCGAGAGGAAGTGAAGGGGAATGTTTGTTCACGTGCCAGGGGCGGGTAAACACAGTACGAGAAACCACACATACAGTCCGATACATCGATACACTCAGTAACTTACAGTACATACATCAACAACAACAACAACAACAACAACAACCACAATAGAAACAATATTCATAACATTATGGACTATCAAAGGCAAGGGTGATCAGCGCGTCTTCGGCGGCGCGGCGGTTCGAATTACTCCGCAACACATGTTTCCCAGACCGGAGTTTCTTCAAGCCAACCTCGGCCGCAATTACCCCATTTTGATTAAATCGAGAGAAATGGCATTGAATCGAGGCTGCAGTGGAGGGAAGCGACGATCACATGAAGGGGCCGATTGACCCTCTTCAGCACTAGCTACCAGTTACCGAGATGTACAGTAGTACCCTTTAAAGCGTCCTTGTCCCACCCGTCAACTTGCTCCTTCAATCCTGCACTGTCCCTCTCGCTTATTCCTCTACTGGAGATATATCAAATTCCTCTCCTCCTCTCTATCCTTACTCCTCGATAGCATATCTTAGAACCTATCCTCATTTTAAGTGAAATTCGTACCCCGCATCACCGAAAATGGCCGCCCCCGCAGAAGTAACCATCAAGGATCTCAGCGGAGAATGGACAATGGTACGCTGGATATGATATGATGCTTCATCACCAACTAAATGACAACGTTCCGTGACTGATGAAACCTCTACAGAGCAAAACCCTGTCCAACCCTACAGACGCAATCCTGTCACTGGTATAAACATCCCCTCACTTCTACCTCGGTTTCTTCAGCTCTCCCCAAGACTAACAAGTCCCTACACAGCAAGGGATGAGCTGGCTCACTCGTAAAGCCCTCAACCTCGCCACCATCACCCTGCACATCGACACCCACCCGGACCCGGAGGACTCTACCATCATCCACATCAAGATCGACCAGACCTTGACGGGTGGCATCAAGGGAACCAGTGAGAACCGCATCAGCGACGGCAAGAAGCGCGAACACACCGACCACATCTTCGGCCATGTGCAGGGCCAATCGCGGTACATCCGCGGGAGCAGCAGCAGCGATGGCAAAGTTCGTCCCAACTTCGCGTTCCTGACCAAGAGCGAGGATCCCAAGGTGGCCCAGTTCCTGAACGGAGAGATCCTGGCGGACGGGAAGCCGGTGGACGGATTCGTGGTTGAGGATCTGGGCCAGGAATTCGGTGAGGGCGAGGGTCTGTGGTTCCAGAGCTTTGTGGAGAGTCTGGACAACGGATGGACGGCAGAGCAGGTTCGTGTTTCTCTCTCCCCCGTTCACTAATCAGTATTGATGGTGGCGGGGCATATCTCGTATCGATGCATACGCTGACTGAAGTGCTGGTAGATCTGGGGCTTTGAGGTGATCGATGGGCAACGCTACTACACCCGTCGTGTAGTTGTTGCCAAGGATAAGCACGTCGAGATGGCTAGGTTCGTGTATAGTTACGCTGGCCCGAAGAAGGAGTAATTCTATCAGCCAACAAGGAGTGGGTTGCACTGTGGATTGGGCGGGAGAATGTTCGATAGGAGTGCTCTGATCATCTTTATGTGGCAGGTCTACTGTAAAGTATTATCACGTCCCGCTCGTTCAGTGTCCGAGACCAGACTGTCCGTTTCTCCTCTGGAAGCTGTTCAGAATAGACCTAATTGAATATTATTGTTACAAAACTTGATGCATGCACTTGTTCGAACGAATCAATACGGTTAACTGAAATGAATCTGACATTACAGTACACAGACGCCTTCATCCTCAGCAATTTGTTCACCAGCCGCCGTTGAGATGCAGGTATAACACTCCTTCCTCGGAGATTCAATTTGAAAAACAAATGTTATTAACAAGGCTAATTCAGCAACCCAGCGTGAAAGATAACACCGCATATAGGCATGATGCAACGTTCAAGGTATTTTTAATATCTATTTGATTTTTTCCCTTGTTTCCACCGGCCTTACGAGTGTGTGGGCATCACAACATGGGCCTTGGTGCTGATCGCATCCTCGCTGCGCCACAGGCTCGTCACAGTCTTCTGCTGAGTGTAGAACTGCAAACCAGGCTTGCCGTAGAAGGTGTTGGCACCGCCACCGGCGATACTCTTCTTGTTACCGGTGAAAGAGAACATGGGCAGCGGGACAGGGATCGGCACGTTGATGCCGACCTGGCCGGCCTCAATGTCCTTCTGGAAGCGCGAGGCAGTTGGACCAGAGCGGGTGAAGACGGCCGCGCCGTTACCGTACGGGTTCTTGTTGATGAGCTCGATAGCGTCATCGAGCGTAGGCACCGACAAGCAGATCAGGACAGGGCCGAAGATCTCCTCCGTGTAGCACTTCATCTCAGGGGTCACGTTGGTGATGATAGTAGGTCCAACCTAGAGAAGAGAGATCTCATGAGTCAAGATTCAGTGCACAGCACTTACGGAGACCACTTACAAAATTGCCGTTGGGGTACTTCTCGGGCTTGTAGCCACGACCATCCAACAGGATAGTGGCCCCCTCTTCCTCGGCGCTGGCAATCAGATCCTCGATGCGCTTCTTGCTCTGGGGGCTAATGACCGGGCCAAGATCCGCACCCTCTTCGAAACCACCATTGACATTCAATGCCTTGGCCCGCTCAGCAATCTCGGGCAGCCATTCCTGGGTTTCTCCGACCATCACCACTGTGCTCAGGGCCATGCAGCGCTGACCAGCAGCACCGAAGGCAGCGCCAACAATAGCATTGAGGGTTTGGTTCTTGTTGCAGTCCGGCAAGACCGCGGCGTGGTTCTTCGCACCCAGATTGGCCTGGACACGCTTACCATTTGCAGAACCCCGGGTGTAGATGTACTCACCGGCACGGTTACCGCCAACAAAGCTGATAGCCTTGATAGAAGGTTCATCGAGGATGAAATCAACCGTCTTGGCGGAGCCGTGCACGATGTTGACCACACCGGGTGGGAAACCAGCTTCCCGAGCCAGCTCGGCCAGAATCATGGCTGCGCCGGGGTCACGTTCGGAGGGCTTGAGAATCAAGCAATTACCGGTAATGGTGGCGACGGGGATCGACCAGAGGGGAATCATTGCGGGGAAGTCTGGGAACCCGCGGTTAGCCTCGGCAAAAATACCGCCGGTCGGGGAATATACTAACTGAAGGGACAGATGGCGGCCACAACACCCAGAGGCTCGCGGTAGCTTCGAGTCTCCATATCCTTGGCGACTTCGAGCACCTCGCCGGTCAATTGGGTGGTGATGCCACAGGCGGTTTCAGCCACTTGAAGACCACGGAGAACGTCGCCCTTGGCATCGGCAAAGGTCTTGCCCTGCTCAAGGGTGATCGAGGCAGCCAGGCGGTCCCAGTGAGCCCGGATCAGGCTAACAAACTTGAACATGATCTGCTGTTTGGCAATCACGCTGGTCGCGCGCCAGGCTGGAAAGGCCTTTTGGGCGGACTCAACGGCAGCCTTCAGCTCCGCATCGGTACTCTGAGGCACACGAGTGATGAGGTTGTTGGTGGCTGGATCATGCAAGTCAATCCAAGTGGTTGCCTTGGATTGTACAAACTCGTTGTCCAGAAAGTTGGTGGTATCGATGGGGCTCGAAACAGGGCTGTGATCGGTAGGATAGTCAGTGGCGGTGGAGGCCGCGGAGGTGGTTGCGGGGGTCCGTTGCTGGGCTGTGGCATGCAGACTGCGAGCGGTAGAAGGGGATGAAGATGTCAGAAGAGAAGAGGGAGCCATGATAGCGGTAGAAAGATGTCTGGATCGTGAAACTAAAGCTGCAGACGTTCTGGTGGCGGATAATCTGGGGACGGTGAGGGCCGTGCGGGGAGCAGCAGCGCGGAGAGTGGGGAGAGAGCGGGCAAGAGAGCGATGGGCGGCCATCATGAGAAAAAGGGAAGAAGAGAAATTGAGAGTGACTGGGAACTGATTTATAAAGAACTAGGTCGTTGACAGCGCAGACGTGTGACAGCTCAGCGCGTGAGGAGAAGGAGGGGGGGAAGCTGCAGGAGGGAGGGATAGCTACTACTTAATAATAAGTTGGAGTAAGTTTCCCCAGGTTTGGCCCTCCGTTCCTGGCCGCCGAGGCTCCGTCACTGGGTCACTGGATCACAACAATCACTGATAATGAATGCGGTTATCGCCCTTCCTCGGCGATGACCACCAATCATCATGCCCCACGGAACTACTTGCCAATCTGGTCATTTCTGCTTCGATCCATCGTGGATCATCTCTACAGTATCATCTCTCAATTCATCCATCCGCTCCTCCCGGCAGGTATACTACAATGACCTAGAAGGAATTTCCATCGTTCTCGAAACTAGGCAGGACGTTCCGATTGGAAGTCTTTGCACTTATAAGTTAATATCTAGTGAATTTAGTATTACCTCTTTTCCGCGGAGAGATGCAATTGTCGGATTCTCATTTCTGAGACTTTTCACAACTCCAACATCAGGAGGAAGATACTTCAAGGTTAAGACTCAATTACTAAGCTAGGGACGATCTTAACCATATGATTGATGTTCTTCCATCAGTTACTGATCAATTACTTTACAGGTCTCAAAACAATTCGAGGCAGGCCTCTCGAGTGTGGCGTTCATATCGCATCACAGACAGGAGCAGGAACAGCCTTTCTTCTGGCTGTACCAACCAACATATTTGGAACAAAAGAACAAATCGTGGATTGAACGCTGCAACAGGTAGGTATAATATGGAAATCGAGAGAAAACAAAATATTGGGTCGGAAGCTGTCCCTCCCCACAGAATGCTCACTTTTGGGCCGCGTCATCTCTAATCTCTCCCCAGAGTCAACAAGGCAGGCCCGTTTACTCGGCAGAGGAGCGAGTCTGGCGCTTGGTGGCGCCGCCCTTGCCAGTGTTGGTAGCAGAGCTGACAGCCTCCGCAGCCTTCTCCTTGACAGCGCTGGCAGCCTCCTTGCCCTTCTTAACCGGAGCGGCAGCCGGGCTGCTAGCACCGACAGCACCCACGATCAGGAGCACCATGGTAACAAGCACAGCGGCGAGACCACCAGCAACATCAGGAACCTGCTTCACAGCAGCGATTGGGTCCTGCTTGGCCAAGCCAACGAAACGATCAACCTTTTCGCGGACGTGGGCCACGGGGTTCTCCTTGAAGCTGACGCTGGGCTCGACAACCTGCTCCTCCGGCTTGGGCTTGTTGGCCTCCTCCTCAGCCAGTTCGATGGGGTGCTTGATATCAAAAGTCTCCTTGCGGAGCTGCTCGGCATCTTCTTCGGAGTGACCAATGTAGATGTTGTCAAAGAGAATGTCGTTCTGCATAGTCCAGATCTCGAAACCAATCTGTCCCAGGGATTAGTCAGGTTGTTCACGCAAGAGCGGAGATGTTGGGGGATAACTTACGGCGCCCATGGGCTCGAAGTTGGAAGGAGTCTTATCCTCGAAGTAGGCGGGGTTGGCAATCTTGCGGGGGGCCCAGGGACCCTTGTAGGCGGGGTTGTCGACCAGAGGAGCAGTCCACTTGCCCTTGTAGGCGGGGTTCTTGATCAGGGGAGCAGTCCAGGGACCACAGCCAGCAGCCTCCTGGCACTTGGGGTTGGGAACAGTGGGAGGAACCCAGTCGCCGTCCTCCTCGTCGTCCCAGTCCTCGGGCTTCTCGGCCTCGGGGTCAGGAATGCTGGTGGGCTCATCCTCCAGCCAATTCTCGGGCTTCTCGGCATCCTCATCAACGATCTCGTAAGGAGCATCCTCATCCCAATCCTCCGGCTTGGTGGCCTCGGGGTCAGCGATCTTGGACTCGTCGACCCAGTCGGAGGGCTTCTTGTCCTTAGGGTCATCAATCTCCTTCTCGGGGTTGACAGCAGGGCTGAAGTCCTCGAGCAAGTTACCGCTCTTAGCCTCCTCACCATCAATCAGAATGGAGAAAGTCTGATCGGGGCGGACAATCAGAGTATACAAGGAGGTGACCTTGTTGGTACGAGCGGCAGGAGGAGCCTTCAGGTGCTTCTCCTCGTACTCGCCGGTCTTGGGGTTCCTGTGACGGAAGATGAAGTGCACCTAGAAAATGATTAATTGCTATCACACACGTCGATTGTTTGCAGAAGGCCAATGTACCTTGTTGGTGGCACCGCACTTGTCGGGACCGAACATAATAACGTAAGGAGAGGCGTTGGAGAACTCCTCAGACTGGAGCTTCTTGTTGTCCTGGAGAAGCTTCAGGTAGGCACCACCACAAACCAGGGAGTCTAAAAGCGAATGGTCAGCAACCCTTCGAGTTGGCCGTACATATGCGATGAACAGGACGTACTTTGCGGCTTGACCTCATACTGGACAACCAGGGTCTTGTCCTTGTTGTCGATCTTCTTGGGGAACTTGGAGGAGATGGCGTGGTGGGCAGCAACATTCTTAACGACTAGACCCTTGTCTCCCTCGATTCCCTTCAGCACAGTAGGCTCTTCGACAGACCATTCGCCAACATAGGCCCAGTCCTCCTCAGACTTGGAGTCCTCCTTCTTGGCGTGGGAAGGAGTCCACCGGCTATCCCAGTCATCGGTGAACTGCTCCAAGAAAGGAGCCTTGAGCGTGGTAGGCTGTTGGTGCGGAGTCAGCATTATGCAACTGTGGTCAGAAAGAACCGGGCGACGATCAACATACGGTGAAAGTAGGCTTCTCCGCAATGGAGGTGGTCTCGGGCTTCTTCTCGGTCTCATCAGCATGGGCCATGCCCATGATGGAGGCCGAGGAGACCAGGGCGGAAGTCAAGGCAGCGTTGAAACGCATTGTGAATGGGGATTGGCGCTCTGGAGGCTAGAACAATGAAAACAAACACGAGCGCACCCGCGAATTAACCTCGATGGGTCGGGTGATTGTAGGGGAGAATATCTCGAAGAAGTCGCGGTACAATGGGGCGACAAGCAGGGATGGGGAGGATGGAAGGTGGAGGGTATGTAAAGACAGAAGAATGGGGGAGAATGGGGGAAATGGAAGGTTGGTTATATAAGAAGCTGCATGAAGCTGGGAAGTTCCAGGTGGCCTCTTCCTCTCTCTTCCGCGGCCGCTGCTTCTTTGGGGCCCGCGGGTAAGGTCCCGCCTGCCCGATTTGGTTTAGCCAGCCTGCCACAGAATTACGCCGTCTTAGCGCGTATTCGCTCTGTTTCGGTACTGTAATTGGAGTAATTTAGCAGAAACACTGCTCGTGCTACCCCAGCTGTGGTGCATGACCTTCTTGATGTTCGTGCTCGCAAGATCCAAATAGATCAGATATGCCTCTACGCCTATCCCTTTAGAGCAAAGGCGCCCCTACTATTATCAGGAAAATATGCTTTGGGGGCTTCAAGTCCAATCTGTCATTGATCATGTACTGCCTGTCCGCCAATGACAACCAGCCGATGGCGCAAGTGTTTCTCCCCCCGCTACCTTAATTGAAATTAATGGCCGATGCTTCTCTTCCCCTCCCCGCCCAACGTCTTTTTTTTCGACCTCCCCTCTTCTCTTCCTGTCACACCACAACATTTGTCGCTGTGTGACTCGAAACATACCGTTGTCGCAAGGGCATATAAGTCTGGAGATTTTCAGTTACTCACGGATAACAGACTAAAGAGGCGCTGCGATCACTTTCCAGCCGCCATCACGGACCACCGAGATCTACACTGCCAATTTGCGGAGGCACAACCCCAACAATAATCACCATGTGCCAAGAACACGAGAACCAGAACAATGACCACCTGGTCCAATCCTCCGACCCGGAGCACCCGGCTAACCTGATTCCCGATCTCTGTCGCCGGTTCTACAACTGGGGTTGGGTTACCGGTACTGGTGGTGGGGTACGGAGCTGTCGCAATCCTCGAGGATGACCCAAAATGCGTGTGCTAATTCAAACCGTTCTGTGTAGACTTCCATCCGCCAGGGCGAACACATCTTCATCGCGCCCTCCGGTGTGCAGAAGGAGATGATGAAGTCTGAGAACATCTTCGTTCTGCAGTTCCCCACGCCCAAGTACCCCCCGTCTGAGCGCAAGTACATCCGCAAGCCTCTCAACCTGAACCCCTCCGCTTGCACTCCTCTGTTCTTGGCCGCCTTTGAACGTGGCGCCGGATGTTGCATTCACACCCACTCCCAGTGGGCCGTCCTGGTGACGCTTCTGGTCGAGCGCGAAAAGGGCCCCGATGCCTGCTTTGAGATCAGCAACATCGAGCAGATCAAGGGTATTCCCGCTGGAAAGGGCAAGGGCTACCTGGGCTTCTTCGATACCCTGCGCATCCCCATCATCGACAACACGGCGTTCGAGGAGGATTTGACTGGTAGCTTGGAGAAGGCGATGGATGCGTACCCGGACACCTATGCCGTCCTTGTCCGTAGACACGGAATGTAAGTCATCGCGCTCGCGTATCATTTGTATGGTTTACTGGAGACTAATTGGGGCGCATCTAGCTACGTCTGGGGTGACAATGTTGCCAAGGCGAAGACTCAGTGTGAGAGCTTGGACTATCTGTTCCAGCTGGCTGTGGAAATGCACAAGCTTGGTCTTCCCTGGGTGAAATAGGGATCTTGTTTGTTAATAGCATAGCCATGATGACGAAGCGGAGTTTATATATATGGGATGAAAGCGTGGTCAAGTTGATTATGGAAGGGAGAGATTCACACGAGCTTTCATGCAATGACGAATGTATGCCAAGCGCACAGCATATTTCTGTAGTGTAGAGTAGACACGACCAATCCTTTCGTACATGAAGCCTAATTCATGTCATACTTTTTACAAGTAGTAAGTAGAAAATACTGTAAACAGCTCGCTGGATGGGAGGTCTTGGCGGGAGAAGCCTAAACCATTCGGAGTTGGCGCGGGATCCTCAGGCTCGTCAAGGCGGGCCGCCCTGTCGACGGACGGACTGACTGACTGAATTGCTCCCCGTCATCGCCAATCACTCCTCCATCCCGCGGTCCCTCCTTCACCTCCTCCTTCACCTTCGTTCCTCCGTCCCTCCGTACCTGTCTTCCTCGCTATTCTGACACCATTTCACCAATTCCATACTCCGAACTTAAATCTTTCTCGCATCCCTGTTCTTATTTGATCCTAATTCATGGATCTCGACGCAGGAGATTCCCCGTGGGGCGGTAAGCAAGACATCAGGCAGTCACGGATTCAATCGCAATCGTGTCTCCTCTAATGCAGCGCATGCAGACGTCCCATCTCAGTCGCCCCCCACCCACACCGCTCCCGAAACTGATACTCAAGAGACATGTACGTCTTCTAATATCTCTTTTATTGCTGTCCGCATAACCTAACCGACATTGACACAGCTCCCGACCAACCGACACAGCCAGCTAGCTCTAACAATGCTTCTCGTTCTCCCGTCCGAAGAGGCCCCAGAGGCACCCGCCGGATCAATGCGCAGGCGACCAAGTTAGAAGCCGTCGACGATTCTTTCGACCCCCTCGGTCCGCTTGGAGACAAGGCCACGGAAAGCAGCCCCAACGAACAGGCTCCGACCCCACCGCAAAAGGAGGCGTTCGGCGCGCGCGGCGTGCGTCCGACCTCTTCGGCATCGCAGGCTTCCAGTAGTGCGGCGCTGGGAGAATCTGTGAACCTTGAAGAGGATGGTGCCGGATTCCGAGGCCCTCCGCCGGTGCAGCCCCCGAGTGACGCGGAGGGGTCGAAGCGACAGTCCGAACCCAGCATCAGCGTCGAGAAGGCCGCGAACCCGACTTTTGACATCACTGTTGGCGACCCGCACAAAGTTGGAGATCTCACGAGCAGTCATATCGTGTATCAAGTCAGGACGAAGGTATGGATGTCGCTTGTCGGGCTGCGAGCTAGTCGGCCACTTTGGTTGAGAGAACGCTAACGCTGGATTCCAGACGACCTCTAAAGCCTACAGACAACCGGAGTTCACGGTCAGCCGGCGATACCGCGACTTCTTGTGGCTCTACAACTCCATGCACAACAACAACCCCGGTGTCGTTGTTCCTCCACCCCCGGAGAAGCAAGCAGTAGGTCGGTTCGATACGAACTTCGTCGAGTCTCGAAGAGCTGCCCTGGAGCGCATGTTGAACAAGATTGCGGCGCATCCCATCCTTCAACATGATGGGGACCTGAAGATTTTTCTGGAGAGCGACACGTTCAACCTTGACGTGAAGAACAAGGAAAATCGGGAACCTGATCTCGGGCAAAGCAAGGGCATGTTCAGTTCTTTCGGGATTAATGTTGGTGGAGGTGGGAAGTTTGTTGAACATGACGACGTAAGCGGCATCCCCGAGCCACATAGAACTCTTGACTGACAAATCTGCAGTGGTTCCATGACCGCAAGATCTATCTCGATGCCTTGGAGAATCAGCTGAAGGCGTTGCTGAAGTCTGTCGACTCCGTGGTGGCTCAGCGGAAAGGATTGGCCGAAGCAGCGGGCGACTTTTCTGCATCAATTCACGCCTTGGCTGCTGTCGAGCTCTCTCCTGCACTGTCGGCCCCCTTGGAGGGTCTTTCCGACCTTCAGCTGCGTATTAGGGAGTTGTATGAGCGCCAAGCACAGCAGGATGTTCTCACCCTCGGAATTACCATCGACGAGTACCTACGACTGATTGGCAGTGTCAAGACAGCGTTCACTCAACGACAAAAGGCGTTCCACAGCTGGCATGCGGCCGAGGCTGAATTGCAGAAACGCAAGCACACTCAGGAGAAACTGCTCAGGCAAGGAAAGACCCAACAGGATCGCCTCACGCAGATCAATGCCGACGTGGCCGATGCTGAACGGAAATCCCATCAGGCACGGTTGTTGTTCGAGGATATGGGCCGGTTGATGCGTAATGAACTCCAGCGATTCGAGAAGGAGAAGGTGGAGGACTTCAAGTCTGGTGTGGAGACATTCCTGGAGAGCGCCGTCGAAGCCCAGAAGGAGGTATGTGTTTCAGGTTCAACCTCCGAAATACCATATGCTAACCGATGCAGTTGATCGAACTGTGGGAGACCTTCCTCATGCAGCTCGACGCGGGAGAAGAAGGCAATTTGCTGTATGGTGCACCTGGGGCAGGCGATGCTCCAACCGAGTCAGTTCCGGAGACAGCTTCAACCGAAACAGCGGAAGAGGCTTAAGTGATATCCCGTTGTCTCTCGCCTCTGTATAAAGATAACCCGCCACAACTCGTTGACAGCCCTCCAACTGTTATTGTTGTTATACTCCTTGTGTCTCGATTGCAATCCCTCGGTGCGGCGCACAGTTGTTCATATCCGGCGAGTTCTTGACAAGTACGCAACCCAGATAACTGTTTAGCAGCGCATTTAAGCCCTTACTTTTCATCACCTCATGTAGACTAATCCCAATGTCAAATTTGAAACAAACAAACAAACAAGAAAACTCCATTCAGATGGGTGCGTGGTATGATGACGATGTGTGTGTGTATACTGTACATTGAAAAAAAACAAATTTGGGGAGGAACGATCCCACAACAACGATCCCAGAGACACCTCCCATCTTGAAGCCCATCACATAGTACAAATCTAGCTGGGGTAAGATAAAAAGGAAGGCGAAAAAAAGGCCGGGGCCAACGATCAACCTCGCCTCTCCCTCTCATTTCGCTTCAACTTCCTCAAACAAACGACTAAGACCAAATCACCACTTCTTCTTCTTCTCCGAAGGCCCGGCCTCCTGCTGTCCGAACGAACTGATCAAATCCAACAGGTTATCATCCTCTTCCTCGGCCTCGGCCTGAGCCGCCTCGGCCTCGGCCGTCTTCTCGGCCTCGCTCCCAGCAGGGGCGGTGTTGGTGTCGAACCCGCGACCGAACTTGGCACGGAAGGCCGCCAGGCGTCCGGCCTCGTCCTGCTCCAGGCTGGCCAGCCGGCTGGACGAGGGGTTCCACATGACGGAGTTGCGCGTGTCGCGGGTGGAGCGGTAGATGGGGAGCGGGGAGGAGGTCCGGTGCGTGAAGGTGCTGCCGTCGGAGAGGGTGATCAGCTGCGTGAACTGATAGGGCCGCTTGGGGCGGCGCAGGAGGGTGGCATGGCGGCATTGCGAGCAGATGAAGGTCGTCGAGGGTTGAAGCCGGGCCGTCGTGGCCGTGGCCGTGACCGTGCTGCGGCGGAGGGGGGTGGTGAAGGACATTTTTCTGGAGGGGATTGCAGATAGAGTTTCGGGTCACGGTCTTGGGACCTGGACCTGGAGGGGATTAAAGCGAGAGAAGGAGTGGGTGAAATGTGTTTTGTATATGTGATATGCGATTTGGATGCGGTCAATTCGGGATGGTTTTCTCTCTCTCTCTTTCTTTTTCCCGAGCTGCTGGGGAATTTTGGGATGCGCGCGGATCCGGTAGGCGGTCAGTTTGCTCCGACGGCCCTTTTTTCTTTCCTTGACAATCGGCGCTTCGGGGAACCTCCGGAGGTAATTCTTTAACTAACTTGCCTTGGATAACTGCATAAACATTCGGGATGATATTGGAGGAGCTCTAAATAACGCATTGTTCTCGATTTAATGCTGCAACATTGAGTATAAAGCTCAAATTAATCATTCTCCCGTCATCGTCGCATATTCCGACATACAATTCACCCGAATATGCCTCCATACTCTCGACACATGCTTGCAGCAGGCCGGACTGCAGCAAGCTCCAGCTTGCTCAGAGGTACACCCCAACACCATTGAACCGCCCTGATCGCATTTCAACTAACCCATTGTCTACAGGCCTCACCCCTGTATTACGACCATATTCAGTTCCTGCTACACCCACCACCTCCACCACCTCCGCGAAACCCTCATCCCACACAATCATCACCAGCAAACGAACCTGCACCACCTCCCCCGCAACCCACCAACAAGAACAACACCAAGAAGAACAAGAACAACAACCCTCGCAAACACCCTTATCCACTCAGCCCACCCAACAGGACCTCTCAACGCAAATCCGCCTCCTAATGCGCCAAGTCCCCTACCCCGTCGCCATCATCACCTCCACCGATCCGCACGCGCACGCCCGCACCTCCGCATCACCATCGCCATCGCAACCTTCCTCATCCTCATCACCCTTCCGCGGCATGACCGTCTCCTCCTTCAACACCGTAACCCTCCACCCAACCCCAATAATCTCCTTCAACGTCCGCCGCCCCTCCGAAACCCTCACCGCCCTCCAGTCCTCCGGCCGCTTTCTCGTCCACCTCCTCGCCCCGCATCCGCGCACCGCCGCCCTCGCCCGGGACTTCTCGCGCGGGAACCGTCGCCTAGGGATTCTGCCTGCCCCGGAGACAGGAGATAAACCAGGAGAGGAGGAGCCGGGGACAGCGGGGTATGAATTCGCGGCTCTGCCGCCCTCGCCCGTCGAAAGCGAGAACGTCAGCAGCACCAACCCCAACACCAAAGACGCACACCCCCCTCCTCTCCCGTTATTACGGCGCAGGAATCGATCTCCCGGAAGTGCTGCAAACCCGAAAGACCAAGAAAAGGTGGACGATTTCCCCTTTGTGTTCGAGTGTCGAGTGCTACCGCAGTCGATCCAGGTGCAGGATCACACGATCGTGGTGGGGAGGGTGGTGCGGGCGATTACCCGTCCAAAACATGCCGGAGAAGCAGCAGCCACGATGATAGACCACCAGGTCCAGCAGGACGCAAAGGATTTGTGTTTAACGTATGCGGATACGCGGTTTTGGGAGATTGGGAAAGAGATTTGAATCCCTTTCCCCCCCCCTTGAGTGGTGTATATTGGATGGACTTGGATTCGTATGTTATGCTTGGAAGATAGGGCTTGTGTAGGTGGGAGTTGGGAATAGTCGGGTCGGTGGAGTTGGAGTAGGAGTGGGAGTGTACTGTACCTATACCCTTGTTGGTTGATTCATTGGGAGGGGTTGCTATATAGAGATTTTTGATGTCTGAAATATATACCAGATGATATAGAGGTGTGAATGGCTCGTTGGTTTAAGATGCATGCAATAATTTTGGCTACTGGCTGTGCAAGCTAGTTACTCACTGCAACATTACATACACTACAGACACTACAGCATTAGTCGGATGCACTGAACACAAGTTCTAAAGGTTATAGATCTCTAGTCCTGATTACTACAAGCAGACTTCATGCAACAAGTTTCTTTCGTCGCAATGTAGGAAGTTTAGACTCTACTTAATGACACGGTTTTATTTGTTCATAGGCTTGCGATAAGAACCAGATCAACAAGCATCGCAGCTCCAGGCTCAACCAACCCTGTCGGTCCACCAAACCCGAAGACATACGATCACCCACACAACCTGTAGCATCACGTACGAAGATCAACAAACACGGAAAGGAATTCAACGAGTTTTGAGAGAAAGGTGTCCCAGAGCGAGAAACTCCACCTCAAAATCCTAGTTGCCCTTGCCAGTCGAGCTGGGACTGCCGCTGCCGCTGCCGCTGCTGCCACTACCGCCGCTTCCACTGCCACTGCCCCGGCTGCCGGCCCGCTGGAACGGGCTAGCAATGGGTCGGACACTCGCACCTTGAGCGTTGCCATCTGAGCCAGAGACGCTCCGCTTGTCAGCAACCGAATCCGACAGATCGAACTGATAAGGGTGTCGACGGCTGTGGGCGTCCATAAAATCAGACCCATACAGACTACTTCGTGCAGATCGATTGGAGAACGAGCGGTCCCGTGTAGCGAAATCAGCATCGAAGTAGGTACCGCTATGGCCGATTGGAGATGTCGGGAAGTGCGCAAGGTAAGAGGGTGCCTGAACTGGGCTGGCCGGGTGAGACAGCGAGTCACCGACAGGGGACGAGGTCTGCTGAAGAGGGCTGGATTTCAACGCGGGGAAACTCAGTCCTAAGATTGATCGGGTGGTGGGAGCAGCCGTCAACGCGGCGATGGACAAACTGGGTGCATCGGTGAGAGGGTTCGTGCCGGGCAGAGTTCCCTCCGGAGTGAGCGGGACGGGGTCCAGGAGCATCTGCTGCTGTTGCTGCTGCTGAATGGCTTGTTCAATAGCGGCAGCTTGCTGCCAGAGTTGATTGGTGCGCAACTGGTACTCCTGCACAGACTGACCGATGCTGGAAAATTGCTCGTTAAAGCTGACTTCCAGCTTGGCTTGATCCTGTTCCCTCGCAAATTGTTCCGCAGCACGACGCTCCCTCTCGTTAAGACCCTGTGCGTTAGCAGAGACAATGCGCTCGTACTGTTCGTTGACGCGAGTCCGGCGGCCTTGAAGGCGTTCTTTCCTCTGCACAGTGGAATTCAATTCACTTTCCAAAGATGACACCTCACGGGAGATTGCAGTTCGAGCAGCAACGAGTTCCTCCTTGGCCAGATTGAGCTGTTCCAACTCTTGGTCGAATTTGGCCTTCTGGTTTGTCCATTCCTCGAGTTCCTCCTCCGGGACGTTCTGCAAGGTGTCCAGCTGGCTTTCGAGTGCAGCCGTGGCCTCCTCGGTTTGCTTGATATTCCTTTCGAGCTGTAGTGAGCGCTGCTTCTGTCGATTTTCATCCGTACCGCTCTGTAGCCGGTGGTTGAAGTTTTCCAACTCTTTCCGGATCTTCGAGATTGCGAGCTTGTGATCATTTTTGGCCTTTCTCAGCCGAGAGCGTTTCTCATTCAGCTTGACCTCGGCGTTGACGATCGAGTTCTTGAGTGTGGTAGTCGGGGAAGACGGACGATACGTTGGCTGCGGAGGAACTGATACCGAAGATACTAAAAGTGACGTTAGCGATATTAAAATCAATTGCGAAGAGGCTTCATAGTACCTTGCTCTGCGTCATTTGCGGCGGGGGTCTTGACGCTCATGACACAGATTTCCTCGTCAGTATCGCTCCGCATGAAAGAGCAGGTGTAGGCGCAGTTCGGCGCGAGACCCGAAATTTCACCCCGCCAATGCACAGTGTGTGAGCCCTTAGACGAATCCTGTACTTTGTTGATCACTGCGGTCGCCCACAGTGCACCGTTAACACAGACGTAGAATGGTTCCGTTTCTTCACCTCCAAGACGTCCTGCTTCGCAAGCTCCGGAAACTGAAGAATCATCGGGCGAAGCAAGATCGCCCGCTGCAAACTTGATGGTAGAGCTATCAATCTCGGTTATCCAAACAAGCCCGTCATCCAGAGACACTCCTTGTAGATCCTCTTCCGTCATTGCGAGACCTCTGCCAGTTTTCGATAAAGCCCTAGAATGCTCATATTCCCTCATTACCGTTACTTTCGTGCTTGCGAGGGCGGCCCAGAAAGGCTGACGATTCCGAACCTGGTTCGCCTGCCTCCTGCGTTTCTTGGCCGAGATCAGTCTATCGCGACCGTCCTTGTGAGTGGCGGGCGTAACAATCTGGCCATCGGCACCGATATAGGAAGAGACACTGGCGCCGGACTCGAATGCAGAATCGATTTGTGTTTGCGAGCCGGCGGACGCTTCGGTATCCACGCGCTTGCCGTTCCGAGGGGGCACCGGAGATCGGTTCTTAGCCATCGACCGTCTCGCCATGGCAGTACCAGCTTGAGCCAATATATGCACCGCAAGTAAACTCCGCATCCAGCTCGGAGAGCTTTGCGGTTCGGTGCGTCGGAATTCGGTGGGCATAAGGTGGGAATACTGCGAGAGGAGATCGGGACTGACGATTTTGGATGAGAGCAGATGACCTATAACAAAATCCTGTATACCTTTACTGCGGATAAGATGTAATACGAGGACGATGCCAACACAGAGCGCATTGACCCCTCCATTTTTTCCAGAGCCTCCGCCGCCAAGGGTGATGGCGACTTGCACGTGAGCGAGATCTAGGGCGAAGTTCTGCGCCCAGGTCCACATGAAGAGGCCCCAGAACAACAGGCAGAACCCATCCATTGCAATCATTGTACCCAGCGATGGTGTTCCGGCGGGACCCTGAAAGATGTCGAAGTTGGAGGTCAGGGAGCCGGAAGACGCGCCACCAGGAGGCATGAAGGTCAAGGAAGCGAACAAGAATTGAACCAGAGTGAGAACCATAGGCGGAAGCTGAAGCAGAAAGATCAAGATCGCGATCGTGTCGTACATCGGGCAAGACTTGAGGATCGTGGACGCCAGTTGGAGCGGGTTAATCGAAGCACTGGAGGCCGACCTTTTGGTACCTGTCACCGACTTGTCCGTCCGACGCGACGCCTGGGCTGCGAGTCCGCCATTCTGCGGCGCCGCACCATTCGTCTGACCATATGACATGTCCGCGCTGCCTTTTGCGTATCCATTCAGTTGACCTCGTCCGTTACCCTCCGCCTTGGAAGAATCAGTGTTGCCGTTCACCTTGCTTGTCGTTGCGGCGGTTGAAGTTAGAGCCGAGTCGCTGGACGAGCGGGACGGTTGCCAGTCGACCTGGGTGGAAGGGCCAGAAGTCGGATTCGAGGTGCTGGCCGAGGTCCCATTCAGATTTCCATTCGACTTTTGCTTGTTCACTTTCTTTCCGGGACCGACCAGACCGTTCTCATTTCGATTGCTATGACTCTTCCTAGCCGTAGCCGATGAACGTGGCATGGACAAAGGAGCCTAAGTACCTAGGTCCGAGTCAGCTTGGCAAAAGGGAGCCAAGGACTTGGACCAGGCGAGAATTGAAGACGAAGACAGCGGCGGAAAAGGTACGGGAAGGGGAGGGGGGGGCCGGAAAAAGAAAAGGAAGTGCGGGATATGGTGAGCAGAGATGATGTTTTATTTTTGGGGGAGGGGGATGAAGAGATAGAGAAAGGGAGAGAAGGGTTTCAATACAAGGAAGCGTGCGGGAAGGAAAAAAAGGAATGACAGGGAAAGGATAAGAGAGGAAATGGACGGGAATGGGATGGAGCTAGAACTAAGATGAGAAAGGAAAGGAAAGAAGAAATGGGATTGGATCAGAATTGGGTAGAGGGGGGTGGGTGTGAGTTGAGAAGTGGGTTTGTAGGAGAAGAACGAGTAAGGAAGAGAATAGAAGAAACAGAGAGAGAGGAAAGGTGGCGGGGGGGGTAAAAGTGGAGGGGGAAAAGAGGTGGAAGAAGGTAAGAAAATGAGAGTGAGAGTGAGAGAGAGAAGGGAAAAATGAAGGTAACTGAGGTTTGGTTAGAAGACTTTTGGGTTTCTGGATAGACGAAGCGGCGGGAAAAAGACCAGGCAAAAGCTTGGAACGGATCGTCAGAGCGCCGAAAAAAAGAAGAAGGGTCGTCTCAGGCAAGAAACACCTGGATGTCCTCAGGCATTGATACTCTATGTCGTATCAAGAACCGCACAGTACCTGACATTACCGTACGTGGCTCGCACTGCGCCGGATTCCGGTTGGCTGATGGGAATGGGCTGATGCAGGACACGCCCGGGCATTCAACTATCCAATTTCTGAGTCTACCACCAACAGCAACTAGTATACTCACTCATCTCGAACAACAAGCTATGTGGCTTGTACTTCTTGTACTCTTTCATCTTTCTTTTTCATCTTTCTTATCTCGAAACACTTTGAAAAATGGACAAATTCTATACATACACGCTCACACAAGACCAGAGATTGACACCCGAAGCAATCGGTTGTCTGACAGCTCGATGCAGAAACTAGACACCTGGCTCCTCAGCCACAATCTCGCCCCCCCCCCCCAACGCTGAGACCAACTCAAAGGGTCTCTCTCTGTTCTCATGGCTGAGACTAAAAACGTTGCTATCCGAAACAGTCTTTGTCAGTCCCTCCAACAGAGTTGAGGACAATCAACAAACGCCCACCTCTGATCTTCAACGGGCCGCTCACCCGCCTAGCCAAACTACCGTGCATGCTGTCTCTAACCCACCACTACACCAACACACATGAGTACAGTACAGTACACTCCAGTACAACATCATGATGGCATCACCGACAGCGTGCCGGTATCTCTCACATGAATAGTACATTCGAATTCGTTTTCTCCCGGCCAATATGATCAGCGGGGTCTGAGTCTCAGCCTCTATGGACGGACTGACCATAAGACGAAACGGGCTCGTGAGCCTACGTGTTCGCCCCGGCCTGGCTGCAATCAAGCTATCTTGATAGGTCTGCAAAGGACATTGTTGCTCACCTCTCACGCTTTACCCCTCCTTCACGCGCGTTCGCCCACTGATTCTGTCTTATGCTCTTGGCTTTTGACATGACCGGGGTTGATGCGCTTGGTCCAGCGTTAGGGCACAACTAGGCTGGGCGATCTGGCGATCCCATCCCACGTAGGCTTCTCTTGTGAGGGGGGGGGGGTTAGGAAACCCGTGTGCTCCTTGAGATGTACGAGGAAATGACAACGGACGCTCAATTCTAGGCCGCACTTGGGATACATGCAGTTGAAACTCTCCCCCTCGCATCATTTGGTCATTCCGTCAACTTGCAGTCGTTAAAGCCCAGATAACGAACGCATAGCCGAGGATACGAGGGAAGGAGATCTTTGCCAGACACACGACCTCACTAGTTATATGTTTCAGGTCTAGATAAGCGTCTTTAAGTTCTGGCACTGGTCTTATCGGGCTAGGGTCAGTGACAAGTCAGTTGACACTCGCTTGATCGCGCCACCAGTGCATCATCCGTATTCGTAAGGACAATATACTTTGCAGATTCACCTTTGAATCTACAGGACCTAGACAGGGAGAAATAATCTGGGGACGTGGAGAATGCTAGCGAGGTCGTCGCAGCTGTTTGATTATACGAACCTTGAGGTAGCCTGCGGTTGTCCGAAGCTGTCAAGTGTGGAGAGCTCGATTACCTTCAAGGTTGGAGAGAGCTGTTTGACGAAACCGGTACCATACCTGAAGATACGGTATTTCATCATCGACCAGCCGCCTGTCGGATAACATCTAACATCATGGCCTGCCATGTCTCTTCAGCACCTCCCACTTAAGGGCCGTCGGAACGAAAGACGATATCGCTGTCCAGTCTGCATTGTCCAATGAGCCAGCAAGCCCATGCGCTTGTCTAGGGTAGATGTGGAATCCAGGGTAAATGGGTTTGTTCAGAGACCGGGGCAGGGAAGATACAATCCCTGCGGAGGGGATCGACCGGCCATGTCCCCGAACGGGCAAATTGCGTCCAGCTCACTTTTGACTTGGCCCAGCGGTCGATTGCGACCCCGCAAGTCTTGTCAGATGATGGATAGGCTTGGTCATCCTTGGCTCGTCGACTAGATCACTGCTGTATCTTCATGCCCGTTGTCAGTTGCCAGTTGGTTTTGCTAGAGGGAAATCTAACCGTTGGAATGAGAGGTCAAACGGTAATGCCGTCAGGTAGTCAATAGCAAGTAGGTTGTGGGTCGATCATCTAGAGTTTCCCTTCCCCGGATACCTACTCATGTAGCACAAGGCAGGAAAGACTCTTATTAATCACTCCCCCATTTCCCCCTCCAGGCAAGGATCAAAAGAGTGCTAGGCTATGGGGAAATCCTCCTCGAAAGGGCAAAGTCGGATTGAGACCAATATATTCAAAGTAATAAGATAAGGACCTTTCCAGGCTATCGATTCGATAAAGGCGAAGGTCCAAGCGTGAAGAAGCCAATCTGGCGATCCGAGAGCTGTAAATAATCTTCATTGGCCGCCTGGCTTATACTCAATACAAACTTGTGGTGACTAAATTGTGTATAGAATCTGTCCGGAGAACGGAGTAGACCATCCCAACATCATTAAGTCAGATCTCCGCTGGTCATGCTTGATTATGTACGGCTCGACATCTTGACCACCTGCCTGCCAGATGGTGAGATGTACCCCAGAATGAGATGTACAACTTGCTGTACGTATGATACGGCCATCATCCTGCAAGTGGCATCAAGTGCATATTGGAAACCTCCCACATGCAAGGGGGGGAGAGTGTACTGTACATCGGCGGCGGTTGAGTCCAGAATCCGTCCTCCTGTGCCACAATTCGAGACATACGTTTCTATCTGGGGTTTCGGCTAGATACAGTACATGGAAGCAGTTCATCTCGCAATGACCCAGCAACAATGGAGGTGATGCCGCTTTATATTCGTTGCTAGCTGAAGCCGCGGTACAGTACCATAGGACTTCCCTGGAGAGGGATAACGATACGGTAAAGACTTCGCACCAAGTCTCCGGTTCCCTCGTGGCCAATTTCACCCAAGGTCTCTCTGGTTAAACAAAGTTTAGATGTACCTTCTTCCACATACAAAATCTATAACCGTGTATAAGATGCTGATATGCCAGGGCAACAGTCACCAAGGCCGTCTCGGTCCGGACGGGGACCGGCAAGATCGCTGTACTTCATCGATAGTTACCATACAGACAGCTTTACTCAGCCTCGGTCCCGCGCGAATCTATTTTCGGCGAGCGAGACTCTTCACAACTTTCACAGGCGAAGAAAAAGAGACCCACGCGGTGTGGAGACTTTTCCACCACCCTCTTATGTGGCGCCGGCCGGACCCAAGGAATCTCGAGCCTTCGACCTTTTTTTCTCCCAGAGTCCCAAATTTTGCTAGCAGAGCAGTTTTAGACTAGCCTTGCTAGAGAACTAGAAACGACTCTGTAAACCGCCAGAACTACCAGCGGAAAGGCGTCGACGATCATCTACTACTTCCAGACGGCAAACCCCGGTCTGCGAACTCGCACTATTTACAGTCGGGCACAACTTCCCCCCTTCTCTTGCTCTTTCCCCTCAATTGAAGTGAAGGGCTGGGGAATTGAAGCAATACGTAGAGAGGATTTCTTCCTCATCGTGTCACTCCGAATCCTGACAGGGTTTTCCCCGTGTCTCCCTTGTGACGGGGATCGATGGGCTGATGAGGAGTGACCTCTTCCAGAATATTCACCCATTGGTCAACGAGATCTGGTTTCGATCAAGCTGGCTGTCAGTGACTCACTGGTCTACTTTCCAAATGCAAGCAGAAAAACTCTTTTCTCGGGACGAACTCTTCAGCGAAAGAATATCGGGACCAATCATAAATGCTCCAGATCCTTACGGAGGGCTGGAAGGGCTGAGTCGGGACGGTTCGTCGTCGGCTTTCTTCCGAGATTCCTTTGGACACCATTCAAATCGATCGGTACCTAGGTAGCAGAAGTAACCTAAACATACTTTGCGGAATCGTGGGTATGCATGATCCATAGCATAAGATTGGCATCTCTTCATCGAGGTCAAGAAGTAGCTTTCGCGTGGGTACTGAGTAGCTATATCTGGTGTAAACGAGTACGACGAGACCAGGTCAGCATGTGTCGAGACTTGACAGCCTAAGAGCATCAGGGACTAATTAGCTTGCTGACTGGCTAGGGCGGAGCACCGCCACACTCAATGAGAACATATCAGCTTTGTTTCATACTGGCAGGCATTGCGGTGCGGCAAATCGCGACTGTTTCGGATGGGAGGTACCACACCGTCTAGTATATACAATACAGTTCCGGTGGCACAGAGCTAGTTACGTCCGAACAAATGTCTACATGTGACAGTGCAGTTTTTTCTATTGCTCGCTAAGCGGCTCTATACGAACTCGTGCTCACTTGCTTGTATCTGGCTAGCATCTAAGTTGGCAATCACTGCCAACGCCTTCTGTCACCGGATAGCCAAAGCCTCCATGTCTCGGTTCCACTCAATCAACCACAGGGTCTGGCCCGCAAAGCCGCAAGTTGGTGGAGGGGAGGTCCTCATTTCTTGGCAGAGCCGGTATCCTCAACGGCATCCTGCCGATCCCAGCTCTCAACCTCCAGCGCCCGAACCCGCGCTTCGATGTCCAGAATGCGCTGTCGCCAATACTCCTTGGCCTGCTCTTGAAGCTCCCAGGTCTTCTTGAGCTGCTCAAACAGGAAAGGTGGGAGCGCGGTCTTCTTGGCCTGCTTGTAGTCATATGTGACCAGATCCTCGTGGACGCGCGCGGCGGGTCGGAAGCGCGCCTCCGAGAGGATGATTGCCTGGAGCTGGAATGCATACGGTGATGTGTCGGGCGCCGCAGGGTCGTGGACGAGTTTGTGATACACCGTAACTTGGTCGGGGTAGATCATCGGCTGCGCACGCACGCCAACTCGGCAATCAGTTTCGTGAAATCGTTCGGGGGAGCGGGTTCTGGTCATACGAATTTGTAATCGATCTTGATGCTTCGCATGATTAATCCGATCCCTCGGGAGCTGACGAGGTTCATCCATTCCTTTTTATGGGCCGGATCGATGTGCATCGCGAAGTTGCGGGTGAAATACACACGGGCGGTTTCTGCGTACCGAGCGTAGGTGACATTGTTGACATGCCCTAGAATTCCTCGTTAGAGTGTTTGGCGGACTTGGATTGGAATCAAAGCCGGATCCTAGGTAAGAGAGGTATATGTACCCTGCCGAGGTGGTTAGGAAGCTATACATAGAAGCATTCATTGAGAGGGGTCGGCTTACCATGCTATCCTATTGCGCCGCAGCGACATCTGGCTGTTAGCACGGCTCCTAAACGCTTCAGCGGGATGCGAGATTCGGCCATCGTACCATCTCGCCCCATGCGACAGCCTGCTTGAATAAGCCTCTTCTCGATGCATCGGTCAGATAGCCCTCGCTACCCGCGACGAGCTCTCGCCAATCCCGCGCGATCTGTTGCAGTAATTCGCCAGATTCTTGAATTTGTGACGGCTTAAGACCGAACATCATGCAGCGACCAAGTCTACGTTTGGTCATGGTCAGCCATCGGGGATCAATGCCGTGTGGCTTCTTCGTGGTGGGCCCTATTGCCGAAAGGGACTTCGCTGTCGACGAGGGGGCATTCTGCGGCGAAGGAGAGGTCGAGAGAGACCGAATAGTCGTTACGAAGGATCGAGATTGTAGGGGGAGGCATTGCCTTCTCAAGCTCTGTAGCTGTGCCATGGTGGTGATAAGGGGTGTGGTCAGTAACTATAGCATCGATAGGAACCGTAGATGGAGCTGTTGCTTGGATGGTCTCGAAGCACCTCTCAAGCTGGTCGGTTAGTTCTCCGCCGGGGAGCTGTTCGGCTAACCCCACTCAATCACTCCTCTTCCGTCTTCCCGCGGCCTTGCAGGGCCGAGGCCAGTCGAGGCCACAACAACAGAGGTTTACTTTGGGAACCAAGTCAATCGAATCAATACATGGGCCTCTAGGGTCGCCTTTTTGGAATTCTACAGTATATATCTGCTACCATTCATGGTGGATTTAGCGTCCGTCCAGCGTAAAGCATCATATACAGCGTCATATTCAGATCGCAGAGCCGGGTTGTTAGGGGTGGCACGAGCCAAATTTATGTATACGCTGCTACCTTAAGGGGTACTCTACATGACCACCAATCACTTCTGATGCCCAACTAGCTTGTACAAGCACTTCATAAGCTATATGGATCACGGATTGCATCTTCCTGTAGGATTGATTGTAGGCTCGAGAAATACAAAACTGGCCGCCGGGTGACGACGTCATCGGTAATGTTCCGGCGGTAGCAAACAACCCCATTCCCACCAAGCGGCAACAACCCATCGTCGCCTTCCTATCTTCCTCATCTCCTCGTCGCTATCTTTCTGCCCAAAGACTGTTCACTGTTCAACATTCCTCACACTGAATGGATTAATCATGACTAGCTCAGAACTGCGCTATCAAGTTATCAATATCTACAAAGGTTGGTGATATCTCACCCCTGACAGAAGTTTCCACTGCTGTGCTTAGCAATTCCTAGCACCGTAACTAAAGTCTATGGCTATTGACTGATCGATCGACAGAGCTCCTTTTCCTCGGCCGCAATTATCCTCTGGGCTACGACTACTTCCGGAACAGGCTACACAAGGCATTTAGCAGTCAGGCACACCTGGATAATGAAGAGCAGATTCGGAAAGGTATAGCACGAGCGGAGTTCGTCAAGAAGGGTGCGTTATCCCGCCTCACTTGTTTGCAATTGCAGCAGCTTCATTGAACCAATCAATAACCTTCTATCCTTCAAACATCTAGAAATCGAGGCTCTGTAAGTACTACCCATGCCTTTACTGCTCCCGTCTGCTTTGACACCTCGCCGACGAGCACTGATCCACGCTACCTATCCACTGATCCCTCCCAAATCCGATGCGGTTGATCATAATTTCTTGATGTTTCCTATGGATGTACAGTCTCAATATATCGTTATGTCATAAACTTATAAACACATGGGTGCAGTGTGAGCAGTGATACTGATGGAAGCACACAGCTACTACCTCAAGCGGTATCGCACGTTGAAACAGCGCTATGAGAACAAATAGCACCCAACCATCCGCATCCGACACACGTCGCAGCAAAAATTATACAGAAATAAATATTATGGCAATTTGAACCAAGAAAAAAAAGAGAGAAACGTGGGGGTATCACCAATATGAGAAGAGAAATGGTCACGGTTCCTTTTTTTCTTTTTCCTTTCCTCTCATTCGCCTGAACACCAAACGTTGAGTTCTCGATCCTGGCCGCCGGCAAAGGCGCCTATATCTTTCGACCCCACCAAGCACTCACTTCCAAGCACTCCCCGTTCGCGAGGCCATCCTTCTGGAACAAATCGGTCATCATTGCTGCCCACCAGCGATCCCATTCGTCCTTGCTCTTCCCGCTGGCCTCCATAAGAATGTGCTCCATGCCTTCTATCATTTGGATGACCGTCAGAAGCGCAGTGCGTCGGATGGATAACTGATCGGCCGTCAACTGTCTTCGAGTTCCACCACTCGTTTCCTTTCCATACCCCTCTCGTTCCCAGCGTAGTTCGCCCAACGGAATGGCAATGCGACGACTATCGACCTTCTCAAGGACGTCTACCTCCGCATTGAAGGATAGGCCCATCGTGGCGCATGGTAAAGCAGTCAATCTCCGCTGATCGAACGCTTTCTCAAGCCAGGTATTGTAGTCTTGGAGAAACTTGTTCTGGGCGCGCGTGAATGGCGTGGCAGACGAGAAGGTGTACGTCGCGGTCGCATCGGCGGTCTCTTGTTCTCTCGAGGCCAGTTTGCGAGCGGGTGCCGGATTGGGCAGCAGAGAGCGGAACACCCAGTCGGAATCCCAGACTTCCAAGATACCCCCGGACTTGAGAACACGCAACGGCTCGCTCAATCCCGAGGCTTGCTGGGCCGGACTGGAAGGACACATACCCGCATCTTTGATGAAGACAAAATCGAAATAGTCGTCGGGAAATGGCAGGCGGGGCTTCCGTAGGTCGTGACGCTTGAATTGCCAATTCACACCCTTTTTGCGCAGGTCGGGTGCGACGGAGACGATGTCAATGCCGTTGAAGGACACGGTGCGGTGGCCGCGACGAGCGAAATAATCATGGCACATGCTTGACCACAGTCCTGAACCACAGGCGAGTTCCAAGACTCGCTTCGGGGCGCAGTCGGCCAAATGTGGGTTGCAGAACGGCCCACCAAAAACGCGCATGAGCATGAGCGAGCGCAAGGTCTGTCGGTGTATCTCAGGAAGGTCGCAGGGAAGAGGATACTGGTTGTCGGGGTCTCGGAGATACGTGCGATCGCCATGGCGTCTCAAGGGAAAATTGGAGTAGTCATTGAGGGAGGAGAGGGAGGAGGTCGACGTCGCTGCCAGGGTTATACCGGTCGAACTGGCGGTGGAATGAAGGTCGGAGCCCGAAGCTGCGGCAGGCGCAAGAACCGCCGGTCCATTTGACATGATATCCATTTCAGAGGGTTAAGGTGGAGTGGTGGATGCTCGTCAATTGAGGGGACCTGCTAAGAACGAACGATGTGCATTCTTCCGCATACAAACAGTGGCAGCGCAGATCGGTCACGAACGGGGCAGAAGTTCGATTAAGAGGGACATGATACGTTGATGGCGACAGAAATAGAGTAGAAAAAGGGCCGAGACAAGCGAGGCTGACAGTATTAAATGTGGTGGTGGTAGTGGCAGTGGTAGTGGTGGTGGTGGTGGTGGTGAGGAAGGAGGCAGTGAGTGATGATGAATGTTACGCAGCTCGGACACCGTTCCAGGTCAATCTGACCCATGGAAGGAGAAGGTGTTCCTTCGATTAAAGGAGGGGAGAACGAGAGAAAGAAACGAAAACAGTCAGGCCGAAAGGAGGGGGGCAAAAAATCAAATCAAATCAAATGAAATCAGAAAAAAAATAGAAAACCACATTGTGACAAGAAAATCAAACCGCCCCGGCTCGATGACCCCTTAGGGCCACTCCACTTGTTGCGACGCAATTTTAGTAGTTTACTTTAGTGACTTCGTAGTTTACTATCGTCGACTCCAGGCTTAAGTGCAGTGAGTGGTCCCGGAAGGCCAACGTTTCTGGAATGGACCCGGCCTGGCCTTAATTGTTTTTTCTCCTCTTTGACCCTCTTGACTTGCCTGTTAGCGTGGACTGAAAATGAGCATTTATCTATTTCCCCTCCCTCACCGTTGAAACGGCTCTTGGAGATATTGGAAATCGTCGTCTAAAGTATAGCACCGAATACTCGCCGAAATGCCCACTCGGAGACCTAGCCTAGGGAAGCGATGAGTAACTTTCTAGTGGTGGTGGCGGCAAATCTTCGCCCTAACGCCAGCTCCACGAATGAAGCCGAATCAAATCATATTTCCAACGCCAGGATGATACGGGAACAAAGTACATTACATTTGAGAAAGCAACTCTTATACTTGTCCAAAAGGTATGTATATCTATCCCAGAGCTGCCAGCACAGTACTCCGTACATACTTGCAGCAAGGCATCCGAGCTCCCGGAACCTTTTCCCCGCGATAGATAGATCAGGACAACCCCCGATTGACTGCATGGATGGGAATGCAATGCAAGAACGCGAGAGGGTGTGTGTGGGCATCTGATCCGTCTGATCGGAACTTTGACCGTGAGATAGTTAGTCCATGACAGAGGTACTATGCAGGAAGTTCAAGTTACCTATCCGTATGTATACTAAATACCACAACTCAGCCCTTTTGCTTTTTCGTGTTCGGCCTTGGTTTCCAAGTACTGAGTAGTAACGTTAGTAGCGCTTTCCTTACCCGGACAAAATCGTCTCGGGAAGTCGTGCTAGTCTACTACAGTACTACGGTAGTCTAGTACCAACTGTACCGAGTATGTCCAATTCCGGGCACGGGGTCCTTAATAAGTTTACTTCAAACTAACTACCTACCCTACGCCCGGCGTACGCGGGCGGGCTTCTTTTTCCTTGGGAATTTCAACCCAAGAAAATGGGTACCGGTACTTCCGGGGAGTTCAATAAGAAACCCACGGTTCGAAGCGAACACGACACCACACACCACACACCCACACCGTGCACACAGGACTTTCTCTTTCTCTGTCTGTTGCGGTTGCGACTTGCGTAAAGTTCAGGAAGTTAAAATTGGGTGTGGTTTGGATCTATGTCTCACGGAGTTGTTCCTCCGTGACGAACTCCCCCCTCGGTCCTGGGCTTGCTCCAGTAGTAGGATGGATTTAATTGGGTTGGGATTTTCTTCTGCTCCTTGTCTTTTTTTCTTTCCCGCCGAGGTGCCGGCCCCCGATCGTCTTTGGTTTTTCTATTTTATTCCTGTTGATTATCTTCTGCCGGGATCAGAATTCACTATTGCCTTACCGGTACCATACGTTGCACTGCTACTGTTACTTGAAAAGAGTGGCTGCTTTAACATGGGTATCTAGCTCGTGGCTGAGTGTTTATAATATGACCGTAGGAGGAGAATGAGGCAGTGTCTTTCGCCCCTGGACGTCGAGGGAAGAGAAGTATCGGCGCCATTTGCGATGATAATAATATAATTCACAATAATAATAGTAGTGCATGTCACTGAAAGTCTGACATCATGACAACCGACTGATCCGTTGTTTCCCCTTCCTTGGGTTCCGGTGTGTGGATCTTCTTGTCTGAGATACCGAGATGAAGATTCCCTCCGGGACGGGTGACGGGGAGGCGAGACAATGGGCGCGGCACGTCGCACGGCGGGGGATGCGTTAACCCATCACCATGGTTCTGCCTTCCGCTGGCGGTGTCAGAGTTGTATACCGTATCCTGTAAAGATCTGAGGCTTCATTCCCTGAGGGAGAAATTGCATAGTCGAAGGTAACACGACCACCGAGGAGAGAAGAACTTCAACAGTGCAAATGGCAGTCTAGATCGTGGCCAGGGAAGATGATTTCCCATGCTGAGTCGACTGACTCAATTGACGAGATGGATTTTCATTACTCAATGAAACCTCTGGGTCGGTCTAACGCCCCGCCAGGCTGGGTGGGTGGTTCTATAAACCGAAGTCACCTAGGCTATGTGCATTGCCGGCCCCCCGAGGAGAAAGGAATTGGGGGGGAGGGGGCCACTGACACGTGCTGGCACGGGTCACTTGTTGCCCTGACAGGGAGAGACGGGGAGGTACCACTGCCTGGGTACCGACTCCAGGGTCGGTCGCTAACTACTAGTTAGTTGAGAATTTAAAGGAATTGTTTCGAACGCAGGTTGACCCCTGCCTTGTCTGTGTGTCTTCTTCTTTGCCCCCCTTGCATTCTAAAAGTGGTGGGGCGTGGACTGACAATGCTTAGATTGTCTCTGCATGTATATGTTTGTGCATCTGTGTGCAGTACTACTGCTATGGCTGTGCTTTCGTGGATTATAAAAGGCTGCTTAATGGCGAGCTGGGGGCAGAATTGAGTAACCAGAAGTTCTGTGATGTTCAGATGGCTTACCCCCAGCTTGTTGTTGAGTACTTTGTGTATCTTGCATAAGGCTGTTATGGTTGACTATCCCGTATAGTTCTGGCCGTGTAGCTTGTCATCTTCCCTGTGAAGGTAAACTGAAAGGGGGCTCGACTTATAATTAGTCTAGGATCATACTTAGTATACTCACAGTGGCCAATTGCCAGTCTATTATAGGTGGATAAAAATGAGGCTCCAGGAACAGGTTGAACGCATTGTAAGGCGTTCTATAGAGAACCTCGGTCTTGGATCTTGACTCCAGCAATCTCGTCTGACCTGCATCGCTTGATTCATCCTCAGCCAAAACTCATGAACCACCCTTCGAATTCTCGGTGCAGGCAGGACATGAAGTTGTGCTATCCAACTGACACAATTGGATTATAAGATCTTCATGAAACCTCAGAATTAAATCGTTGGGGTTCAATTATCAGACTTAATTTTCCAGGATTGGCTAGTAGTCCATCGATGTTCTGCATTTAGTATACTTTATAACTATATCTTGAGGCTATAGATACAGCGGTCTTCACATCAAGGCCAGTGCTGCTCAGCACAGTGTCAAAGCACACTTTGAAAAAGCCCCTGCAAAGCGCGATAGTATTCAATCAGTAAGCAAACCTACTCAAATTATTGGAAGCAAAGTTGAAGCGTATATAACTTAGGAGAATGAGACGTATTGAACTGTTTAGTGTTGACAGGATATGGAGTAAATACAGCTTCAAGCTAGAGACTGGCTTCAATCAGAGTCGAGGCAGTCTGGGTTGACTGTGGTAACAGGAGCCGAGTTGGCAGGAATGTAAACAGCTCAGCTCCAGCTGAGTACAGTCTTTTCTGAACAAGATCGAGATCGAGGTGCCACCTGATTCTGACAGCTCAAGTAAGCTTACTGTGAATGTTGATTCGAGCACTCTAGCTGACCCTGGCTGACTCCGCCAGTGGCAACCATCAGTGGTGGCAGTGGCCAAGTGAAGTGAGTGGAGAACCAATTTGACATGACATCGATCATCTGATATGCTCTACCCTCATCCTCCGTTGTGCCATTTTGTGTTCTTCCGCTGCGACTTTGCCACCCTTCCGACAAGTGGGTGGACTCAATAAAGGGGCAAGATCAATGGTTTGAAGCGTTGTTTTGAAAACAAATAGAGAGTGTCGAAATGGTCGACTTCAAGCCCCTGGGCAGAAATCCTGGCAGGTTCAACCCGATGATCGACTGGTGGTGTGAATAGAATATCCTAGAAAGTATGAGAAGAAACGCACACCCCCTGAGCGCTGTTTAGCGACAATCGCTGGTGATCTTTGGGTAGATGTGCGCATTGTCCCACTGCTCAGGTGTTGGTAAACTCTACTAACCATGCAAGATGGTCGGACAATCTCAGTACTTTGTTTCGTGTCCAGTATACTAGTGTACCTCTTCAAACATACGCCTTAGGACGATTGCTGCAAAGGGCGGCGGGAAATAGCCAGATCTTTACCCCACTCCAGGTGTCTCTTAGCTTTGAACTGCCATTCTGTAGGTTCCGGTTGACCAGGGGGAAAGGGGGGTGGAGGGTCGTAGTCAGCACCATTGTTCCCTCTGCGGGGAAGCAAGCGAGATTGTCAAAGAGGTCCTAGCATTTCCTTATATTAAATCGAGATAAGATAGTGTGAAGGCAGGTTGTTGAGCTGTTCAAACCACCAACAAGTCTCCAATAATGTTGTAAACTGACTGTGAGTGGAGGGACGGCACGGATAAACCCGCAGTCTGAATAAAACCCGATTGTCGATGGACAATGGAGAAAGATATGTAAATAGGAGATCTGGCAAGAAGGATGACAGGCACCCCCTACATCTCTTAGCATTAATGCTAGTTAGTACTTGTAGGTGACTATGTGACTAGGCCCTTGCCGTTGTCAATAGTAGCCCCTCCCTTCCCCGTAGATCCCTGGGCTCCCAGAGTGGTGAGTAATAGTTAAAAGCTACCTGAATATCAATTGGGGAGAGTGAATTGAGGCTGCCTTGGGCTACCTTACTACAGTTGTTCAACCCTGGATTGCGGGAAACAAGGGATTTGTTGTAACAGAAAGAAACAGAAATGCAGAAGAGCGAATCGACTGAAAAGACGAAAGCCATAGGCGATCAATATCAATCAATCAATCAATCAATCAATCAATCAATCTAAGCATCAGCTGAAAAGGAAGGGTGGCCTTGGCTTTGCCATTGGCGGCGAACTGCGCCCGCTTGGATGTGACACCACGTGACCCCGACGACCTCCCGCCTTTCGAATGCAAACCAACTTCGGAGCCTCCCAAGGCGACTCCGTCTCCCATCTATCTCTTCGAGTCGCTGGCGTCTCTGCTACATCATCGTTTCCTCGATTGCTCGCGCGCATTCCTCACTTTGATAGTTATACCGGCTGTCTGAGAGCGCTGCTCAACTTCATATTCAGGATTCTGGCCAGTTAATCGTCTTCCGATCCTCTGACTCGCTCGCTCCGACCACCCACCCGCCTGCCCACACCCCCTCCGTCGCTTGCACCTCGATCGCCCCTCCGTCCCCCCATCCGATTTATTGGAACTCCAGCTCAAGCCGCACCAGACCATCCAACAAGTGGTGAGAGTCGCTGCACTCGTGATCCCCTGCGTGTCCGAATTGGGGTGGTTCCGCCTAGGACCCCATGTTGAAGAGAAGGAGAGAACGTATCCAGTCCCCGAATCCTCCTCTCTCTCCTGCCACCGCCGTCACCTTCTCCAAACCGGCTCGTCCAGCCTCAATCTGCTCTAGAACCTTTCCCCAATCAGTCCACTCACGGTCTCGTCTGCCACGTTAAATGGCAGATGGTACCTACAGGTTCCAGCAGCCTGGGGCCGGGCAGTTCTTCTTCCAAACACAAGCGCAACAACACTCTCACCAACGTCACCTCGCACGGAACGGGACCAACTCCCCGACTGGAAGACTAAAATTTAGCCACGAGACCCCTTCACCCTCCCGCTCCCCTCCTCTCAGCCAAGCAGCGGCTCTCAATCCCTTCACGATGTACAGCCAAACCCACCAAGGGCAGCATGTCATGATAAATGGCGGCCAGACCCACCAACGCTTTGGCATGCAGATGCCTAAGTTCCAGTCGCAAAGCCATCATCCGCATCCTGCTCAGCAACCCCATCACCATGCCCACCATAACCAAGCTTCCCACAACATTAGCCACCAACACAACTTCTCCAGCGGGGCATTGGCTGCCGCTACTCCGCATTTCACTCCCGGTCCCCTCCAGAACGGGGCTCATGTCAATGTTGAGGAGGAACTCGAGGACTCCATGAACGAACATTGGCAGCAACAGCTTCAACTAGCGGCGGAGTCGCGACAGGCCAATTCACCCCACTATTATGCTCGGACAGTTGCTCAGCAGACTAAAGGCATTCAGATCGCGCCCAGCCATCCCGAACCACAAGAGAATGGAGGTGAAGAGAGAAATGGCGTTGTCAAATCGAAAGCATCCTCGCGGCAAGGTTGGCATGCTCTCGATTTCGGCGGACAAGGCTTGCGGGCTCTGTCGTCGTCCCTCTTCAGTTACACCTTTCTCGAGAAATTGTATCTGAACCACAACAAGCTCAAAACTCTTCCTCCGGCCATTGGACAATTGCGGAAGTTGACTCACTTGGATCTTTCGAGCAACGACCTTACCGAGCTTCCCGAGGAGATTGGTATGCTCACAAGCTTGAAACAACTTCTGCTCTTTGACAACAATATTCGCACGCTACCTTACGAAATGGGTTATTTGTACAGGCTGGAGATGTTGGGTATAGAAGGAAACCCGCTGAACGACGTTTTGAAGTCTCAGATCATCAAGGAGGGCACGAGAGCTCTGATCAAGTATCTGAGGGAAGAAATGCCAGGTATGTATACGGCTCGGAGAATGTCCGCATCACTTAGTTGATAACTAACGTTTTAGCCATAGTTCAACTTTCACCACCCGATCGAGACTGGGTCATTCTGGACGAGACCGCGAATTCCCGCAACGCTCCCACCGAGAAGGTCACCGTTCTCTCTTACAACGCGCTGTGCGAATCGTCTGCCACTGCATCCCACTTCGGCTATACTCCTTCACGTGCGCTGTCATGGGAGTATAGACGAGAGCTTATCCTGAGCGAGTTGAGGTCCCACGACTCGGACATTGTCTGTCTTCAGGAAGTCGACCAGGGAAGCTACAATGGATTCTTCAGGGAGCAGCTGGCGTACAACAATTACAAGGGTGTTTATTGGCCTAGAGGACGCGCCATGGGTATGCAAGAGGAGGAAGCCAAGAATGTCGATGGTTGCGCTACCTTCTTCAAAGACAGCAAATTCATTCTCCTCGACAAGCAGTTGATCAACTTCGGTCAGACGGCCGTACGGAGGCCCGACGCCAAGGGCCAAGACGACATCTATAACCGCCTTTGGCAGAAGGATCACATTGCTGTTGTCGTATTCCTGGAAAACCGGTTAACTGGCTCACGCTTCATCGTTGTCAATGCCCATCTCTATTGGGATCCCGCTTTCAAGGATGTCAAGTTGATTCAAACGGCCATCCTGATGGAAGAAATCACCAAGCTCTCCGACAAATATGCCAAGTGGCCTGCCTGTACCGAAAAGACGGCGTTCCGCTTTGCTGATGCAGGGGGCAATGAGACCGAAAACCCTCCGGAATGCGCGCCATCCATGGAGTATAGCAGCGGCGAGCAGATCCCGCTCTTCATGTGCGGAGACTTCAACTCTGCGCCTGGATCAGCGGCCTACAATCTGGTCGCCAATGGCCGGCTTACGGAGGCACATCCCGATCTGGAGAAGCGCCTTTACGGCAACCTCAGCCGAGTTGGTATGACGCATCCGTTCAAGCTGAAGTCTGCCTACAATTCCATCGGCGAGCTCAGCTTCACAAACTACACGCCGGATTTCAAGGATATTCTGGACTACATCTGGTTTTCATCGAATACACTTCATGTGTCGGCGTTACTTGGGGAGGTGGACAAGGACTATCTGCAGAAAGTGCCCGGATTCCCCAACTTTCATTTTCCAAGTGATCATATCGCATTATTTGCGGAGTTTACCATTAAAGGGAAAAAGGGCAAGGTTGTGGAAGCGGATTTTGGACCGCAACGGAATTGAGGGAACGGAGCATGTTGAATCTTACGAGAACTGGTGTTTGTGTAGCCGGTTTATCTTGTTATCTCGGAATCTTTGGGGGCCTTTCGCGTGTCTGTGGTGTTCTTCAGTTGCTTCCTTGCTTGTGCTGCATTTTTCCACTCTTACCATTCTTCTTCTTGTGAGTCTATTTCTTGTTTCTGCTGTCGCCCGGTGGGGGGACTTTTTCATGCAGCCGAACCTGCATCCCCGGATTTTCTTTGGAAAGTAGCTTTTTCCATGGCGCAGCAGCAGCTTTTCTTCTTTCTCAATCTTTTCGCTTCTCTCCGTTGGTATGTGTTAGGATTTGTCTTATGCTCTTTTTTTTTTCTCCCTTAACGACGCTTCCTTCCGCCTCTTCTTTCTCTCTCTCTCTCTCTCTCTCTGGCTTCCTACCGTCGGCTTCGTGATCTACTTGTAGATTGGATCCTGGTCCCGAATTTGACATCTCTCTTCGGGTTCTTTCCCTTTTGCCCTCCCTCCTCCGTTTGAAACTCTTTTCGTCCTTTTGCACTCAAGACAGGCGAATGGTGTCATGTTGCTGTTGCTGTTGCTGATGTTGTGTGTATGCATGGGTTGGCTGGTCGGTTGGGTTACATAGTCTTGAACCCTGATACGATTTATTCGTTCGTTGTGTTTTTTTCACCATTTGGAGATGCAGAAAGCAAGATTTGGTTCTTTTTATCCCCTTTTGAAGAGTCTGATGGTGTGGTTGGTTGGTTGAGAGCGCTGCTCTTTTTCCTCGTCACTTGTAGTTTTGCTGTTACACCGTAGAAGAATTTTGTAGTTCCGATAATTCGTCAGACACTTGTCTAGGTAATGGGGTTTTGTATATGCTTTTGACTGGAGGGGTGTTCATAGTAACTATAGGTGCCAGGGCCACTGATATGGTCCAAAATGGATAGGCAGTCACAACAATCTATTTCTAACTATTTTATAGACAAAGGGTATAATTACATCTGGGGGGAAATCGGCTATACATGGTGTGTCGCGTAGCCTAGGCGTCGGTACTGGTGGCCACCTTCTCCTTCACCTTCCAATCCTCAATCCTCCGCCAGATACCAATAAACCCACCTCCCACGATCCTGGTGCCAACCTTGGGTCGACAGACCAGCACCCGATCCGCACCTTCGTCCACCGAGCTGGAAGCCGAGGCCGAAGCCGCTGTCCCCTCCGCAACCTCCTCACCAACCGCACCCTCTTGCTCTGCCTCTACCCCCTCCTCCGGCACGGAGGAGGAAAAAGAAGCGCCGGCCCCAGCGTCCGAAAGTGTCTCCTTGGTTTTCCTTGTCGCATGCCGCACATCCCACAGCCGCCCGCTGCTGATCCCATTGCCCAGCTCCACCACCTTCTCCTGAATCAGCGGCAACCGCTCCCGGCGGATCAACTCCAGACAGTCGCCGATCTGGGTTACGCTGGGCGTGAAGACCGCGAGCAGACCGTCGCGTTTCAGGATCGAGGTGACGTGCGGGATGCGCAGGTGCGAGGAGGGCATGTCGAGGATCGCGTACGAGAGGAACGGGTCCACTTCCACTTCCGGCTCTGAAGCTGTGGTTGTTGTTTGGTTATCGGCCTCGGCGGTCGAGGCGGCGGAACGGCTACGTTCCTGTTTCTGCGCAGCGACCCAGGTCTCGACAGGGCCGGAGTAGAAGTCGACGTTGCCGGCGTAGATGCCGCGGCGGAAGCCCCGGACGAGGGTTTCGGCGTGGCGGGCGGTTTTGTGGGTGATGTCGACGGTATGGATGACGGCTTTGCGCTGAGAGCGCCAGTTGTCCCAGATCGTTTGGGTGGCGAGAGAATCGGTGGGGTTTGTTTCTGAGGTGGTGGTGGTGGTAGTGACTGAGGCAGAAGTTGAGGGGGTGGCGGGTTCTGGGCTTGCTTCTGTTGTTGTTGTTGGTTCTGATGAAGGTGTTTGCGAGGAGGTACGGGAGGGAACGAGGTCTTTGACTTGAGAGGTTGTTGGAAACGGAGGTGGAATGGAATTGGCGCCCTGGATGGCACGAGCGAGATGGAGGGTCAAGGACCCATGGCCGGTGCCGGATTCGAGGATTTCGAGAGGAGCTTGTTCGGGATCGGAGGAAGGCGCCACGTGGATGTCGAGGAGGGAGACAATTAGATTGGCATCTGCGGAGTAAATCTAGATAGTTTGCGGATCTTCCGTTAGACGGGGGACCAGCTTGTTGTGGTGGTTGTGCATACCGGTGTCACCAGGCGAGGCGTCAGTGCGACATATTCTTCGAGAGTGGGCAGATAGAGCCTGTATTCCGGGCCTGGATAGATGTACGGGTCAGCGCTTAGCTTATTTATCTTCTCGTCTTGGTGGTACAAGATGGCACAAAGGTAAACATACCCTTATGTGACGGGATCAGATCTCGCACTCTCCGGCCGATAATATCGTCATGCTCCAACTTCCCCCGACGGACATCTGTCCGGCCACCCTTGCGCAGTGGTTTGGTTAACAGAGGCGTTTTCCCATCGACGACGGCTCTATCTCCCTCTAGTGACATTTAGGTATCAGTACACACATAACAGCAATCGCAGGCGGGTGTGATCCCCTTACCCCGGAGATAGGTAAAATTGGTATCAATATATGGAAAACGGCGGGCGATGGGTTGCGATGGCAATGAAGGACTCGGGCTTGGGGTCTTGGGCGCAGCTGAAGGCGTCGGTCCCAAGATCCGACGCAGTGCTTGCAGCAGACGCGCCATTGAGGGCAAACGATCCGAGGGGAATGACAAGAAGGTTGTTTGACTTCTACTGCATCATAACGAAACTTTTCCGATTGAAAGGGACCGATTACGCTTTCCTTATCCGGTGCCGGTCCGACTCGCGCCGCTTTTTGTACCCCGGCCGGCGGAGAGAGGACGTGGAGATGTCTCAAGAGTGCGTGTGCTGGGCAGGATTTCCACTGTTCCGTCTTATCTTTCTTGATCTGGTCAACAATGGTTACTCAAGCACCTGAGACAACTGCTGGTATAACACCTCAAGAGAGTTCTTTCACATGATCTTTAAGAGACTAATGCGATACAGGCGATATCTTGACACAGGAGACTGCAGTCCTGCAGTCTCCTCACCTGAAGAGACGGTCCGCTCCCGTTGTTGTCTCCGCCCCCAGCATGACTGGGCGGTGCGTCTTCATAGAAAGACTGAAGTGAGTGGCCGGAAGAGCTCCGAGATGCCTTCCGTCTTGTTCCATAAAAGCGGCGGGCGCAGGTTGACCCCGAGCCCCAGGAACGATTTCCATTGCGGAAAAAAGAATACAATTCACTGATGAACTAGTCTCGAATTGGCACAGTATCTGGGGAAACTCCGCCGATCTAACGACTGACTCAAGTGTCAAGCGTGGCCCAATTGATCTTTGCTCTATGGCGGGTTTCGTGATTATCCACTCTTTCACTGATCGAGTCTAGCTGCTGGACTGCTGACTCTCTTCCTTTTTCTTCCCCCCTCTCCAACGCGGGGCTCTC
This sequence comes from Aspergillus aculeatus ATCC 16872, assembly GCF_001890905.1. Taxonomy (NCBI): domain Eukaryota; kingdom Fungi; phylum Ascomycota; class Eurotiomycetes; order Eurotiales; family Aspergillaceae; genus Aspergillus; species Aspergillus aculeatus. The sequence continues at coordinate 298,402 of NW_017962987.1, forward strand.
TCTCTCAAATTTCCTCAAGACTGTGAGCATCATTCATTTGATCATTCTCTTGAACCATTTCGTGCCCAGTTGTCCGCTCACCCGCCGCGGCCTTCCCCTGCCCCTCAATCAGGTTTGTCGGCCCCGCTCCCCAGCGCCAGTTGTCCGCATCCCGTCCTTGTTCGCCCCTCTGGATTAAGCCTGATCGGTGATTTCGCTGGATCAATATTGCATAAAGTTGTGTCTGACATTGCAGGACTAGAGAAAAGAACCACGAATCAAACGCCCCTTTGACAAGTACCGACCATGGCCGCCTCCAATCTTCCATACATGAAGACCAACCCCAAAATCATCTTTTTTACGGACTTCGATGGCACAATCACTCTTGAAGACAGTAAGCTTGCTCTGACCGTGACGTCAGTTTATTAAACCTGCTAATGAACTTGAACAGGCAACGATGCTATGGTAGTCTCCCAACCCGTCGATTCAATGTTTCGCTGTCTTTGACTGACTCTCTACTTCGCTCGCAAGATCGATAACCTGGGTTATGGGCGCGACAAGCGCCGCGAAGGGAACCTGGCGGTCCTTGAAGGCACAATGAGCTTCCGGTACGTCCGTCAAAACAGGGTCGGCTTCTTGACGGTCGGCTAATCTCCAACACCCAAACCTAGTGACTCCTTCCGCGACATGTTAGACAGTATCAAGACCCCCTACAATGAGTGTATCGAGTACCTCAAGAAAAACATGAAGCTAGACCCCTACTTCGTCGAGTTCTACCACTGGTCGCGGGAGAACAATGTGCCGATCGTTGTTTTGTCTTCCGGCATGATCCCCGTGATCAGTGCCCTGTTCGAGGCGTTGCTGGGCGGCAAGCCAGACGACCATCTCTACATCGTTGCAAATGAGGTTGAGAGCCGCGATGGTAAGGACATAAACAGCGAGGGTGGTTGGAAAATCAAGTACCACGATGATAGGTAAGAAGCCTCGCACTTGGACCTCGTAACCAGTCCAAACACAGCTGACGTCATATCCCTAGCCATTTCGGCCACGACAAATCCTTGGAAATCAAGCCTTACGCCGCGCTACCAGACAACGTGCGCCCGACCTTGCTGTACGCGGGCGATGGGGTCTCTGATCTGTCTGCTGCGGCAGAGACGGATCTGCTGTTCGCTAAGCAGGGCAAAGGTAGGCTTCTTATAGGATCGTTTGATTGAAGTGGCTTGACTAACACTTCCAGACCTCGTGACTTTCTGCGAGCGTCAAGGTGTTCCCTTCACTCTCTTCGAAAGCTGGGAGTCGATTCTTGCGACGACTAAGGACATCCTGGCGGGCAAGGTCTCTGTGAAGAAAGTGGCTCAAGAAGGATTGGACAAGGCCCATGAGGGAGCCAACAAGGCCTGAACGAGAGGCAGTTTTGGCAGCAATAGATATAGACTACAAGGTCATAGACATATAGCCAGGCCAAGTGCTAGACTCTACAATGATAGATAGACATGACATTCAATTTTGTTCAGCTGGTATCAACTGGCAGCTTACCATAAAATGGGGATGAACCAAATATCTCAAACGAGGCTAGTGCAGGGTTCCCCTTTGGCTAACCTGCAAAGGGCTAGCTCCCGTCCAGCTTCCGATTTGACGGGCCAGAACCATGTGACCATTCCGCCACCGCCTTCCCGACATGGTAGGGACTGGGGGCGGACTCCGCTTGGGGCAGGCCAAACAACGGATCGCCTTCTTTCCCCTCCTGAATTCGAAAGAAAATCATCAAGGGCCCCTTGTGAGATGACCGGTGATCAGGTCCTTCTCTTTGGCAAGCCCCTGAATCTTCTGTGCAGTGCTTGTGTGTTTCAACATGCTCCTGTGCTCGTGGCCGCTTCACACATCTCTTTAGCACTGGCCAGAGGTACCACCAATTAACACTACCACTTTTAGCATGACACGCCGACTTGTATGTTTGTGCATCCCTGAGATTGATGCTCGCTTTCGACGAGATTCCTTGCTAATTTTACTGTCTCTTCTCAGGTTCGAGCGGGCGTGCAGCTCGCCATCTTCGCGTCCTTTGTCACTCTCCTCGTCGTGGTTTTGGACAACCGATTCCGCGTCCTCCCTGCCTCCATCCATGGCCACCTTCCGTCCCATTACAACGGCCTCGTCGTCACCGATGTGACAGTTGTCACCTGTTCGTCCGTGAATGTCTTTTCCAGCTGCAAACCAAACCCACAGACGGCATGGTCGCAGGTGGAGAAGGATCTTTACCTCCGCACCGGTTGGACCTCGAGCGCTTTCGTCCGCTTCGAGCGCAAGAAAGAGGAGGAGCTGCTCGCCAGCGACCAAGTGGTCATTGACCTCAAGATCAGCCGACTCGTACCAGAATACTCAGATAAGCCCGAGGACGAAAAGGAGACGTGGGAACAAAGACCCGGAGGCATCTGGCTGAAGCGGACCGCCAAGCGGCATGCGAGTGACTCGCAGAAGGCGATCACGGCCGTCGATGTTCTGTTCGGCGCGGATGCCGTGGACCCTCGTATTGGCTGGGAAGTGAAGGATACCCCGCTGCTACTGGATAGCCGGACGGAGGCCCTGGAGGCCCGGATTAGCGTTCGGAGGGGCGATCCCACCAAGACGAAGAAGCCAGTGCCTCGCATCAATGAGAACGGGCGGTTCAAGATCATGCAGCTCGCAGATCTGCATTTGAGTACGGGCCTTGGAGCATGCCGAGACCCCGTGCCAGCGGAGTCGATTCCGGGCCAGAAGTGCGAAGCTGATCCCCGGACACTGGAGTTTGTGGAGCGGCTCCTGGACGAAGAGCAGCCGGACATGGTCGTCTTGAGCGGAGATCAGGTCAATGGCGAGACGGCCAAGGATGCGCAGAGCGCACTCTTCAAGTCTGTGAAGTTGCTGGTCGATCGCAAGATCCCCTACGCGGCTATTTTCGGCAACCATGACGATGAGGGGGACCTTTCCCGACTGGAATTAATGACAATACTGGAGGACCTGCCATACTCGCTCTCGAGGGCGGGGCCTGAGGAAGTGGACGGCGTTGGAAATTATTATGTGGAAGTCCTGGGCCGCGGAAGCACTCAGCACTCGGCTCTGACTCTGTACTTGCTGGATAGCCACTCTTACTCCCCTGATGAGCGTCAATTCCGCGGCTACGATTGGATCAAACCTACCCAAATCCATTGGTTTAAGAACACTGCTCATAGCTTGCGGACCAAGCACCACGAATACACTCACATGCACATGAATATGGCTTTCATCCACATTCCTGTGCCCGAGTACCGCGACTCTCGCAACTACTACCGTGGAAACTGGTCCGAGGCTCCAACAGCTCCGGGCTTCAACTCGGGCTTCAAGGACGCTATGGAAGAAGAGGGCATTCTATTTGTGAGCTGTGGACAGTAGGTGTCTCTCATATTGAACCTGCAGATACAGATGCGCTAACAAATCCCCCAGTGACCACGTCAACGACTACTGCATGCTGAACCGTGATCACGAAGAGAAGCCATCCCTTTGGATGTGCTATGGAGGTGGAGTCGGGTTTGGCGGTTACGGAGGCTATGGGGGCTACGTGCGACGGGTGCGGTTCTATGACTTCGACATGAACCCCGGTCGCGTTATGACCTACAAGCGGCTTGAGCATGGCGAGACTGAAGGCCGCATCGACGAGATGATGATCATTGATGGAGGTACGGTCAAGGGACCGGATCCAGAACTTTAAGTTCATTAAGAGGCTTCTTTTCTCTTCTTCTTTCATATCCGTTTTCATTGACACAGGGCTCCATTTAGCTCCACGGCTCGGCTTTTATCTTCGATCACAAACCGGAGTAAACTTTGACTTGTTTCTTTGTACTATACCTATACCTATGTGTGAGCTCGAAACCGGCATCTGCAGGCATTGGCAAAAAGGAAGGGGGGGCGGCATTGTTTTGCAGGATTACCCTTCCAAAAGATTGATTTGCTATTTTGAATGCACTATTGCTGTCATCGATTTTTTTCCTTACTGAATACTACAGCAGTTCTTTTCTACTTTCTCACATACCATTTTACACTATGGCTCCCTTTTTTTTATGGTCTTACCACCATTTTTCATAGAATACCCTTTCTCGACCACCAAGTAACCCCTCCAATCTCCCAACGATATCGTCTGTCATGCCCGGCGGTCCGCACACGTAGGCTACCGTCTTCCCTGGCTCGATCGTCCCATCGTCCCCGCTTGCCGCGGCGGCCCGCAGATCGTCGGCGTTGATCCGGCGACCATGTATCCGCAGGTCATTATCATCGTCGAATGAGTGTCCGAAGAGCGGAGAGGAATCTTTCTTCTTCTCTTCGTCTAGGTTCGTGATGAACAGGTGCAGCGTGATCCGGAGACGACGGAGCTGCGACTGAATGTTTACGATATGTCGTAGGCGAGAGAGGAAGAGGATCTGGTCCAGTAGGCTTTCGGGGGATTGGATAGTGGTTGCTGTTGCTGTTGCTGCTGTCGTCGTCGTCTCTGGTTGGGGGAGTTTGGTGGAATACAGGAAGTGAATGTTGAAGGATGGATGGCGGAGAGTGGTGGTTGCCTCGTCGTCGTTGTTTAGGTGGGAGAGCATGGAAATGAGGGGACTTAGATGTTGTCAGCTGGACTCTTTTGTGGTTATATGATCATGAGGAGAAGGAGACCATTGGGGTTTGAGGGACAAGGGGAGCGAAGATGCTTAAAGCCGAACGGGAACTACATCTCGTACTGCCCGCAGCCCCAAACCACCCCTGTTCGCTTCGTGACAACACAAGGATAGGAAAGGCCAATCCAGAGACGCGGACTAACCCAGGGTAATCAATGCTATATAGATCGCAACAAAGAGAGGAAGCGGGGCAAGCTCACTTAATTCCCACTCCGCCCGCAATGAAAACCACATTCCGGATATCAGTCAACCGCACCCCGGACGGCGGCCAAACAAAGCTCCCTCCCACACGGATGCTGAGCTCGGAACCCAGGATCTCCTCTGTGGGCTTCCAGAGCCACGCGCTGGCCGGATTCGAGGGCGCGTGGCGCACGGCGAGCTCTACGTACGGCGATCGACCCTCAGGGTTGAGCGGGGCCAGGCCCGCTTCATCGTTGGCGATGGCTTCCACGGAAGCTGCTTCGGCCAGCGAGGGAAGGACTTGTGCGTCCGCGGGGGTGGAGGTGATACTGAAGCCTCCTGCGTTGGAGATGGAGGGGATGTGAACGTCGAGCCACTGGCCTGGGAGGAAGGTCAATGGTTGTGGGTGGGACTGTGTGGGGAGGACGTGGTTAGTATGATGAGTGGTTGAGGGGGTAAAGCAATTGGTTCGACAGAGTGTGGGAAGAGAGAAGGTCGTGCGGAATCGAAGTTAGCTCTTACTTCTTGATCACTTTCCTGCGCGTTATCCTCCGGACTCTGCACCTCTCGAGGAATGGTTAGTTGCAGCAGTCGCACACATGGGTTGACCTGCTCGATATGCGCCAGGCGGACGTTGTATAGTCGGTTTTGGCGGGGCTCGGCGGCAGTGCGCATTTGATGGGGCAATGTGCCCTTCCCATTTGTTGCTGCGCTCATCTGGTGACGCTGTAGCGTGGTAGCCGATTGTTGGCGCTTAAAGAGACCCCGGGATTGTTGGAGATGGCGTGACAGGCCGCGTAGCACGGTGTGACGGCGCATCCAGAGACATCAATCTTGGTGATGGGTACTCCGTAGATCCGCGCGGTTTGATAATACCTTACCCGAGCGCTTGATTCGAGGTTCTGGATTTATGATTGACTATTGACTTCGCAGTGATTCGTTTGGATTGTGCAAGAGACAATATGGTTGTAAAGTGAGCTGTGATTCGAGAAGGTGGTGACGTCCATGTCATGTGCTCGGCCGCTCGCATTTCCTCTTTCCATCCTCCAACCATCTCCAACTACTACTACCATCATGGAGATTCGAGAAATTCAGCTTCAGTCTTTGACTTCTACGATTATATAGAAGCGTACATTTGAGAGTACAGTTGATGACACAGTTATGCCTTTCGTATGAGGGCAATACTCAACCTCAAATCATGCATGAGCCGTCACAGCAGCAGCACCAGTCATGGCTGGATACTCCACCCGAGCGCTTCGATCTCAAGTGAGCACGGCCGTTCAACGACTACCTGTGAGTCGTTAGACTTTGACAGGCCTACTCCCCCTCATTGCAGAAGCAAGCCTCTCGAGGCGTGCATGCAGATCTTTCTTCACCATCACACGGCTCTAGTGTGTGACGGCCGGCAGCCAAACCGCCCACTCTGGCGCCTCATTGGCGACAAGCCCTAAGTGCGGGCGCTTCCTGGCCGACACGCATTGGCCAGATGCACGTGTAAGAAACATGCAACCAGTGCTCTCTCCGCCATACTTTGTGATCGTTTGCCCCTCTCCGCATCGTGCTCATGGAATCCGGACCATTCGACCTGGGGGTCCTTCCCTACGGGGAGGCGCCGGTACTTCATATCTATGCGCCCTCCCTTTCCCAACAGACGCCCTCTCTGATTCCTTCCCTCCTGCTTGCAAAGGAACTTATCCTCTCTGCCTATAATTTCGCGTTTCAGCTTGTCCGGCTTTGTCTTTGATGTCCCTGCACTGAAAACGCCCAGCCAGCCGGCTCTGGCTCATTCCAACGCATCTTGGTGAGAATACGAGCTCGAAGCGCCAGACAACGCAGGATTCCGGGTTTCAGAGGGACGGTTTCTTTCACAGTCCCCCGTCCGCCAGATCTGAAGAAAGATCTTGGCATTGAATAGAGAAACAGTACTATTTACACTCAGTGCTCTCCCTCCCTCACCATGTTCGGTTCCAAGAAGTTTTACTTCCCGACACGATGGCGGAATCATAACCTCCTGTACATACTTATGGGCGTTGAGTTGCCGCTGGTGGTCATCATCCTAACATTGACCGGTATCGCGAATCATGATCTCTACCGCACGAAGCTCTGGCAGGATGGCGCCGACAATGGCTTCAACAGTGCCCCCAATGAGGCCCTCTACGCTGCGGCTAATCACCGCCCGTTCACGACCCCAATGGTCTGGAGCTCACTGTATGTTTTTTGAACTCCTAACAGCTACCGATGCTCAAATTCCGCAGAGAGAGCAAATCTCCAAACTAACCCGATTCTCTTCTAAAAGTATCACCCGGTACAACCTTGTCCTCGGTATCTTGGCTGTCTTCATGTGGATCACCAAGATTCCACTTCACATCCTTCATATGCTCTACCCGCCTGTGTGCGCCTTTGTTCACGCTGGCCTGGTCGCTGTTTGGATTTACTCTGTACGGTATCAAGCCGGCCCCGACATGTCGGACCCAGACCATCCTCAACCTGGCGCACCGTGGTATATCACCAAGAAATGCTCCGTGGCCTACGTGAAGTCAAATGTGCATTACTGCCAGCAAGCAAAAGCACTCTTCGCATTTTCCATCATCATCATGTATGTCGACCCCTTTCTTACTCTGAAACCGGTTTAAAGGCCTCCCCAAGCTAACAAACGCACTATAGTCTCTTCTACTTCGGCATCACCTGCCTCAGCCTACGCAACTGCATCATCACCGAGGAAGAGCGCCTGGAAATCGAGGAGCGCCGGGAAGACGAGCGGGCCATGAAGGAGTTCGAGGACTTCGTGCTCAAGTCGCCGGGCATCCCCATGACCACGATGCAGCCCCTGGGCATGCCTCCCAAGTCCCCGATGCACCACGTCACCACGGCGCCGAGCGACGGCGGTTCGAGCTCGGACCTGCCCCTGCGTCAACATTTCAGCACCCCGAACCCACGTCGCTCGATGCAACAAGACTCAACGGAGACGCTGTCGGGCCATCAGCCCCAGCCGCAACCCTACTTCCCACCGCCACCGAAGAAAGCCGCCAAGAATTGAGTCCGGTGGGGTCGTCGATGATGAAATTGTCTTCAAGAGAACGAGATCGTTCATGAAGGCGTTGACTTTGTCTGGCCGTGTGCATATTCCCCCGTCAGCGGTCCAAACATATGTCTTCTTTTCTCTGTTGCCACGATTATCAACTGTCATGTCTTATGCATTGTTCATACCCCCATTTCCCCTTCCGGAAGTTTGCCGGTTAAGAGTCACTAGTTTAATCTCGTCGTCCCATGCACAATCTGAACATAGCCCACTTCTCACCGACCCAAAATGAAGATCATGCGCTGATCATAATTGTAACCGGAAAAGACACCAAGTCCGTTCGATTTTAGTCTGAATATACATATCCCGTATAGTAATCATGCCATCATAGATAGACACAAAGTCATAATCAAAAGCACTGAAAGTGGGTTTTCACATGCTCTGCTGCAATCACACGCACGACCAAACCAGTCCATGAACCAGCCCGTAAAAGAAAAAAAGAAATATCCCAAGAAAAGAAAAGAGAAGTGACAGAAGCAGGGGGTATCCTCGCAAGGGGGGGTCTCAATGTCCAACCCTAAGTGGCAATTAATGCAGGTAGTACAGTAACAATCATGACAGACGTCGCGTCAATGGCCTTGGAAATTTCCCCCGTTACACCCACCTTGCAAAGACGAGACCGGGGAGAGTACGGAGTACGGAGTAGCGGTTTTAGTGATCAGGGATCTTGGCGTTTCTTCTCCTTTTTAGCCCAGCGTACTGTATAATTTAGTTAGTCATGGTCCTCGACCGGGAAAGAAAACAAAGAGGGGGGAGGGGGGAAGCCGAGTGTGAAGCAATGAGTGGAAAACGGGGGGGAGGGGGGACGGGCAGGAGCATCAACTCACATCCACAAGCATTACACAACGTCTTCGGACCCTCGGGCCCCTTCCGCCACTCCGGCGAATCACTCGTCCCGCAGTCCGTACACATATACTCGCCCTTGAGTCGTTTCCTCCGATCCCCATCCCCGACTCCTCGACTTGCCTGGGGATCGTTGATAGACGACTCGCCATCAAGGTCCGAGTAATGGACCAAGCGACCATGCTTTTGGCCGGTACTCAGACCCTGGGACCGCTCGCCCTCTCCATAGTACAGACCGGTCATGACTTCAATGCCCTCGATATGCGACATGTCGTCGACCGCAGGTAGGCGGTCCATGACGCCCTCCATGCCGGGAAACGAGCGCGAATCCGCATCGTCGGCGTTGCTCGTGACCGTATCGGAGGATTCGTTGTCCTCGCCGGAAGTGGAGGGAGTGTCGCGGGCGGGTGCCCGGTTGGTGGTGGATTGGGTGACGGTCTGCGTGGTCGTGATGTATGTTTGACGGGTAGTGGTGGTCGAGGTGTGGACAAAATGGCCATCTCTGTTGTTGTTGCGGTGATTGTTGCTGCCGGCGCCGCTATTACTGCTGTTGAAAGACTGCTGCGTCGCGTTGAGCTCTTCCTCTTCCTCTTCCTTGAGTTGCGCGATGCGCTGATTGAGGCGGATGTTCTCGATCTTATGTTCGAGAAATGAGTTGAGGAGCTGGGCTCCCCTAGTCGGATAAGGGCGACAGACGAGGAAAATCCCTCGACACTCGGATTGTTCCTGTTGCTGCAGCTGTTGCGGTGGCGATGGGGATAGCGGTCGTGGAAGTCTTCGGTGACCATTTGAGCCAGCTCCACTGCTGATATTATTACTGCTACTATCACGACTGCCGTTGTTGCCGTTGCTGCTTGCACTGGTGCTGCTGGCGCTGGTGCTGCGACCCCCATTACCACCACCCGGACCAGTGGGCATCGACGAGGGATCCGAGGGAGCGATATGTGGATGTCCGTGCGCTTCGAGCAGACAGAAGCTGCTATCCGGCTTACAGAAGCGGAAATGGCAGCGCAACAGCCGGCCAGTCTGAATACATTCTTTCAATTCCTGAGTGAGAACGGACTTGTCGTCCTCGTGAACATAGCGGAACAGGTCGCTCTTTTCGAGCGACTGGGCTTCGAAGCCCGTGATCTCGACGCACGAGGGTGACGCATACAGAACTCGACCTTCGCGGCTGAGCAGAAGCATCAAGTCCTTCATCTCCTGCAGGACCCGCGAGGCCCAATTCTCACCGTTGCCGTTGCCGTTGCCGTTGCCATGCGCAAGGGAGTCGGCGGACTGCTGGCCAACTTCGGCGCTGCCGGCCGCGGCCGCGGCCGCGGCGGCGGAGTGAATCGCTGCTGTGCCGGTGGCAGCCACGGGAGGCGATGTGGGACGACCGGTGGGAGGTATAGATGAGGATGTGGTTGACGATGAGGTCGAGGATGAATGTTGCTGGTGCTGTTGTTCGAGTATACTGGGGCCAGGGGTGGGGGCGGCTGGGCCGAGGGTGCGTGGGATGCTCCGCGCATCCATGACGCTATACGGGAAGTTTGGCAGCTGACCTTCGGATGGTTTTGAGTTTTGCTGGACTGGCGGGTGACGGTGTCCGTACGACTGATTCTGGTTCTGGTTCTGGTTCTGCCCGAGCCCTCGTGGAAAACCAAGTTCCATGTTTGAGAGGTTCGGGGGAACAGATGAGAAGGGATGGGGGGAAGGCGGAGATATGGAGCGATGGAAGGTGATCTTGGTGGGGGGGCAGAGAGAGCAATTGAAGACTGGCCTCCAATCTGATCCGTGAGAATGGCAATGTCGGAGGAACGAGGGCGAAGAAATAGAGAGCGCGTTCCAGACACGCTCTCTTCTTGGATATTGGTGTTGCTGGTGTTCTGTGTCTTTTGAGGAAGATGGATTGAAAGAAGAGTTCAAATCCAGTTCAACCTCGCCTCGCCTTCCTCCGAGGGCGGGACTCGATCATGTTTGGAGTGTTTGAATGCGAGCTGTCAATTCCTGCCCGAGCGATGATTGGATCGATGCTCCACTGAGAGTGGGTCAGGTGACATTGATCATGGATGAGCGTTTCATCATTGGACTTGGATTCATCATCAACATACTAAATCATACTCACTGCATAACAGTCTACTTGGTGCAATCGCAGTCTGACTGATTATCTACACTCTAGTGACTCTTTACGGCTAAATACAGACCAAAGATTGACTATATCAAACCCGGCTGAGTCCTCAAAGTCGAGGTAATTGAGCACGGCACTGTCTTCGATCCTCCGACAGCTGTGATAGGGGACGTGCATTTTCTAAGAATATCCTCTCCCGCGGGGTACCAGAAAAGACACGGCGACCCGGAGCTTGATAACAAATCCTCCAAACCTATAGAAGCCCTACTCCGGAGTACACCTTGATTATCCGGCTGCAACCCCCTTTAACCCCTGCTAGTACTAGCAACAACTAGCAGGGTTTGGCGGGCGTGATGCATAATCTCCCTACCCCTCTCAAAACCACAAAGAGATTTCCGTGGCAATCGCTGCCGTATACTCATATGTACAGTTCTATATACACACTTACTCTAGGACGTAACTATAGTCAATACAACCGTGTTCCGTCTTCTTCTTCGCCTTCTGAAATCTCTCTTCCCTGGCGCAATACGGAGAAGGCATACAGTCATTTCCAGATGGGAGCATAACGTCGTCGTACCCATCCTGTCAAAATGCCGCACACGGATTCAGCAAAGTGACCTATCGAGTATCTCTTGTCCTCTTGCGCGACTTCAACAGCTGGAGCCTGAGTCGGGGTCTCTCTTATGGAAGAGTGGCGTCTGCAGCGGACCACCACGTCGACAGATAATTGCATTGTCGTGCACGACAGCCGCAGCTGTCGTCTGCAAAATGAAGCAAGCACAATGTGACGGGTAGAGATAGGAAATCTGATGGCTCCGATCAAGGGCGACCGATGATCCTATGGCGTCACTGGCCCTTTGAGCGTGATCCACTTTCGAGGTCATCCGAGATCGTCGAATTTAGGGTAGCTGTGTGGTTTGCATCGAAGTCCCCTACTTTGATTCATGGTTAAGGTTGGTATTCGAGGTACCTACAGTACCTAGGCTCCTGTGCTAGGGAGAGGGAGGTGGTGTATAAAAATGCATTGTGCGCATCATTGGCTCGAGGTGGCATCTTGGCAGACAGACAGACAGAAAGTTCTACAAGCACTTGAGTATGTGTAGGTTTTGATTGGGTCCGGGAGTTCGAATGTTGGCATCTTTCAACTACGGACAGAATCGAGGGAACGAGTGGCCGAGTAGTTCGCACCAGGCAAGAGCGGCGCGTCGACGCGATATATCATATCACAAGTCGGAGGGAGTTGCTACTGCTTTGGCAGGTACACTTTTGAAGGAATACTCAAAGTCAATGAAGGCTTTTTTCATTGTTCAAGTGGCAGTGCCACAAAGGTTAACATGGTAGACACATCATCCGATCGCAACGCATAACAACAACAACTTTTGCCAGAGGAAACAGCACAGCACAGTTCCAAGGCTTCAACAACAACGATAACAACAACACTAAAGTTCCAAAGCAAGTCTAATCACTCTAAGCATCCTCCAAACATGCCAAGAAGCGATTCCAAAGACAGCTTTTTTAGTTGACGCACGAGCAGGTCTTGCCAGCGTGGCGACAAGTACATTTGGTCAATCCTCCACACATACACTTCCCATGAATAGTGCAGCGACCCTTGCAAGGCCCGGCAGGCTTGTGTGAGAGAATCGTCAGCAGAGGAGTCGAAAGAACACCGGGAGAAGTGTCAGGGGCTTACCGCTTGAGCGAGATGTGATACGGGGGTACTCTCCACTTCCTCGTTGGCATTCAACTGCTCGTTGGTGTCCGAGTCCTCGGTGGTGTCCAACCCTTCTTCAGCAGTCTCCGAGGCCGAGCGAGTGTCCAGAGCCGGGGTGGTGTTCAGGGTCGAGGTGGTGTTCGAGTCCGCGCTTTCCAGTCGGGCAGCTGGGCTATCGAGGTAGCGTGTGCACGAGCATGGGAAGCCAATCCTGGGGCAACGGCAATGGGTCAAAGCAGTATTGGAGCAGTAGCACTTGTGCTTCATGTTGCAGATTCCCTTGCACTGCACGGGAGGCTAAAGAGGATGATTGTCAGCGAGGGCAAGTGACACGGTATCAGAGGCACCCGATCAATGACTTACAAAGGGAGGTATGATGATCAGGGTCTGGTTGTTGTTTGGACCTTCGGTGAGGTTCAGACCGGAAGTGGTCATCGAATCATCAGTGGCGTTCAGATCAACAGGGGTTTCCAAGTCATCGGTGGTGTTCGTATCATAGGTGGTGTTCAGATCATCAGTGGGATCCAGATCACCAATGGGACCCGAATCATCAGTGGTGTTCAGATCAACAGGGGTATCCAAACCATCAGTCAGATCCGAATCGTCAGTGGTGTTCAAACCGTCAGTGGCGTTCAAACCTTCAACAGCATCAAGACCGGCAACGTCGCTCTGACCATCATCTTCCGCGGACTCATCGCGAGACTTGAAGTGGTTGATGCATTTGCACGGGGCATGACGATGCCAGCAACGGCAACGAGTCTTTGCGCAGTGGCACCATTTGTTCCAGTCACAAACGCCCAGACAAGTTCTCCACTAGAAACAACACGAACAAAAGTCAGCAACGGTCAAGGACAATCGATCAAGCCAACCTATTCGCAACCACCTTCTCCACTTACAGTGTTGGGACCTGAGGCCGGGCTCTTTCCTCCGCCCAGGCTTAGGACCTCGCTCTGGTCGTTGCCCTCAGGGACGTCGTCACCGGGGACAGCTCCGTTGGACACGGAGGGGGCATCGTGGTCGGCAGTAGGCTGGGCGTGGGATTCTTCAACAGGGCTATCCTTGAGCGAGTCCAAGTTGTCATCGATGTTCGCAACATCAGTGGAAGTGGGACCCTGGGGCTTTGTCAGGGCAGTCTGCATGAACAACCCCAACACCAGGAGGAAAACAAGGGGGTTTTTGAGACGGAACATCGTGAACGACGTGACGAGTGGATGTTGAAAACGATTCCAAAAATGAAAGGACTTTTGAAGGTGATCAAGACAAGAGGTAAGGATGAGAAAGGTACCGGGTGGTGAGAAAGAAGAGAGGAGAGGATAAGAAGAAGAAGAGAGATCGAGGGAGGATTTTATATCCCACGAAAGTCGCACGGTGGCGAACATTAAGATTACATCCAGCTCACTACCAGAGATAGTTTGATATCAGGAGTGATTTCTGGTGTCAGATCAGCTCGCTACCGGAGTTCTCTGATGTTCGCAGTGAATGCTGAGATGGAATATGGCTCGTTATCAGAGATAGCTGATATCTGGGGTGATTATACGACTAATATCAATTCGCTTCCGGCCATATCAGGAACTCAGAACAAAATATTAAAGTTACAGCCAGCTCGCTACCGAAAAAGCTTACTTGCTTGGTGAATGTGGTGAATATCGGTGACTCACAGGCTGATAGCTCAGACAAAGAGGCTACAGATGAGGTCGATCGACTTGGGACTGTGCATGGTACAAGAGCGGGGGTGCGTTGCTGCTATCAACCAGAGGTGATCTGACTAGTACTACGAAAGGTTGTTATGAGATAGGGTGCGAGGTATGAGAAGTACGATGAGCAGCTAGGCTCCCATAGCGAGTTCAGTCAGAGCCATAACGATAACTTGGGTCTACTCATCTGCAAAGTTCCGAAACTATGTCTAATGCTTTTTTCTTCAGCTAGGACTCGCTGTAACCACACTGGCTCTATATATCAGCTACATACCCATTGGGGAAAACAAAAAGTAGTAGTCTAGAAAGTTCAAACATTCTCAACACCATCTCTCCCAAGGATCAGGATCTTGCTCTCCATTCTGACCTCCACCCACCATCCCCGCGTGACCATTCGTCGAGCGAGCTCGCGAACTCTGCTCCAAATCTCGACACCTCTGTCTCCCACAACATACCCCAGGAAATTCCTTTCAACAGTACCGATAGCTTCATCGCCAGGCCGGAGGACACGGAGTCCTGCGAAGCCGGGAACACTATCAATGGGACGCCATTTCTCAGCCCCAGAGGAAGACAGGACGAGCTCGGCTTCCTCGCCGGGTTCGACTAGGGCATAGTCAAAGTGGGACCAGAAGGTAGGGTCCGACTTGAGGAGAGGGGATTCGGTTTTATCGTAGTTCCAGATTGGCGAGTCGGACTGACTGGTGGGGAACTGGAGGAAGCGGGTCACGCCAGTTTGGCAGGCCAGATTGCCAAGGTAAACTGATACATTGGCGGCGTTGTCTGAGGGAGGGATAGCATGGTTGTGGAGGGCGTGGAGGGCGTGTGCGCCGGGGTAGTTGGCGGAGGAGGCGGGCAGAAGGACGAAAGTGGAGACGATGAAGGAAGCTAGGGTTGAGGCTAGCAGGGCCAGGGAGAGGAGACAGTAGATTATTGATTTGGCGCGATGTGTCCAGATGTAGGAGGCGCCTTGAGCGGAGACCGCGGTGAGGGCAGGGATGGTATAGATGACGAAACGCCATTCCTTGTGGGGCTGGGCGCTGTAGATGGCGAGGAAAACAAGAGATGGAATGAGGAGAGATGCTGCGACGGAGCGGGTGGCGGGTTGCAGAAGCGAGATGGGAATGCCAACAAGATAAGTCAGAGGGTTGAGGAGGAGACGAGGAACGGCGTTGATGAAGTAAAAGTACCACGGGTCAATGCCCCAGGCTGACGCTTGACCGTGGATGACATTGAACTTGAACGCCTCGAATTCGGGCCACAGGGGAAATTGCTGCCAGAAGAAAGAATCCACGACCACAGTCGTGGTTAGGCCGATGACAAGGCCCACGATCCCGGCGGGAATGATCTCGTGCAGGATGCTGATACGGCGGGTCGCGAAGAGGAAGATCGTGTTGGTTGCGAGGAAGATGGCAAGCTCAGAGCGAAAGATAATGCCAGCTACTGTCAGCAGACACAGAGCGAGTCGCGAGCGCCTTCGATACGCTGCGGTAGACAGTGATGGCTCTGGAAGAAGGTAACGCAAAGCTAGGGTGGTCATCCCAAATGCGAACATGTTTGAGAGCGTCCGCGACGCATAGTATAGAACGTGAAATTGGCTGCTCTGGAACAAAAGGTACCAGATGGCAGTGGTCTTGCCGGCAGTACGCCGTAGACCTCCCGCAAATGACAGCAACGAAGCGGCATTAAATAGACCTAAGATAGCTCGAACTGAAGACATGATCCCTTAGCCATCGACCACACAGCGTAGAAGACAGCTTGCGCACTACTCACCAAGTAATTGCCTGTCGACAGAGTGCTGCAGCCCAATGAACGGCCGCGCCAGACCGGTCAGCAGCGCGGCGCCGACGAATGTCCGAGGAACAGCACCAGGAAAGGTGAAATGGTCATAATCCGCACGAAGTGTCTCGCTGACATTGCTCGTGGGAATCCCGTATGCCAGAATATCATGAATGGCTTGTATATGGAAAGACTCCTCTACCTTAGTGTATGGCGCAACGACCAAATGGAGGAGAATGAGGGCGGGCACTGCGGCGAGGAGCAGCACGTAGACTGGAGACAGGTCAATTGGTTTATTATCTTGACAAGAATGAATATAGCACTTACCAGCATCTCTACCACTCATGACGACCCTAATATTCCCAGCTTGCGGGGATACAGTCGTGTTCAATGCATAAAAGGAGCCAAGTAGGTCGAAGTATGAAGACAGATGGCCAAAATCACATGAGTGGGTGGAGTGCCTGCCTGCCTTCCCGCAACTTCCCTTCCCATTTCCGCCGTCATTCCAACACCACTCACTATCTCAAGTACACACTCTCTCCCTCTCCGCTTCCACCGATCATCAACCTCAACCTCGCACCACCACATCTCCCTCGACACACCTGCAAACCTCCCGCCAAGATGTTTTTCTTCGGCCTAGGGAAACTCTTCTACGGTCCGTCCCCTACTCTTTCCAGTCACCAATCCACAATCCATTGAGCAAGCCGAAAATCCGCAGCCCGGAACTAACCATCGCGTCTTCCTGTCTCCGCAGTCGTCATCCTCTTCATCAACTCCCTGGCCATCCTCTCCGAGGACCGTTTCCTCGCCAGAAGTACGTCCACATAAGTCCGAGTCCCTCCCCCGGGAACTTCTCAACGCTCCACACCCCCCTCTCTCTCTCTGGGACCTCCTCAGCAAGCTAACCAAGCTCCCTCCCCCCCCAAAGTCGGCTGGGGCCGCATGCAAGCCGATCCAGCCTTCGGCGCAACCTACGACAACACCAGCGTCAAGGCCAAAACCATCAATCTGATCGCCAGTGTCCGGACCGTCATGCGAAGTACGTCCTTCTCCCCCACCATACCAAACAAAAAATAAAAATAAAAGAGCCCAAGCTACACACGAGCATACCCCCCTCGCGCAAACCCCTCATCTCCCGCACTACACCGCGAGTACAATAACCAAACTAACCTCTACCTTCCCCCTCTCTCCAACGGAGAAAAGGGGAATCTGTATACAGTACCCTTAATCGTGATCAATACCATCGTCATCATCTACGAGCTTATCCTGGGTTAACCGATCCACACCAAAAAAAAAGCATTCGTCTTTGTCACAGCTCTCTCGAATTTTTTCTTAACCCGCAATTCACGAATCCCGATTTGTTATGTATACCTTGCCTCCTACATATTTTTATACTACATTCAGCAGCGAATATTCTACGAGGTGTTTCCCTTTGCTTTTTTTCGCCGGTTCGGTGGTGTGTGGGGTTAAGGAATTGAGTAACAACAAGGAATGATACATGACGAGAATAGAAATGACAGTTGTTCTTTATCTCGCTTGGTATGGGGTATACACCTATATGTGATTTCGAGATTTGAATGGATGGATCCCGCGGGTGATGGGAGCTGTAGGAACTGATATCACTGCGGTCGGAGTCTATCTGCAAGGATGCTGGGCGCAAGCGGTTATAGATCAGCAGCAGGGCCTTGCCTGATGGTGGTTGTGTCGGTCCCTTGTAAGGCGCGAGGATGGGCGAGAAAGAGACAGCATTATTCAAATACCCTACAGAAAGAAAGCACCTTTCGCATACATATCACATTGATTTCAAGGTCTATATACTGCGCGTACCCGCAAGTCTTGGCCCAGGCGAGTTCCATGCATGATATGTCCAGTCGAGGTGAAGCGTAGGCGTGAAGTGCCACGCCTGTGTTCAAAGGGGGAATGATGCGCCCGCCTGACTTTTGGTCGAGGACCTGCGAATATATCCTCCCGCGAACCAGTTGATAACACGAATTGAGCATCCACTCCCTCATGTCATCTTCCCTGAGTAAAAACAATTAGGACAGAAACACTTTCGCCGAACGCCCCAATTGCCCAGTGGTGTGACCCAGGCATGGGTATCACAGGGAGATGAAATCAGAGAACAAGAAAAAGGAAGAGATGAAGAGAAGGCTAAATCAACATGCAGACCGAAGTGATTTGGTCAATGCAAAAAGATGCAGGCAGGTAGGAGCTGGCAGAATGACAATCGTGCAAATAAAACAGAAACCGGATCCCTGTCGTTGACGCGCAGTCCTTTCCGTATGCATGATAGGGATGGGCCACGTCGTCAAAGTCAAAATGAATCCGGTCTGGAAGGCAATGGTGATGATACATGGAGAAAAGGAATATGTACGACAGAAATGCGTCTTTTATGTGCAAAGAAAAGTGTAGATCTGATACACGTGGTGACGAGTAACAGGCCCTCATGTTCACCATCATGTTCACGAAAGAATGCTGAAGGACTTCTTTCTAATGCTGAAACTCCGCCATTTCCCATGAGTCTGTCGATCGCTCTTAGGGCTCTTAAGAGAATCCGGATCATCGTCGTGAGGAACCAGAAGTGTATCGGGAGGCGTTATCTTCTGAGGAGACAAGGGTTGGAGTGGCTCAGGTGGCATATTGCTTGAACTGGACGTCTCGGAATTGGGCACTGCGGGGGAGCCGGACGATGACGCCCGACTTTCCTTGTCCTTGCCCAGTCTCTGGCTGAAGCTCTTGCTGCCTCGTTTGAGTCGGCTCAATCCACCACTCTTGCCACTGTCATTGCGTCGGTCTTCATCGGCCTTAGACGCTCGGCTGGCCTCGATCGCAGCCTTAATCTCAGCTTCCTCGCGCCGCTGGTTCTCTTTGTTCTCCTTGAACCGAGCTTCTTGCTCCTTCCGGCGCTGCTTTTCTAGCTCTTTTTCGGCTGCTTTCCGTTCCTTTTCCTCCTTGGCCCTTTCCTTCTTAGATTGGACGTCACTCTTCTTGGGGCTCAGTGGTCGCGTGTGGACCTCAGGAATCGGGGGCACCGGAGGGGGCACGGCTGCCGGACTATGCGGAGGAACGGCTTCGGCGCCGATGTGCTCGGTGTGAGTCGGAAGCTGAGGCGCCGTCGGGGCGCGTTTCAGGCCTGTGAATCGGTGAGGGTCCTCTTGCGAGGGGATTTGCGATGCACTATGAACATGAGATAGCGCGGGCGGTGAGATGAATCCATTCTGCTTCACGGCGACCTCGTTCAAATTGAGATCTGCCATGGTGGCATTGAGATCCTCCTGTTCTTGTTCCTTCATAACAGCCTCCATAGTGGTTTCCTGGTAGAACAAAACGTAGGCGCAGGCGAGTCCGGGTTTATCTCCGAAGAAGTTACGCACGTAGTTCTTGTCCACAGGCTCCACCATCTCATCATCAAAGAGCAACCATCCGCGATCCTGCGTCTTGATAATAGCCACATAGTGACCGTGGTAGGGACCGCCTCCAATATGTACCACGACTGCATACAGCTCGTACAATCGGTCGGGATCCTCCGCATCGTCCGTTGTGTTGAAAAGACGCAGGTGATACGGGTAGACGACTCGGTGAAACAACTTCTGCAGTTTTTGCAAGTCCTCCGTGTATTTAAAGCGCTTGAGATGGAGAGCCAAGATGCGGGGAAGACGTTTGATTTTCATCCGTTTTTCTGCCTCCTGCAGACCGCCACAATTGTCACAGTGGAATTTATTCCGCTCGCAGAGCATCTCTTCTGCGGAGAATTTCCTCAAACACGAGGTAACCGACGAATGCTGTTCAAGATCTACCGATAGATCTAGGAAGATCTCATCTCGCTGAGAGACGTTCTCGCAGGTCAGACATTGTGTTTCGGACGTTAAAGTTCCTTCGAACAACTCGTGCACCCATCGCGTAGTGTTGGGGGTCTTGGAACCAGAACTTAATGATTGTTGTGAGGATTCCATGCTTTCGGGGGGTGGCAAGCTCTTCTCGGGCTGCTTCATGGCCTCCGCTTCGACATTCGCTACCACCTCGTTCAGTAAAAGGATCAAGAACTCATGGGCATCCTGATGCATGGCAGTCCGAAACATCTCATGGTCCCGACGGAGGAGTTCCAACAAGCGCTGTGGTCTTGTTATACCAAGACGAGCCTGACTCGCCACGATCGACTCAAATATATCCTTCAGCGATGTGAATAGCGACTCTGACATTCCGTAGCTGGCTGAATTGTTCGTGGTTTCTAGAAGGGGGAGAGTCTGTAAGGCCATCTTCTTCTTGTATTCCGGTGAGTCTTTATCTTCGGGTTTTTGTGGCTGATTCGGGGGCGCCCCCGGACGTTGTGGCGTAGCAGCCCTCTGCTTCTCTGCTTGTGCCTCCGCTTCCATATTAGCAGCCGGGTTTTGGTAATGAAGGTTTTTGGCCAATGCGGCTTCCAGGTTCTCTATCGGTGTTCTGGTGGGATAGTTTATAACGGCTTCTCGGAATGGTACTGAATAATAGAGACATTGTAATATCGAGTTACAGTAACTATTCGCAAGCATTAGTGATCCAGTCACTTGGGGTCTATGCGATCACTTGAGGTAAGTAGACCGGCAGCCGGGCGCCAACAACTCACCATGTATTTCCGAACTAGACGAGAGAAGTCTATCAGCAAGGATTCCAAGAGCAAGATGTTTTAGACGCAGACTTACATTCTCCATCGCAAAGAACTTATCACTGCCATCCTCTCGGATCGATCCCAAATCCTGGAGCATTTTCTCTAGCGGGGTCATCGTCGGCGCCTGGGGTTCTTTCTTGGTGGGAGGCGCCCCAACCGAAGGCGTGGGTCCCTGGGGACAAGACGGTTAACATTCGTCATTTGATAGTGGTGAGGACAAAGGCATTGAATGAATGAATCCTCGTCCGGCCGCGACCGTTAAGCGCCTTCAGTGAACGGAACGAGACAACATGACTCTCGGGCATGGAACTAGAGCGATTGCACCACTGGGAAAGCATATACTGAACCAGCCAGGCACAGACGAGTGGGAGACGATGGGCCGGGAAGAATCCAGAAAGCCAGGCCGACCAGGATAAAGACTCACCACATCTCTCCGGAAACTCCTCAGAAAAGACCCCATGATTATCGCACAATCTCGTGAATCCTAATTCAGCCTCATCGGGCAACTGACGGTGGGAAACCGAAGCTGACACCCGGACCAGAAAAGAGAGCGGCAATGAGCAAGTTCGTCGGACCACGCGCGGATCGGGGAGTGTCAGCAGACAGGATCGAGAAGGCAAGCAGAAGTGATCCTCGAGAAGTCGCGTTATAGGATTCCGGTGATGGTTGTCGACAGGAACCAGGTAGAAGATTTAGCAGTGCGCGGAACCGACCAGAGTTGTTGCAGGACTGGGGCCTGGATATGTGGATTGCGAGAGCGTGGAATGGGGCGGAAACGTGAACGGGCGGCGGATTCGAGAAAAGGTGGAGAAAGACCGCGATCCGAGTCGGAGACGAGGGAACCGAGAATAGTGGCGGCGTAAAGAAGGGCGAGAGAGATTGGGAGCGGAAGAGAGTGAGCGAGGGGAGAGAGTGAGAGAGTGGGATAGAGAAATGAGAATTGGGGAGAGATGAGAAGGTGGGCAAGACAGACAGGCAAGCAGGCAGGCGGGCAGTCAGTCAGTAAGTGAAGATGGCGGGAATCCCCAGGCTTGTCTGTCAGGAACCCTTTCCTTAGTCACAGCCTCGAAGCACCAACGAAGTATGTTATAGTTCGGTTCCCGTACAGAGTGGCCAACTTAGAGAGAAACTCTTTTGCCTGTTCGTATCGTACGTACGGTATGGACCCGGTATGGGTATCGTTCCATCTTAATTGTCCTACTCAATCAAGTACTGTACTGTGTACTGTATCTCACCCTGGCGGGCCTGAGCGGTCATACTTTGGGACTCGATGAGGAAATGAGGGGAAAAGAGGAGAGATTCGATTAGATTTGCTACTACGTACAGTACATGAATTATGCTGAGACTCTCAATCGTCTCATTGATAATTATCTCTTATGCCTATGTGACTGATTCCATGACCAGACCTCAATGGATGGGGCAGGAAAAGCTGGGCCGCTGTCGGTGAACGTGGGAGAATCGGTTTTGGCGGCATCTGTCGGTTCAGTCGGTAAGTTATCTTCCCTTCCTCTTCCATTCCCACCTTAACTCCGCTCTTTCACCGATTGCTGCTGATTAACGCGCCAGAGGAAGGAACTAGAAATCAGACTAAGTGACCCCTTCCATCAACTAGATCAGAGGGAGGAGAACAATCCCGATCGTTTCCTTCATTCCAATGTTTTCTTGATTCCTGGTTTCTCACTCAAGAGGGAGGAGGGGAGAGAGGGGGAAAGCCGGATTGTCACGTTGATGTGGTCCGGGACATTCGAATCTCTACGTCAGTCAACTAAGGACTTGGTTTTAAGCTCCTCCACCAGACAATGAAACATGGACGTGCGCGAGGCCCGATCTCGATGTTCAATGGCCACAGGCAAACATCTCTGGAGCACATCCACCCGGTGGCCGGTCGGACTGCTGGCAGCCCAGCACCCTCCGCCCAATAAGTGTCTACTTGTTCGGTCAGACCAACTACACATATGTAATTAATCACCGGGGAATTCCAGTCAGCAGCCCTGCAGCCTACGAAGGGCTACACAGGCTACACATGTTTACCAACGGCTCGACGTTGTGTGACAGTCTCTTAAACCAGGACGTCGTGGTATGCACCACCATCAGGCCCATTGGGGCAGGTCGCAGAACAAAGCACAGCAGAGAGCAACCAGAAAGTAAGGGTGACCTTCTAGAGCTGGGCGAAGCGATCCTTCGGATAATATAGCACGCATCATCAGGTGTAGCCAAAGGTTGCGGCCGGGGTTGCATCGACCTCGCCATCCCCAGATTATGATAGGTTGCCAGCCCATTGGCATGGCCTAGACACCAATGATCCATCGCAACCGCCCGAATGCTATCAAGATACAGTCCGGCCGAGCGACTGACCTGCAGCTGCAAGTATGAGCACCCAAACAAGATCGTTGGACTACCTCGCCACGCCCTTCTCCGGTTTGATGCAGATGAACAAAAGGAGAGGGATCGGAATATTGACCACGAATGACAAGCCATGGGATTTTGCCCTAGGCAGCGGGACGAAATGCAGTGCGTGATTTTGGTTACCTCCCTGGGGCCTGTCCTAGCGGGCGTCCTTGGCGGGCGGCTTCAGTGCTGGTGGCCACTCTTAGCGGTCGTAATTAAGGAGTAACGAGGGTGAGTTTGACATCCCAGGGATAGACAGCTAAACATAGGAATGATAAGGGGGAGGGAGGCACGAAGGTAACCTGTTGGACGGAGGTCGAGTATTCCGGTTGAAAGCGTTCAAGAAGGTACAGTACACCTGAGAGCAGTGAACACTCTCGACACATGCAGGGTAATCGCACACCTTTCTACCCCTATGGATGGACGGTTGGTCTGGAAGACTTCCACTCAGATACGGAGTGAGAATCTCGAGATCCTCTCTTTTTCTTCTTCTTCTCCTCCTCCTCCTCCTCCTCCTCCTCCCCGACCGCGGAAGCCGTTACCAACGTCATACCTTACGGTTCTGTGGAACGGTAAGGTAATGTAAGATGGTACACCAGAACCACGTGGAAACACCAGGATCATCAAAGGGCCAGCAGACCAATCGAGATCATTGCAGCTCCCCACCATTCCCCATCACCCCAGCATTTGAGATACTAGCGTCATACGCATGCTGAGGGGAAGACTCGTATAACATTAGCCGTCTCTCCTCCTGGGATCCAGATATACCGGTACGTATTCATGTACTCATCTACCAAGAGACCAGCCACTCGTGTCTGTTACCGCTTTCGAAAAGTGTGCCCTGCCAGGATGGATAAATGCATGGGCATGCATGGCTGGTTGCATGCTGATGTCAAACTCAAATCAGGCTTCTATATCCGACTCGGGATAGCATAGCCACGACCCCACGAGTCTGGTCTGCGTTTCATCCTTGGGGCACTCTGCGGTTTCATCTTGTTTTGACAGCGGTGTCACCGGTGTCACGCAAACCGGTAGGGAAATGCTGGACCGATACTCTACAAGAAGAGAGATAGTCCATCATGATGGTCCTGATAAGCAGACCACTTATGGATAAGTTAGAGTGGATTAATCAGTCCAAGCAGAATCGTCCCAGTTGTTAACCCCCACCTGTGCTGGAGCAGCACTAAGCCAATCGGTGTGAATTCCCACGCAGGCCCCGCAAAAGTCTGACTGCTCTTACTCTTACCGTACTGGTACATACATGAATGTACCTGACTTCGGTTTCTGACTCCGTACAGACCGTCTGTCTGTCAGTGACTCGGTCACATCACCCCATGCACCTGCGCCCCTCTTCCCATCCCGCCAATGAAGCTTACTATGTGGATGGACCCCATTCTTTCCATTTCCCGCAAAGGATGGGGGGAAGCACGAGACTCTCATTCCAATGGTTGAGTAAGAGAGTGATACTGTCAGCCTGCGTCAGTGTCCAATGTCGAAAAAAAAGCATTGGTGAGCGGTGGTTCTCATGTCCTCACCAATGGTAATCATGGATTGAGTAAGCCACGGCCAAAATAATACGCGCTAAGTAATGGAGAACCACACGACACGGCAACTTACTAGGAACTGTAGGCTCGTTGCTTATAATCCAATTCTATTCCGATAAGATTCAATTTCTTGACTAAATTTCGAACTAGATATTCATTCTGAGTTGATGCTGCATAAGATGATTGACGAAGTAGAAAATTTCCAGATTTCCCTCAGAAGCATAAGCACAGTCGGCAATAAGAACTGAAACACAACGCACGAGTGCGCAAGATCGATGAATCGACTTTCCCCAAAGTCTAAGGGATTGGTTTCGACCACCGAATCAGTCAACGATCTCAACCACCCCGACGATATCTAGATAGTCCTTCAAAGCCGGGTCGTCTCTCCGCACTTTCATCCCTCTCATCAGCCATGGGTCCATGAACAGATCCAAGATCGTAGGACAGACTCTGGGATCCCACTGCAGTGCTCGACGCAGCCACCGCAGGAAGCCCTCCAGGTCCTCGCCATCGATATCGGCCGCGGCTTGTTCGAGACTTCGGTCCGGATAGCGACCAGGTCTGTCCAGTTCCCGTTAGCATCCCAGAAAAGATGACTATAGGTTCCCTGACGGGTGAACTCGCGAGGGGCGTGCCCGAGAAGAGCAACCAACTCCGCGATGTGGGCGCATCGTCCCAATGACCGTCCTTCCTGTGATTCGTGATCAACAGGCGGGTACTGATAGAGTCCCAAGCCTATTTCCCCGGAGAGGCCCATATCAGTAACAGGGATCATCAAATCTCATAGAGTCCGCGAAATGGAGCCGGGAAAGCGTGGTTTTGGAAGACTTACCAACATCCCAACCCCCCAGCTATCAACTTTGTAGTCCCAGCTCGGAAAGCCCAGAATAACCTCAGGGGCACGGTGAAAGTCCGGCATGATCGTCCCGCAATTGTGCTTGTCGCCGAATCATGTTTCTCCGAAATCGTACAAGCACGGGGAGTCCCCTTCCTGTAGGGAATAATTTTGGGGTATAGATGGTTCGATTTTTGAGGATTTTCCGTGGCAACCGGTATTTTATCGCAGTTTCCTCGTACTTAGACATTCTGGCCGGAGAAGCCGCCGGCAGAAGTAGGTTTCCCATCTGAAGATCTAGATGATGAAAGTCAGTGCCGGTTACCCCCTGGGTTTGGAAGTCACTGAGACCGTTAGAAGAAGGGAGTCAAAGCAATACCAGTATGGATTAGGTGGCTCCCCTGATGCAGGAAGTCTAAAGCATATAAGTCTCTCCGGATCAATGGCTTGGCTTGATCGAGTCTTGGGACGGGATCTATGACACCAAGGTTGCGTCCAATCTCATCTAGCTCGAGCAGGCTCATCCCGAGAAGCTCATGGACTAGACATGCGTGACGACCGATGGGACCCTGAAGGAAGAAATGATCGAGGAGTTTGCGGATGTCCGTTTGGCCGGGGTGGTCGGTCTCTATGTATTAGGCACCGATTCATGTTCCGTTCCTCGACCCAATATATAGACCTTGAGGACAAGGTGGGTCACTCGCTTGTTTCCAGGCACAACTTCAGTAAAATGACCTAACTCTCTAATCGCTGTTTTACATCTGAACTTACACGAGATCGCGAGCCAGCCAGACGGTCGAGGAACCACCGTATCCAATCTTAGAGACCACCTGATACCTATCATTCATGATCTCCCCTTGTTCCACCGGGTAGTATGACTCCGGGGTATAGCTTGGTAAGGTCTCTTCTTCGATCTTGGTGGATGCGTCGATTAATTCACAGCCAGAGGTCGAAAGGTGGATGTCCATCGCATGGTGGGCATGTCTGCAAGGGTGGATGCATGGGTACGTCGAACACAGTTCGCTGTGGGTGTTCCTCGAGATACAACATCTGTCAGGATTTCTCGAGTCAAGCTCCTGTGTAGCAAGGCGAGACGCGCATATTGATATGCTCTTGAGATTGAGGGCATAGTAGTACACAAGTTGAGTTGAATCATTCTGCCTCCTGCAAGCTGTATGCCCTATAGATCTGCCCTAATTTCCCAATCGAGTGAAGAACGGAGAAATTGAGGGCCGAGAAACGGCCGGGTCGAGCCGCGGGAAGGGAGGAAGGAGGCGACTTTCTTTCCCGGTCATTCATGGATGGCATTCAATCAACAACTTTGAGAACAACTTTCTTCGCTCATTTGAATGCCCTCTCCACTGCAACCCGTGTCATTGCGCTGCTCTCGACGAGCAATTGGCTTAACACGGAGACTAACTCACCAGTGTGGTTGTAATACTCGCAGCATCAGCAGCAGCATTAGCAGCAACAGCGACAGCGGCCGCCGACCAGTTGTCCGCCCAATCAGTCGAGCCCCCACCATCCCCCACCATTCTTCATCCTGTTCTTCCTCTTTCTCTTCTCTGACTCCTCCGGCCTTCCCCTCTTCCACTTCTTCTTTCCCCCCCTCATCCTCCTCCACATACCCTTTCTCAGACAGCACAATGCCTAAGGACAAGGAATCTAAGGTCTCTTTCAACCTGAAGACCCCAAAGGGTACGAAGGACTGGTCCGGGTCCGACGCCCTCCTCCGCGACCGCATCTTCTCCACCATCGCCGACGTCTTCAAGCGCCACGGCGGCACCGCCCTCGACACCCCCGTTTTCGAACTCCGCGAGATCCTGGCCGGCAAGTATGGCGAGGACTCGAAACTCATTTACGACCTGCAGGACCAGGGGGGGGAGATCTGCTCGCTCCGCTACGACCTGACCGTGCCCTTCGCCCGCTGGCTGGCCATGAACCCGGACGTGCGCAGCATGAAGCGCTACCACATCGCTAAGGTGTACCGGCGCGACCAGCCCGCCGTCAGCAAGGGCCGCATGCGCGAGTTCTACCAGTGTGACTTCGACATCGCCGGCACCTTCGACCCCATGGTGCCCGACGCGGAGATTCTGCGCATCGTCACCGAGGTCTTCGAGGAGCTGGGCTGGAAGGGCCGCTACAACATCAAGATCAACCACCGCAAGATCCTCGACGGCCTCTTCGAGGTCTGCGGCGTCCCCGCCGACAAGATCCGCCCCATCTCGAGCGCCGTCGACAAGCTGGACAAGATGCCGTGGGAGGACGTGCGCAAGGAGATGGTCGACGAGAAGGGGCTGGACGGCGCCGTCGCCGACCAGATCTGGTCCTACGCCCAGAAGAAGGGCGGGCGCGAGCTGCTGGAGAGCCTCCTTGCGGACGAGACCCTGACGGCCAACGCCAACGCCAAGGCCGGTCTCGACGACATGGCGCTGCTGATGGACTATCTCGAGGCCTTTGGCGTGCTGGACCGCATCTCCTTCGACCTGAGTCTCGCCCGGGGGCTGGACTACTATACCGGAGTGATTTACGAGGTCGTCACCGAGGGCTCCGCTCCCGCCGTGCAGAAGGGCTCCGCGGAGGCCCAGGCCGTGCAGAAGAAGGCCAAGAAGGACAAGTCCAAGACCCTGGAGGACGACGACCGGTCCAACGACCCGACGCTGGGCGTGGGCAGTGTCGCCGCCGGTGGCCGCTACGACAACCTCGTGGGCATGTTCCTGCCCAAGGCCCAGATCCCCTGTGTGGGCGTCTCCTTCGGTGTCGACCGCATCTTCTCCATCACCAAGGCGCGCATCGAGCGCGAGAAGAGCGCCGAGGCCCTCCGCAGCAGCGAAGTCGACGCCTACGTCATGGCCTTCGGCGGCAAGGGTTTCACCGGCATGCTGAAGGAGCGCATGACTGTGTGTCAGTCGCTGTGGAACGCAGGTGTCAAGGTATATCCCTCCCCTTACCCTTAGGATTTTCCTCTTCATTCCCCCACTAACCTAAAAACCATGCAGGCCGAATTCTCCTACAAGGTCAAGCCCAAGCTCCCCCAACAATTCAAGGCCGCCGAACAAGTCGGCGTCCCCTTCGCTGTCATCCTCGGCGAGGACGAGCTCGCCGCCGGCAAGGTCCGCATCAAGGAGATGGGGCTCGAGGACGGCCACCCCGAGAAGGAAGGCGTGCTGGTCGACCTGGCCGCCCTGCCGGCCGAGATCAAGACCCGCGTCGCCAATAAGCGCCGCGGCCAAGACGTGCAGGAAATCACGGAGCAGTTGGAGGCTACCAAGGTAGAGGCTTGATTCATTCCAACCAAAAAAAAAGTTACACAAATGAAGCCGGGCAAAATACAATGTGTGCATATTAGATACACGCGCCAAAAGAAAATCTCAATAAGAGGGGGGAAATGTTGGAAAGAATACCCAGTTTTTTTTAGATTGCAGTCGAATTGAGAGCGTGGAAGCGTTTCGAAGATTTTTTTTGGTACTGGTGTTCGGTTTAGAGTGGTGTAATGCTGTGCTGATGTGCCAGTGTACCTTTATTTTCTACTTGCTTTGTGTGAAAGCTTTGTAAGGGGAAGAGTGCAGGCCAGCTACAGTATACACCTGCACTGACTTTAGATGCTGCCAACCATGCGACATCCCTTAGTTCCATAATCAAAGACCAGATATGTAGTAGGCAAAAGAAGGTACTATAGCTATACATGAGAAGAGGAAAACATAGGGCGGAACTACCTCTTTATATCCAGGCATGAATCACTGCGCCCCCCGCATCAACAGCCCCTTCACGAACGGCACCGCATCAATGACATCCAGCCCGAAGCTGCGCGCCCACGCCACCGGCCCGTTGCCGGGGACATTGTACAGCTTGTGCAGGACGTCGCAGGCGCCGCCGATCTTGGCGTTGGTCGCGAAGCGCTCCCCGGCATAGCGCTCCAGGGTCAGCAGGTCGCCGGCGTCCATGCCGTGGGTGGCGGCATACTCGACCGTCTGGGCGAGCGCGGCCACGTCGCCGAGGCCCAGGTTCAGGCCCTGGCCGGCGAGCGGGTGGATGACGTGCGCGGCGTCGCCGACCAGGGCGACGCGCGGCGAGATGTAGCTCGAGGCGTGGCGGAAGCGCAGCGGGAAGGAGGCGACGCTGCCCTCCTGCACGCCGGTGACGAGCGGCGGCAGCTGGCTGGGCTTGCGGGGCTGCGGGGTGTATTGCAGGCGCCAGGTGAGTTCGTCTTCGTGCGGGTCGACGGTGGAGGAGGAGTCGGTGGATGTGGGAGAGGTGGCGGAGGGGCGTTCCATGCGGAGCATGTAGGTTAGATCGGTCATGGAGAGGCGGAAGGCGGCGTTGACCGTCGCGATGAAGGCGCGCGGGGGCAGGGATTTGAGGTAGGCGGCGTTGGCGACGGTGGTCGACCAGACGAGGCTGGCCGTGTTGTTGGGGAGAGGCAGGAGGGCGATCGGACCGCCGAGCGCGGGGAGGAAGCGCTGGAAGGCGGTCTTGATGTTGGGGGTGCTGTGCACCGGGTCCAGGTCGGACAGGGAGAGCGTCGCGACGACGCCGTGTCGGTCGTAGTCCCAGCCTGAGGTGGAGATGTCGGCGAAGCGCCGGACGGGGCTGTTGATGCCGTCGGCGCCAACGAGGAGACGGGCGGCGATCTGCTTGGGCGGTGGTGCGGAGGAGGAGGAGGTCGTCGGGGCGAGGGAGAGGACGGGCCAGGCGGAGAGGTCGGGGCCGTCGGGGATGTCGGAGCCGTTGGCGATAGAGGAGACAGTGGTATTAGAGAAGATCGAGAGGTTCTCGTCTCCAGACTCGGCGATGCGCGAGAGGAGGGCGCGCACTAGGTTGGAGTTCTCGGTCATGGTTGCGACGGTGCGCAGGTCCTCGAACGGCGAGGTCTCCATGGACCAATCGAAGGTGATGCGCGAGCCGGTTTCGCCATCCCAAACCTGCATTTCTTGGTAGGGCTGGACACGCGCTGTGTCGACATGGTCCCAGACGCCGATTTTCTGGAGAAAGGAAACGGAGGAGGGTGTGAGACTGCTGACGCGGTTGGAGTAGTGCTGCGCATCGAGGGACCATGAGCGGGCTTTCTGCAGGTCCTGGGTCTCCACGAGGGCGACCTTGAGCTTGGAGGTAGCAGGGGTAGCTCCTAGTCTTTGTTAGGTCATGTCCATGGGATATAGAAAGTTTGAGACTGCATACGTAGAGCTGCGAGCAGACCTAGACCTGCAGGACCACCGCCGACGCAAACGACATCGTAGATCTCGGGCGATGCGCTGCTCGGGGTGGAGGCGGATGCGAACCGGCGGCGAGCGGAAAGACGACCCAATTGACAAGATGGGCAGACGTAGGGCCGTGTGGCCGGTCGTACAAGAGCACGCATGGTGACTGAAGTATTTGAACAGAAGACGTCGCGGTCATCAACCGGGAATTATCCGGATGGAATCGAAGTAATCGGGTGGATGTTGGCTGATGGCTTGCAAACCAGACAAACGGCCGCTCATCTACACTCGACCGCCTCTACCACCGCCTTGGGCGGCAGAATGCTGGCAACCTCGCGAGTCGAAATGCCAAAAACGCCAGGAACAGCTCGGGAAAAAAGTGGAGCCAGACTGGTCAATTGAGGCGGTGGCAGAAACCAGCGGGCGCCAGAATTAGCATGAGTATACCGAGTATACCGAGTATACTCTTCCCTATGTCTGTATACCCTGTATACAAGAAGATGGGATCAGCTTCTCTCTCGCAAGGCCTCACACAGTGCCTTGCCTCTCCACCCAACACTGACTTCACTGTCTTCTCTGCATAATATGCATCCGCAACCTCCAAACCTCAATCCCCAGCACCAAGCTCACACCCCTCAAACCCCGAGAAATGGAGAAATGAAAACATTCCCTGCCGATCAAATGACTCAGAGGCAAACCATAATCGCCCAAGATTCCTCTTTTTTTTCTTTGTGCATGCCGGTGCAAAACTCAGCTCACTGACACTGAGTACTCAATAATTTGAAACAGACCTTTCACGCCCAGCATACCAATCCCAGCCAGTACTCATGTACATACGCGTTCACAGCCCCCCTATGCACTCACTCCGCCACAATTCCGTCAGACATGCAATGCAGACCTGAAGGAGTCGATAGTAGACTAGAAAACTTATTGAAAACTAAATAAAAGAAATCTGGCCCCTTTCCTCGGAGCTCGTGAAATACTGTCGCACTGTTCATCCCATACCTCCAGTACATGTTGCCAATATCGCAGAGACTATGAGAACCTGAATGGAACCGGCTCGACCCTGACCGCAAGCCTACCTAACCTAATAAACTATGGCATCCAACGCCCCATCTACGCCGTCCCCTACATCTACAACAACAACAACAACAACAACAACAACATCACCACTAACATCACCACCAAAATCCCAAACCCAACCCCAACCCCAACCCCTCCACCTAAGCGCCAACTTCGCCTCCCCGCAATCCCACCAAATCGACTACGACCACGAAGTCTACCTGCGCCTGATCGCCGGCGAGAACCCAAAGGACAACACACAAATCACGAAGACGCCGAATCAGATCTATCGCGAGGTGGGCCATCCCCCTTTTCGTCTGGGTCATGTTCAGAGCGAAAGGCAGCTCCAAGACTAATCTCCGGGGAATGCACGGCAACTGTAGAAGCTCGTTCGGAGGCAAACGACTCGCGCCTTGGATTTGGCGGTTCTGGATCCGTCGGTGGGGCAGCAGAACCCGAGTCCGGTGGATTTGGAGTGGGCGGAGAGTCAGAGGGTGAGGGATCGGTTGTTGGGGAGTTAGGGTCGGGGTTGTATAGATCTGGGAAGAGGGAGGGGGGGGATGGATCTTGGGGGGAGGAAGAATATACATAATGAGACGTCGTGATTGTTTTTCCATCAGCTTAGCTCATTTTGTCTCTCCTCTTCACCCCCCTTCTGCTGTATGGAATGAAAAAAAAACCCCCCTTGATTGACAGAGGAAGAGGTATAAGCAGGTACGGCAGGCACAGCAGGCACAGCAAAATAACAGGCTAGTCCGATAGAACAATAGAGAGTATACCTAGAGGGAGTTGGAACGCACAACATGGTCATGAAACACAACGCGCACAAAGCTAGCGACTTTGGCCGGTCCCAGCTTCTCCGGCGTTCTCATCCAGATCACCCTCCATCTCGGCGACGAATCGCTCCCAGGTATTCAGCACGCCCTGGTAAAAGTCGATGTGCTTCTCCGCCATAGCCCCCAGGGTGTCTTTGAACTCCACCGCCTTGATCCGCTCGAAGTCGGCCACCTCGCGCACCACCTCCTCGTCGAACATCTCCGACGTCGTCTTGGCCGATTCCACCTCCCGTGTCAACTCGTCGATCCGGAGCTCCAGTTTCCGCACCCGTTCGCGCCGCGACTGCTCGTGGTCGACACCCCGCATGTCCTCCATCTTGGATCGGATGAACGAGGCGGGCGACGAGGTCAACGGATTCGAAGCATAGTACGACGACGGGTTCGAGGCCAGCGAGTCCCGCTCAGCCACGGCTTTGTTCCGGTAGTCCACCAGGGCCTCGAAGTCCAGTTGCTTCTGCTCGCGCGTCTTAAGCAAGGACTTGAGCGACACAATGTACGCCTCCATATCCCGCAACGAGCCCAAGTAATTCTGATCGGTGTGGTCCTTGAGCGTCTTGAGGCCGCGGCCGGTCTCCTCCACCGAGGCTGCGAACACCTGCAACGGCACCTCCACCTCCGGCTCCAGTGGCGTCAGCTTCCGGAACTGCGTCGCCAAGTCGTTGTAGTCCGCTTCGAGGTCCGACTCCCGTCGCGCGACCCGAGCCACGATCTTCTCCACGTGATTCAAGTCCTCGTCCAGCTTATCGGCCTTCTCCCGGACCTCGATGAATCGCCGATCCGGCTTGTGCACCTTGGTGAACGCATTGACGAACGTGTCAGTGAAGTTGTCGAACAGGCCCGGCACCCCACTCCCGTCGGACGTGCTGGTCGAGTTGCGAGATGAGCGCAACCGCATGTGAGCGTTCCAGTCGGGCGACTCCAGGAAGATCGCCAGCAACGGCGCCCGACGTAACACCGGGTGCAACGTCAGACGCTTCAGGAATCGATGTAGAGACCACGCGCGGCGTGTGGTGAACTCCGGCCCAAACCGATCGCCTCGGACATACTCCATCTTATGCTTATCCGGCAGCGGCGGGACCGCGCACGCGGGATACTCGCGGTACAGCGTCTTGTAGAGGAAGTAGAAGTCGGTGAATCGTCGTCGTACGGTGAATTCGGATTTTTGGAAGGACTTGAAGTCGGTCTATGACAAGCCGGTAGATTAGAACTCGAGTCTATCCTGTCCCTAGCATCCTCTTCCCTTTCCCCTCCTCCCCGGGCGGCTAGGCAGCCGTGCTGGCAGCGACAGCGACACCGCGTGTGAAGGGACCACCCACCTGTGTCGTGACCAAGTAGGATATGTATGCATCTTTCGTGCCGTCATTCTCCTTCAGAGGCGAGTCGACCCGGCACTCGAGCACGCCGTCGCCGATCCCAGCGAGGTCCACGGCATCGGCCATTGGTCCGGCTTGGGTGTTCTCTTGGGCGGAGCTCATTCGTCGCTTGCCATTGACATCATGACCGTATCCATGCGGCTCTTCTTCTGCGTCCGTTCCGGAAGTTGTAGGTCGTGAGACATCACTGTCGGGTTCGTGGCGCCACGAGACGCTGTCGAAGTCGTCGTGGTGATCCATCGAGCGAGGGGTTCGGCTGCCGTCGAGAGCCGGCGGGGATCTATCTGCGCTGTGTCGGAACTACGTGCCTGACTAGGGACTTGAAGCTTGACAAAGGGCGTGCCAAAATCACAGCATGGGAAAAGTAAATGATGCAGTGGGGTGGATTGTTGTAATGCGGAGAAGAGAAGCTTCAGGTCGCAGGATGTGGAGGTGAAGTTCCGTTGGAGGGCTGGAGGGTCGGGGTGGTCGGGGGGAAGCAGCTGCCGTCATTGCCAAGATCCCTCCCGAACTGAGACGAAAGCGACTAGACTGTGGAATCGGTGGGTAGTTACGAAAATAGTTACTATGTAAAAGGTGCAAGGTAATGTACGAATCGCTCTCAGCTCATCGCTAATTCTTACCATCCTCATTGTTATTACGAGGTGTTAGCTATCCTTGCTATATATACAGCTTTTCTCTTTTCGCTTTCATGCACTTGAAAAGAAGACACCTTCTCAGCAAAGCAATCCAAAAGGAATAGTAAGAGAGTAATAATGCTCATAATGCCATAGATCAAGCAACATGAAATAAGTAAAGACCCAAACAATCAGAAAGTCTACTCGTCCGCTGTTCTCGGATGGTGTCCTCCAGTTGCACCATCACGGTCATGTTCCTCGCTGATGCCCCGGTCTCTGTACGGTTCTTCATCGTCGTCGCTAAAGAGGGGCTCTTCGTCGCTCTCCCCAGCAAAAGCGTTGTATAACTCACCACCGCGGCGGCGAGTGCGCGCCGACCGTCCATTCATCGCTTGCAGCTCATCCTCGTCCTCAACCATCTCAAAGTCATAGTCGTCCCGGCTGTCGTTGCGGAGGCGTTTGCGGCGCTGGACATGGAAGTAGACGCCCAATCCAATGCAGAAGACGATAATCGACCCGATCGCGGCATAGATCCAGGCTTGGGTTCGCTTCGATGCGCCAAACGTTGGGAAGAAGGATGGCAGGAAGCTATCGGAAGCGGCTGAGGGCGAAGCAGCAACGCCAGTCTCGGTAGGGGAGACCAACTTGTCCTCGGTTCCAGTGGGTACCGCCGTTGTAGTGGGCTTGACGTTCACCGGACGATCAACGACATCGGTAGGCTTCGTGGGAGGCTGCGTCTTGGCGGGGCCAGGATCAATGCTGGTCGTGGCCACACTGGTGTCCTCGTATTCGTGGTCGTCATCGTGTTCGGTAGGCATGGGGTGCAAGGGCTGGTTGGTGCCATCGATAGCCTCTCCCCAGAGATTAAGCCGCCAGTCGATGAATTGACCGCTGTGCTCATTGACAAGAGTATCCTTGACGATCACGGTCCATTTGCCGACACCAGACTCGCCCCTAGGAATAGATTAGCACAAGACAACAAGAGAGAAAGAGACGAGTAACTTACCAGTGGGCGACACTCATAAAAGTCCAGTCCACATAGCCCTCCCGCTCATTATCGGGTTCTCTGGCCGTACTGAGGTGGCTGACCAGCCCTTCCGGGCTGCGCAGTTCGACGCTCAAGTCTCCACGGCGTGTATGGTTCACATTCATCGTTACAGTCACATGCTCCAGGCGCTCGAGGTTGGCTTCATCCATCATTGCTCGAGTAACCTCGTACGAGCTGGCCAGTCCTTGGTCGCCCTGTGGGACCTCATGGTGGACTCGCAGCCAAGGGGAGTGGAACCATGCTTGGGGTTTCACCAGGTCCCAAGTCTTCGCTTTTTGCACCAGCGTGTAGGCGTCGACCCTGCCAAATCCCCAATCGTGACTGAACTTCCTGCCGTTCTTTGTATCCTGCCAGCTCCCATCATTCTCGTGGACAGGTACTGCCGACTCCACCATCAGGTATTGGGCATCGCGCCAAGTAAGCTCAGGTCTCACGCTGAGCGCGAGAGCCAAGGTACCTGCAGCCAGCGGACCGGCGGCAGAAGTACCTCCATGCGACGAGTAGCACTTGTCCGTACCCACATCGGTAGTATGGATGGCGTCATTTGAGCCACTGCTGTATGCGACGACCAGCTGGGCAGAGCAAGATTCGGAGTAGCTGGGGTGTTTGTTCTCACGATCGATTGCACCGACGGTGATGCTGTAGATGCTGTTGGTATACCCATCGAAGTTACAGTTATCGCCATAATTTGCCCCATTGCCGGCCGCGAAGACAAAGATCGAACCTCGTCCCCCGCGACCGTTCTGAATGCCATTGACCATAGCGCGCTTGATCAAAACTCCGGGCGCCTCCATCGTGGCGCCATCGTCGAACGGACCCCAGGAGCACGAGTAGATATCGTTGTCTTGATAAGCATAGTTGATGGCTGCTGCCTCGTCGGTGTCGTCGATTGGTTCGGATAGGATTCGGATGCCTGAAATGCGACTATCGTAGGCGACACCCACGCCGCAAACATCGTTTCTTGCCGCAGCAATTTCACCCGCGCATCTGGTGCCGTGATGGTCGTCGCTGAGACGCGGCCTCGGTTCAGGACCCTTGTCGTTGTAGTCGTACGAGCCCTCGGCGAAATAGTTGGGTTTGAGATCATTGCTGTACATATCTAACCCATCATCGACCACTGCAGTAGTGACGCCTTCTCCGGTAATACCCTCCAACCAAAGCCCGGTTACGTTCAGATCATTTCCAACCTGAATAGTATTGTAGAGGTGCCATTGCCCGTCGAAGATGGGGTCTGCGATCCCCAGGGAAGTTATAATCTGCTGTTGAGCCTGAGCGGCTACCGGGTCCTCTTTGGGGGCAGCGGGCGACCGGTGGCCATTCACTGGCTGGGGAATTCGTTTCTGGAATCTCTTCTTCGGGGCCTGCTTTTCGTACCAGAGAATGCCATCGAGCCCCTCCTCTCTCTTGCTCAAGGCTGGGAGGCCAGCAACCGAATCGCCGGAGCGTCGTCGCAAACTCCTCCTGTGCCGTAGCTGATCCAACAGCGTGGTGACTTCATCACTGCTCTCTCTGGGGATGGAGAAGGTATGGTGTTGCGGCAGTTCTCCGATGGAGCCTTCATGGCGAGCTCCCAGTCGCTGTGCGATGTCGGCTGGGGAGGCGGAGTCGTCTAGATGCAAGGCGAAATAATCGCGTGTCTCGTAGGATCGGTGAGGGTGGAGGGAGGCCGAGGCAGTGGCAGAGGCACAGAGGAAGCCGAGGGCCACTGCGGCACCACCAGAAAGACGCATGGCGGGAGCGCAGTCGGTGGGATAGAACGTCTATTCGATGGAAAGATGAGAAGAGATTAGGCCAGGTAAAATAGTGATTGCGGCATAGACACCGAAGTGATCTTGCAACCGGGCAGCGATCGACCAGGGAGCCCGCGAGACCGAGGTTAGGTGGCAACGATGGAAGAGGAGGTGTGTTGGGGTGGAATGAATGTGAAAGGTGTTGATAGTCAATTAGACTCGACCCCGAAATTCTGGGGGATGAATTAAAGGAACGTGTTCTCAATAAGTTAGCAATTGGTTAGCGGTAGGGGTTAAGTTACGCCTCGGGGCGGCAAACAGTACTAAGATAGCAGCGAGTAGCGACCGACTTGCGTGGCTGAAGACAAAGACGGGCGAGCAGATGAGCCACCGGGCTGCGGGCTGCCACACCCGTGCTCCTTTCTTTGAGCCATTCTGCACTCTAACCCGCCTAAGCTTAGAGTCAGCCCAGTGGGTTCTTGGCACCTGGGCCTGACGTGGGCCCCCCCCCCCCAAAGTCAGTCCTCCATACGTAACTAAGCTGAAGATCACCGAAGTACGAGTACCAAAGCACGAGAAAATCATTATTGCTCGGATAAAGGTTCAATTGACATTCAATGGGGGCTATAGTTTATTCATCGGGTTTGGAAGGATTTGCCCACTGGGATGCATCTCGTCGACCTCGAATACACCACAAAGACACTACGGAGTTCACTGCATGTTATTCGTCAGCGGCTCCAAACTTGCGTGATCGACTGGGCCGAATGAAACTGGTCATCTTGGCGAAATATGACGGTCAATGGGGGTAAACACCCGGTCCCAACTGGTGATAGTGAGGGTAATGGCTATATCAGTGGTAAATACGACGCAACATTGAATGCTATAAGAACTGGCTGATATGGCGAAAAAAACATCTGGCCATAGAGAGGGCAAAGAAAACAAATATGAATATGATCAATTGCTCACACTCGGACTCGAACCGAGGATCTCAGCATTACTAGTGCTGCGCTTTACCATCTAAGCCATGCGAGCGGTGTTGTTACAATTCACCAGATACCTGCTCTATATTCCTGAACAAATTGAGCATAGATTCTCTTTGAACCAAGATGGGCAACCACCAGGTATGCGACAAGTCAGGAGCATCCAACCAAGGTGACTTCGTAGGAGGAGCTACAAATGTAGCTGCAAGGATAGCCACAATACTGACTTATCCAATTGACTGATGACTGTCTTTCTCGCTTACACGGTGTGACACACTCCCAATTCTCACCTTGCAGGGCAACTGCTGGCTTATGCATCTACTGTCCTCAGACGTCCCAGTATAGCAGCGATTTTGCAAGGGCTGCTGGGCAGAGACTCACTGTATATGTGTTGGTCGCAGAATCACCGTCCAATAATTTGAATTGGTCGGTCTGAGGACGAGGCATGGGCTAAGACGTCGAGCCTATGGCAGTACAGATGAATAGCTGGACAGGGTCCAGTATGCTTCCGTACCTCAAGTGGTAGAAGACCATCTTAAGCCGTACAGCATTTGTCTTGCAAGGGTGTCGATTTCATGTACATATTTAAACAATTGCAAGTGAAGGGGGTCAAACATTGGTGTAACTTTCCTAAGTCCTTCAGCAGGAGCAGCAGTTGATATGCGAGACAAAATGAAGGGGCAAAAAAGAAACGACACCTGTGAGATTCGAACTCACGCGGGCGAACCCACTGGCTTAGCAGGCCAGCACCTTAACCACTCGGTCAAAGTGTCCAATTGTTGATTAGTGGCGAATATTTACCATACATATCAATATGCATCAGTCTAAGAGAGTCACCTTGGCATCGACCAAACATCGTTCGATTGATCGTATCAGATAAGAAGTTCGAAAATTACACGACGTCAGAACCCAGCAATGGATATAACATCTCCGGGCGAGGTACGAGAGAAGTCACCCATATGTATGACAAAGGCTTCTTGAACTTTGTGTGGTTTTGCTTATAGTGTGGTAGTCTTACTGTGCTTGCAGGGTTGCGGATAGAAGCCAAGCCAAGAGAGAGCTTTCCTGTTTGAACGAACTGGGGGAAGAGATGCTTCGCATTCATGCTCTAACTGCTCAAGCTCTTGGTCTATCTCAGAAATGTGCCAACTTTATGCATCAGCGCACTTGATATATATACGGCTCTAGGTCAACATCAAGCAACAGCGGCATATCAGGTAAGCGAGGGTCATGGGCGTCAACTACTGTGGTGGAAAGTTCCCTTCCGATAAGAGGTTCTGCTGATGAAATACTCCTACAATACATTGCCCTCTTGTGCTTTTAAAGGCGTCAGAGGATATAAGTATGCTTGAAGCACCTGAAGAATCATTGTTTTGCGGGCCAGCCGGTGGTGTCTCTGGATCTCCCAGAGTCCCAAGTAAATCTTGCCGGCCCGGTTGCAAGCTCTGCTACTACCTATTTCCATAGTACTTGACACTCTCGTGGGACACTTGTCCCTTGTGTGGTTTGCCCACTAGATCATCATGGATCAAGGGGCTCATTCTTGTGACGATGTGGGAGATGGTCAGGCATCGCCGCCGAGTAGATCTGAATCTCAGCCCCAAAATACCCAGGACGAGCACCATGAACGTGGAAGGCGTCGTCGGACCGGTCCCGAGGACCCATGTCTGATCTGTCTTGATCCGCTGGGGATGAACACAGCTGTGCTGGAATGGTGTAGAGCAGAGTGCGGTACAACCTTCCACATAGCCTGTTTGTTTACTTGGTGGCGCACATCTGAACATGAAGGGATGACCTGCCCTGCCTGTCAGTGTCATTGGCTTGATGTGGACAGGATTAAGGAATGGAACACTTGATTTCCTGCCGTTGTCGAGGATACACATTTTGTAGTCGTCGTGCAATTTGTTGTCACATGATTGCACCAGACTCATGGTTAGCCACATACCAAAATAAAGCCAGGCTCCTAGTCCAAGGCTTGAAGTATGAACCAATCTAAGCTTTGTTATTGCATTAATCGTCCCAAAGAAATAACCATACAGATTGGCTCTACCACGGCGTTGTGGACCATGTTATCTCACTTTACGAGAGATTGCTTGTCCCGGTTATGCATATTCTACAGGCACTGTATGTCCTGATCGCTCCCTTGCTGCATGGGAACTATAATGCAAGCTCGTGTCTAGCGTTTGTTCGTGTCTAGCGTTTGTGGGGTACTCCGCCAGCCAGAGCCTCGAGAATATCATTTACCACCCTTTGTGGGAGTGGTCTCATTCGAGATCTCCCAGACATTAGTACACAGCGGGAGGTAGTGACAGGGCAAAGTATGCATCGGCTCATTGGTCATGGGAACCCTTCAGGTCAACACCCGCCACACGGAGCGAGAATGCCTCGATAACAGTCCTATCCACGTAGGCAGACCGCTTGGACCCCTTCGATGATGTTTCGAATAAGAATAGGCTAAAACACCACAACGTGGCGCACATTACAGCAAGTGTAGCTGGTTGGACTTGGTGATTGCACTTACGAAGATTAAGATTAGATCGGTAGTACAATTCCCTAGGTCGGAAGCTACAAAGTCGAGTATGGCATGAGTTGAGCCGATTGGCCGGTCGATCGTATACTTCGCGCTACGGCAGACGTGAAAGTCCATCCTGTTTTCGTCTGGACGCTCCTGGGCTATCGCAATACATTTTCCACCGGTCGGTGGATCACTCGGCTACTCAGCAATGCTGGACTGCACACGAGTAGTTCGAGTCTAGTGTGAAGACGCTGAGTGACCTACTCGGTGGATTCATCAAGTACATATAAAGTACAACGGCCGTACGATACGGGCTGCAGGCCTCGGATATTGATATCACTCTTGCGACCCGTCGAATAGAATTCTTGGCTTTCCGGGTGTCAGGATCGTGCGACTGCGCCTCTTGCGAGTGTGTATCGATCGGTCAAGCACACAAAGAGAGTGCCTCGAGTAACGATCAGTCTGCACGACGGAAGGCTTGCAGTCCCCGAATTCGGCTTCCCGGGTTCCGTGCTTCAATGGATCGGGCCCATCCGAGCCGTGGTGTGGGGTCAGGCCAGTACCGCTGCTCAGGCCGAGCTGGTTCGACGCATGTGTCCGGTCGTCGTGTATGGCAGAATGAGCATTCGAGCAATAGAATCCGAGCGATGAAAAATGGTGGAGCGTATAGCTGGGGTCTCTGACAAAAAGAGATATGCGACACCTGTGAGATTCGAACTCACGCGGGCGAACCCACTGGCTTAGCAGGCCAGCACCTTAACCACTCGGTCAAAGTGTCTAATTATTGGCTTTTGAAATGGAGCGGTGTCTCTATGGCCCGCTGTTTGATAAATGATGGATAGCTTTTGTCGAGGACAAAAAAGATATCGACACCTGTGAGATTCGAACTCACGCGGGCGAACCCACTGGCTTAGCAGGCCAGCACCTTAACCACTCGGTCAAAGTGTCCAATTATTGATTACGTCAGTGATTCTTTGTAACATGACTCTCTAAATTGAAGCTATCATTCGTCGACTGGTAGCTGTTTTGGTACACAACCTTGGAAACAAGATATGACTTCTTGATGCGCACTATATTTGCTGTCTTGTTGATCTAGATAATAGGTATGCTTTCAACCTCTATATTGTATAATATCGTGATTTTCCTAATCTATTTCGATTGGTCCTGGGCTGTGCATTTTCTGGTCAGGTGTTATATCGTCGTGGGTGCGGGAACATACCTTTCCAGCGGTGCACTGTATCCGCCGTCAATGGACGCGCGCGGTGTAGATACAGACCGCCTC
Source organism: Aspergillus aculeatus ATCC 16872 (assembly GCF_001890905.1). NCBI lineage: Eukaryota > Fungi > Ascomycota > Eurotiomycetes > Eurotiales > Aspergillaceae > Aspergillus > Aspergillus aculeatus. The sequence goes on from NW_017962987.1 coordinate 340,494, forward strand.
CATCATGGTGGAGTGTGTAGGACGAGCAGGGTACATGGTGGATCTCGAGAACCATCATTTCACATCCACGGTCGGCGAGGGTCCAACCATTTCGCGCAATTGACCGTGGTTTGAAAATGGCAACTACTGCCCAAGAACGCCCTCACCCGATGCCAATATATAGTACGACGACAATGTAAAGCTGCATGAACCAGCGACACCAACCAAACGGCACAACCGAGAAAGAGTTGAAGACACACGACATATGGGCAATGACTGGTCGAAGGTGGTCACACCATTTCTGCCAACTAGAACTGTACCCATGCCGGGCACTCTGGCCTCACCAGGCTAAACCCGAAGCCGGAGACGATTTCTACCACAACCCAAACACAGATGACAGAATTTAGCTGTACGGTGCATCGCAGCCGCCCACGCAGATTAGCAACGAGCCAACACACCAAGCCGAGTCTCAAGGTCTAGAGATAAGCTTGAATCCATGGCAGACCACCAACCTGACCGGATCCCACCTAATGTGCAACACAGCACACATGGGACACTGGCCCTAACCATTGAGCGAGAGACTACAAAGGGCATCAACCCATCGGAAGATTTGTGGCCGGCGATAAATAGCCAGAGAAGCATACACCCGATAGCTACACGAACCAGCTCGCATAAAAGGCGTGCCGGTCTGAAAGCAAGGTATGGCCGCAGCGATGCCGGCCCTTGTAGCTCGTCGTAGATACGATGACGACGATGACATGCAAGAACTCCAAAAGTACAACCACCACCGGTCACGGAGGTTTCATGTATACATTTACCAACGCCGTGTAGTCCTGGAATGTATGGGACATGAAACTCTACCATATGACATGAGACCAAACAAAGCTAGCGAACTTGTGCCAATGGCGGATAATCTTACAGGCGATAGAATCATTGAACAAGTGCAGATTACACATACATGCTATATAAGCATTTAAGAGTCATGTAATTCCAGCAATTAGACACTTTGACCGAGTGGTTAAGGTGCTGGCCTGCTAAGCCAGTGGGTTCGCCCGCGTGAGTTCGAATCTCACAGGTGTCGATTTTTTTTTCTTTTTGCATTCTCCCATGTCTTCAGGAACAGCCCGGTCCAGCCAGGCCTCGCACATCCTCGTGTGCTCTAACCCGACCTAAAGGCGAGAATAACCATGTAGCACTCATATCTAGCCGGACGGCGACAGGCGCCTCTCAACCACATCACTGTAGCCGCAATTCGCAGCCGACAGTATCTCAAGTCACGCAGATGCCAATATAGCCCGGGCGGACACCTGCGTATCTACGTAAGACACCGTACCGTGACTACAGCAAGGCCAAGGTACATCTACCAGGTACCCCGCTTACTCCATTGGCCTATATGACTCCGAGACACCCGACAGATCGATGCATGTCGATAGGGGCCCAATGTGCCAGCATTGGTCGTCAAGATAGAGTGTTTCATGCTAAGCGATGGCCCAGAAAAGTGGTAGCAAGCTGCATCATCCTAGCCCAACACTAATGATAGGTCGACTTCCCAGGTCTTTTTTTATTTTTTTTTATTTTATTTTTTTTTCCCTGTCGCCGGAGCCATCAAAGCTGGGGCCGTCCGCTCTCACAGGACTTATGATGATTTCGTACTGAACCGCCGAGAACGAGTATCGGAGAAAGGACGGGACCACACAGGAGAGATCAAATCAAAGCATTGGTAGCCGTCTCCAGGCATTGGGCTGAATTGACAACTGCGCTGCCAGCAGCGAGGTGGAAATTGATCGACGCCATCGGTGAGAAGGGCAGGCAACGTTTGACTCGGTGATTTGGTGAGAATCGAGGGTGCCAATCACATAAGCCAGGACACATATAGTCATCGACATCCTCTCCGAAAATGGCTATAAAAAGAGAACAGAATCGCGACAACCGAAAAAGAAAAGAAAAACCAAAAAAAATGGAGGCCTAATTTGATGTACAGTATACGTACTCGGGGGTGCTCGTGGTGCAGCCCCGCCTGACGCAGGAGGAAGAGGAGAAAGAGGCAGGGCCGGGCTGGTTAATTAGTAGTTGGTCTGCCAGCCACCCGTTTATATTATTCTTCCTCCCCACGGCCCCCCAGTTCATCATCGCAGTTCAATCCTCCCTCCCTCCACTTGCACTTTGCGCCAATATCCATTGACACCGACGTGTATTGACATTCCTTTCATCGCATGCTCCACGTCTCCAGCCTGCATTTATTCATTGTTTTGCCACCAGTCAACAACACCAGAGCCCGCGTTTCGTGGCTTGTGTAACACCGCACTCAAAGGGAAGTGTATACTTGCTTCCAGCCCGCCTGTAATTATACTCCGCATCGGCACATTGCCCGCCGACGTCGCGCTGCAACATTACCCATACTAGAGGTCGCTCGCTGTCATAGCCGACTATGCGATCATAGGTATAGGCTCAAATTGTTTGGTATACGCTATTCTTAGACGCAGGGCCAGTATATGCGGTCCTCCCTGTCTACAGCTGTGACGAGCTCTCCAAAAGTCGTCGATGCGGGCTTGCGCCACAGTGCAAGTCGCTCCTCAGACCACGAATCCATCCCAATCATAGCCACAGAAAGTATCCGAGCAACTGAGGGCGGAGACACTATGCCTTCCGATCAAGTGTCCAGCAACACCTCGCGTCCAGTCACATCGCATGGGCGACAGCCATCCCAAGGATGGTTCACCGCCGAGCACGAGCCTGATGGGGGGAGCTATCCGAAGAGCGTGAAGGATCAAGGCATCCCTCTCGTGCCTTACATCCCCCAAAGGCCACATGGCAATCGTACATCCCGCTCAGGTTCCACAAACACCAAAGGCCGAGGTAAAACGCACCCAGAAGAGGTCATGGGGCGGAAAGACAGGCTACCGACGCTAGAGCCGTCCCTCTGGTCCGAGGAGAACGAATCGCCACAGGCCACCGGCATCAAGCGACACAGAGGTGATGGTCCCAAGCCCCCAGTCTCCGAAAGCCAAGCATCTCCCCCGAGCCGGTCGAATACGCGGCGATCTACAGCGGACCCTGGACAGTCCTTGGCCTCGGATCGCTCGCCCCTTCAAATGCTAGAGGTATCATTAAAGGAGAAGAAAAGAGCACGGGTGCTGGAGGCTGAAATGAAGCTCAAAGAACGAATGCAAAGGGAGGCCGACGGCCGAGCACCAGCATCCTCGCAACCCCCAAATCGGGCCGATACAAGAGTAGCAGGCCGCGAGGACGCTCCACGAGCCATGAGTGGACAGGTCCCTAGACACAACCAGTCTGCTGCACCGGGTACGAAGCGGCCGGAACACCGACGCCTTGCTTCTGAGCCCCGAGCCGAATATGGTCCCCTGGAACAAAATCCATACGAAAGGCCCAGACCATCCCGCACCAGAGCCCCTTCTCTACAGGACCCAGCGGCATACGCGGTTGACGGGGGGGCCTATCCCAGCACTAGACAACCGAGCACGGCGGTATTGAACAGAGGCACCGCCCCTAGACGAACGGTTACCGTAAGTCACAGACCTGCAGGGCCTCCTATGGGTCCACGGGCGATGAACACAGGCAGTCACCAGGATTCGCGAGCTCATGCCTCCGCTGCCTCTGATTCAACCGAACCTAAACAGGATAAGATGGCGCCCTATGGCAGAAAAAATGTGCCCAGTCAAATGGAATCCAGCAAGCCGGGGCCGGGACCGCAAGCACAGCATGAGTCTGTGGCTCAAAAAGGCAGACCATTGCCACAAGCTGGTCCAGCTGCAGGTCCTTCGCAACCAAAGACAACGTTCCCTCAAAGTACTGCAAATAACCTTGCCGGAGTTGCTCCGGAGCTGTCTATTCCCTTGGGTGCTGACATGAGCGCCGATTTGAGCCGTGAGACTTTCGCTACAGAAACGAGTGCGCCGTCAAAACCCAAGGTCTCATTCAATGTGCCACCGCCCACACCTCCTCCACTATCGGAGTGGAAGACCGCACAAGTTGCCCGACTAGGAGCTTCCGACTTTGACTTCCAGCGACTCGATGCCGATCGAAGCAAGACCTGGTGGGAAGGTGCAACGAGCAATAATCGTCGACGCAGCAGGGCACTCCCAAGCGACTTCACGCAGAGAACACCGGCTCAAAAATCAGCAGGTAAGCTCTCTGATGGGGATCCAGAGAAGGTTCTTCAAGTACTGATAAGCATTGTCGTTTAGGTAGCAAACGCTTCCAGCCGCCGATATTCCTTAAATGTGGGCCTCTACTCCGGTATGGCGGACTAAGGCGAGTCCGCATTGACGGGCCCAATGGGCCATTTAACAAGGAGACATGGAGAGGTAGCATCCTTATTGTGACCCAAGATTCACGCTCGTCTTATGAGCCATCCCCTACCCTACGAATATTCCCGCAACCAATGGATCTGCTCCCCCCTCCACCAGTTCAGGTAGATGGTGAAGAAGCTCGCCTTGCACCTGAGTACGTTGATCCTACGGCAGGGTTGATGAAGCTGGGACGAGACGGGCGGCCTCTATATGTCAAACCAGTGGACCATATCGATGAAGAGACAGACCTCTCGGTTATCGAGAATGACGATGGTCTATTTGAGATGTCCCCAAGCATGGTCGACTACAGCAGTGAGGGTGTCAAGCAACCTGTTCCCGCCAATCGACTCCACTCCATGGACGGAGAAGTCGCTGGAAGCTACACTGAGGTCACTGGAGCCCGTCTCTACGCGGACCCAGGGCGAGATGTGACGTTCTGGAGGTTCAACATCGAGGTTGAACTAGGCCCTACCGAACAGCGGATTGCTTATAGGCTGAATCAAGGACCTGCCATAGGGTTCTGGGTTCCCGCACGTGGACAGTCAATGAACATTGTGTTCCATACGGGCAACGGTTTTAGCGCAGCTGTCAACCCCAACAAATTGTGTGGGCCTGATCCTTTGTGGCGTGACATATTGACTGAGCACCAGACTCAGCCCTTCCACGTGATAATTGGGGGAGGTGACCAGATCTTCAACGACAAGGTCATAGCAGAGACAGCCCATTTCCAGGAATGGGTAAAGATCAAAAGCTTGGGTGAGAAGTATGACGCTTCATTTACAGCCGAGTTTCGAGCCGAGCTGGAGGACTTTTATCTTGGAAATTACTCAGCGTGGTTCTCGCAAGGGCTCTTTTCCTTGGTTGGCTCCCAGATTCCCATGGTGAACATGTGGAACGATCATGAGATAATCGAAGGATTTGGATCCTACCCAGAGGAGTTCATGAACTGTGCTGTCATCTCGGGTCTCGGGAATATCGCATTCAAGTACTACCTCTTGTTCCAACATCACAGCGTTCCCGAAGAGACCGAGGCTGAGGAGCCGAGCTGGCTTCTTGGAGCTCAACCAGGCCCATATATTAACCAAAAGAGTCGGCATCTATTCATGTCACTGGGTGACGGAGTATCTTTCCTTGGATTAGATTGCCGTACGGAGCGAATGGTAAGTCGATGGAATACCAGTATTGCGTCGTGCTTACTAACCCATGTGATGCTACAGACCGATGAAATTCTCAGCGAACAAACGTGTGATCTGATCTGGGATCGATGTCATCGTGAGATAACGAGGGGTGAGACCAAGCACTTGATTGTCTCTCTGGGTATCCCATTAGCGTACCCTAGAGTGGTATGTGATAGACTCAAAATCTCGGGGCGTACAAGCTTGCTAACAAGTTCGAAGGCAATGGTCAAGAACATTCTCAATAGCCGCAAGTCCCTGGGTAAAGCCGGACTTTTCGGCGGCTTGGTCAACAAGAATGGCGGCAAAGTAGAGATCTTCGACGACCACTGGACGGCTAAGCACCACAAGTCCGAGCGGACGTATTTGATCGAGGATCTGCAGGACTTGGCCGCAGAAAAATCAGTTCGAGTCACTATCCTGAGGTATGTTCTTCGAGTGGCGTATCCCACAAACAGCAGCTGACTGGTTTTCTTTCTAGCGGAGATGTCCATCTGGCCGCCGTCGGCCAATTCTACTCGAATCCGAAATTGAACATCCCTAGAGACAAGGACTACCGTTACATGGCCAATGTCATCTCGTCCGCTATTGCGGACCTGCCCGAGACGGAGATGATTTCCGACATGCTGAACAAGCGCAACCGGGTGCATCACATGGATACCAATACCGACGAAGACATGGTCCCGCTTTTCACTCATGATGTGAATAGCAAGCCTCGCAACAATAAGAGACTGCTACCTCGACGCAACTGGTGCTCCATCCGCCAATACCAGCCAGGTCGGTCAGCCCGAGCGACTGGTACGGAAGGTTTGCTAACATACTCCTAGGTTCTACGCCCCCAGGCACACCGCGGTTTGCTCTGAGACCCGGCGCGGAGGAGCCCCGCCCGCGTAAATTGAAACGAACGCTGTCACTGACCCGTGGGGATAAGCCTCCCAGCGGAGGCCTATTCCGCCGGCTTTCAGGCCGTGGCCCGCCACCCACGAAAGAGTTCAATCTAGGCGAGGCCTCAATCGGCCGACGGATGAGCATGGATGGGCCCTTCACCTCGGCTGAAACAGGGGATGGCTTCCAGCCTGGATTTATAAAACGCCGGCCCACGAATGCTAGCCAGAGAATGGGCAGCCGTGCGGCTGGAGGGCTGGATGGATCGAGCAATATGGAAGAAGGCCTAACTATCACGCTCAATCTCGAGCTCAACCCCAAAGACCCAGCAGGTATCACGACCCCATATATACTGCTGGTCCCCGCGCTCCGATACGAAGGGATGGACTTTGACCTACCAGCGGCCCCGGTCGCCAAGGGGTGGAAGAAATGGTTGGGAGTCCGGGGCGCCAAGAGAGAGAGGTTGCCAGCGGAGGACACGGAGGTTGAGGATGACTATGATGACGGGATGAGCGACGAGGAAGATGAAGAGGACGAAGCTGGCTACGAAAATCCTCGCGAGGTATATGGTGGGGGAGTGGGCGAGGGTAGTAGTAGGATGGCCCCAGCCGGGTTGGTGGGTGCGAGTGTGGAAGATATGGAGGGGGAGGAAGAGAGCGAGAGGGAGGAGACGACTCCTTCGAAGCGAAAAAAGTGGTTCGGACGATCGAAATGAGGGGTGAGGGGTGATGATTGACGATAAGGACATGTACCTTGATGATGATATGAACGACCTGTTAGTTTAGTTAGGTTACTATGTAGATAATGAGATAATCTGATCGATAATCAATGGGGGTCTCGGCCAGCCGCCGCTTGGTAAGCCAGACACGTGACCGGGGCCTCGCCGCCGGTGATTTGTGAGAAATGTGAGAAATTCATTGTTGGCTGGTTGTGGTTTGATCTTGCTTTGGTCCTGCATGGATGTCTGTGTATGCATTTGACCAAAAACAAAAAGAAAAAAAAGACTTTAACCGCCCTTTCATAATTTTCCAAGTCTGGATCCGATTTGATAATTGCATCGGTTGGTGTTATTGTTAAGTGGACTGCCCTCTTAGCTAATCTCGCCCCGGCCAGCCCGACTTTCTGGTGGATTCGCTGCCCCTCCGTTCGGCTTCTCCCATCACTATTAATTCATTCTGCTTCCACCACCATCCTCCACTTACTTACTCCCTTTCCCCCTCAATTCTCACTTCCTTCTTATAACTTCTCCCTCTTCCCTCCCAAAACACCGCCAATCTGTTCTCCTCCGCCTTTCGTCGCTTTCCCTTCTCCTCCCTGCGTGCATCTCTTGGATTGACTGCCGCGGCCACTTCTTCGCTCCATCAAAAATCCTCACCTGCAACTTCCGCTCTCCCGAATCCCCTTTCGACGCCACTGCGCGTCAATCCTCCTTCATCCTCCAGAATGGTTCACACTAACGTCGTCAGTAAGTATTATCGCCTCAATTGGGCTGCCTGAAGCGGGTCTTAACCATCTTTTTGCCATTAGTTATCGGCTCCGGCCCCGCTGCGCACACCGCTGCCATCTACCTCTCCCGTGCCGAACTCAAGCCCGTCCTCTATGAGGGTATGTTGGCTAACGGCACCGCCGCTGGCGGTCAGCTTACCACCACTACCGACATCGAGAACTTCCCCGGTTTCCCCGATGGAATCGGCGGCGGTGAACTCATGGAGAACATGCGCAAGCAGTCCATCCGCTTCGGCACTGAGGTGATCACCGAGACCATCTCCAAGGTCGACTTCTCCCAGCGCCCCTTCAAGCTCTGGACCGAGTGGAACGACGGCCCCGACAACGAGCCCGCCCACACCGCCGATGCGGTCATCATCGCCACCGGTGCCAACGCCCGCCGCCTCGACCTCCCCGGCGAGGAGAAGTACTGGCAGAACGGTATCTCGGCCTGCGCCGTCTGCGACGGTGCCGTCCCCATCTTCCGCAACAAGCCCCTCTTCGTCATCGGTGGTGGTGACTCCGCCGCCGAGGAGGCCATGTTCCTCGCCAAGTACGGCAGCAGCGTGACCGTCCTCGTCCGCAAGGACAAGCTCCGTGCCAGCAAGACCATGGCCCAGCGTCTCCTTGCCCACCCCAAGGTCACCGTCCGCTTCAACACCGTCGCCACCGAGGTCCTCGGCGAGGAGAAGCCCATGGGCCTGATGACCCACCTGCGCGTCAAGAACGTCGTCTCCGGCGAGGAGGAGGTCGTTGACGCCAACGGTCTCTTCTACGCCGTCGGCCACGACCCCGCCACCGCCCTGGTCAAGGGCCAGATCAACCTCGATGAGGATGGATACATCGTCACCCAGCCCGGTACCAGCTACACCAGCGTTGAGGGTGTCTTCGCCTGCGGTGACGTCCAGGACAAGCGCTACCGCCAGGCCATCACCAGTGCCGGTATGTTTCTTACTTTCTTCACACAAGACTCTAACAACCCTTGCTGACCTCCCACTTCCTCCAGGATCCGGCTGCATTGCTGCCCTCGAAGCCGAGAAGTACATCGCCGAGAAGGAGTCCAACGACGAGGAGCCCGTCACCAGCGTCGAGAAGTCCACTGTCCAGCCCACCCAGGAGGTCAACGGCATCAAAAAGGAGTCCGAGGGTGCTACCGCCGAGTACAAGTCCAACCCTCTTCTCTAAGCGGTTTCGTCGAAACACAACATCCATCAATCACCGCCCTTTACAACCGCATCCCCCCCCCACCCTCTTCTCAATGCCTTCCATCGCATAGATCAGGTCTCCTTTTCCTAGACTAGACACACACCCCCATTTGTCACCTTGTTGTGTGCATCATACACACGGAGGATGATGATACCCCCTTGTCTCTTTTTCGTCAGGAATTCCTTCCTGCTCCGATTCTGTTACGGGTTTATATCTTAGACTTAGCGTTTTTTTATTTTTATTTTTATTTTTTTATTTTTTGCGTTTCAGATCTGATCTCATGTTTGTGATATACATACAACGTGATACACATACAACGTGATACAACACACGCACAACACAGCAGGAGGGTTGGTTGGGGTTTTCCTTTCCGTGGAATTTTAACGATGACTGGAACTGGATCTTCTGACTGTGGAAACACATTATTACAACAAGGATAGAATTAGAAATAGAAAGTCATGAAACCTCTTTTTGAATGTTCTTGCAGAGATAGTATAACACTAGATTCTACTAAATTTTCCTCGCTTAGGAATGAGTCGAGCCGTTCCACTCGCCGCTGTTGCTGAGCAGAAGGGAAATAGCTTGTATAGATGTAAGAGCGCTCCCGGCATTCGATACGGGAGTGCTGTTGGCCACGCTGCTGCTGGTGGTGTTGCTGGTGTTGTTGCTGATGCCGATCTGCCTAACCCCTGCAAGCACATCACCATTGGCCGAACCACCACTGGCCGCACCACCACTGGCCGCACCACCACTGGTTGCACCACCACTGGCCGCACCATTCGAAATTCCACCGGCGGCAGCATCTCCCAAATGAAAACCCAACTCTCGCTCCCCAACCCACCCGTCAAAAGGATGCTCCCGACACCACCGCTCCCGAACCTGCAGGGCGCGTTTCTCCCACTCGGCGACTTCGCGACGCCACTGCTCCATGACCGCCGCGTTAGCTTGCCGGTTGGCCTCGATCTGCTCGAGGTAGGGCCGCTTCTCGGCCGGGTCGGCCTGGCGCCACATCTGGCCCAGCGCCTGGCGGATCTCGTCGCGGGCCGCTTTGGCGGTGTGATCGTTGGTGGCTGCGCGCCGGGCTGCGTCGCACTGGGCGCGGCACCGGGCCCAGACATCCTTCTGGTAGAGGAGGAACGGGTTGAGGACGGCGCGCGCGGGTCGAGGCACGGGCGCACCGATTTCAGCGGTGACGGCTACCCACATTGCCTTGTCGTAGGCGGCGCGGCGGAGGGACTCGGGGGAGGGGTTTGGGTCGTTTGGGTTGGTAGCGGGTTGTTGGTTGGGGAAGAGTGGGTGGATGGAGGTGGTGGTGGATGGGGTATGATGCTGTTGTTTGCGCTTTTGGCCGGTGGTTGCGGTTGTTGTCGTTGGTGTTGTTGTTGACGGAGCGAGAAGGGAGTCAACCGGTGGGACGGCCTTGGCGCCCTTTTCTGGCACAAGAGGGGTGGGGATTTCGATAGGCCCGAGAACGCTGTCGATGATTTCTGAGGCTGCGCGTAGACCTGACAGGTAGGCACCGTGCACGGTGGCAGGGTGGGTGCCACAGGTGGCTTCGCCGGCAAAGTGCAGGTTGCCGATCGACTGGGCCATGAGATCGTAGTCGCCGGGAAGGGAGTGGGCGGCGACGAAGGAATAGCTTCCGCGAGTGAACTTGTCACTGGCCCAGCGGGTGATGATCGTTTCCAGAGGGTCCGGGACAGCAACGTGCTTAAACACGTTGCGGAGCTGGCTGGTCACTTCGGCGATGATCTCGGCGTCCGGGGTGCATTCGGCTTGGTGGGCGGCGTCACCGGCCATCAGGGCTATGAGCACAGGCAGACCGGTCGTCCGCATGCAGTTCCAGAAGAGGTAGAACCGACCTCGATTGGCGCAATAGTCTTCTTGTCTCATGCTGTCGCGGTTCTGGGGCTCGCGTAACAGACCAAACATGTCACGTTCCGTGTCCCAGAAGGGTTGGTCGAATACAAGAATCACCTTGTTCATGACCCCGAAACCTAGCCGGTCGATTGCCCCCAGTTTCCACTCGGGTAGAGGAGGGGAGAATTCGATGCTTCGGTGCTTGAGAACGCCCAGGGAGCCTGTGAAAACAACTTTGTCCGCCATAAAACTCTCACCGTCTTCACACTGGATGTGGGCTTTCTGTTTGCTGCGGCCAGTCGGATCATAAGAGATCCTGCAAACGACTTTGTTTGGATGTACGTCAAGCTTGGTTGGCAATGACCACAGCCCATATGGAAGCTGCTGGTATCCGCCGATGACCTGCGAGTGCTCCCCTTCAAACTCATTGCCCATATCCTGGTCCCACCCCGAGAGACTGAGCTTGCCGACGTTGGCTGCATTCGCGTATTCTAGATTGGCCATATGCCAATTCATCAATCGCATATCCTTCGGTGTCAGCGGCAGCATCTGCTGGTATTGCCGGACACCCTCATCTAAGACGGCCCCCAGAGTTTGATTCCGAGAGGCCTTGGCTATGGGATCTAGATTGATCTTTTCAGCATCTGAGACCCCAGGTTTCAGGCTCCAGCCCATCGTCTGACAAGCGAGCTTGGTTGGGTTCTCTTCGTTACTGTCCGCGTTTGCTGAAGGGGCACCGACTGGTTTGATTTCTGCTGTCTTGTGGCCCACACCTCTACGGATTTTTTTGGCAGGAAACAGAAGTCCAATCGTACCGGCAGCCCTGGCCTCTTCATATTGCCGGACGGTCAGGCCATCGTTGGTCACGATGTCACGACCGTTATCGATTAAGTCTCGCTCACCTTCCGCCGTCGGGACGATCACGGATTTGTGACGATAGCACCCCGAACGATCCAAAACATCATTATAGAGCATCTCAGCCGTTGCGTCTCGGGCTTCGTCTACCGCAGAGCCATCGATATCATAGATCGTTGATATATCACGTAACAGATGATAGGGGAGAGCTAGCTGGCCCCGAACGATCTGATCCAACGGATTGCCATGCTCAAACCCCACGATGATTTGCGCGCCCATTTCGGCTTTCGGCACCAGACCTGGAGCCAATTTCGAGGACTGCAGGCTGCGTAGCGGATGCGAGTAAATACGACCGCCAATCCTTCGCCTCCCTTCCAGGACAACCACCCGTGGAGACGAGTCGGCATCATGGTACTGGCGAAATAGTCCCTCCAATTGTCGCGCACAGCTCAAGCCTGCCACACCTGCTCCAATAACCACAATTACCGGGCCATCCCTCCGACGACCCTTTCTGGGGTTAGCCAGGGCGGCGGGAATCTCTACACACCCGAAATTGATATATCCATTCCTGATGAGCCATTCATAAGCGAACGAGGCAAGGTTCACCCAGCGGTAGTCTTTCGTACATCCTAGTGCTTCCTCTTTGGTAACGCTCACCATTGGGTTTCGCGTCCACAAGCGCAAAATCCCATTTCGGATGTTCAGATAGACAGTGACTTGAAGATGACACAGATGGTCCTGGAGCGCATCCTGCTCCTTCTTGTGCAGAGCGTAGGGATTGAGTCGAGAGGCATACGCTGCTTCAACGCACTGCTGAGCATATACGGCCGCAGGCATCCTCGGCGGAATCGACGATCGCGGGCGATACTTTATGGGAATCGGGATGCGATGCGGGCGGTCCTTGGGTTCGGTTGAAATCGAAGCAGGACCCAAGGATAGAGCGCCAGTCAGTGTTGTGGACGGCGAGTCAGACTTTGATTGGCTAGCACCGGAGGAGAGGCTTGAAGAGTATGAGCCATTTGTCGAGCCTTTGAGATGATTGCGCGGTACAGTCGTACCATTGGATGCATGTAGTGTGGTTGCAATGCTGGCAGTGGGAGCAGTAGCAGTAGTCGCAAATTGTCCGTTCAACTTCTGCGAACGACTCGTGCTTTCCCAAACGGAAGGCTGCATTGCACTGCCGTTCAATGTCGGTGTCGCGGTCGCGGTCGCGGTCGAGGTCGAGGCACCATTCGCATTAACAAGCCCAGTGGCATACACTCTGGTAGGCTGGATCATTGCAGGAAGCCGTGCCGGCTGACTGCTTTCAGGAAAGACTTGCCGAGCCGAAAACATGGACAATTGTCCCCCGCTACTGGCCATAGTCCCGAGGCTCGTAGGCAAATATGGATTCAACGGGCTAGTATAGGAGACGCGCCCGTTAGGGCCCTGGGGCCCCAGAGAGGCAGCGGTTTTCATACTAGCTGTATGTTCCTCTATCGAACCATGCTAGGTTTGACTATGAGAAATCCCTGACTTCGGGAAGCGAACGGGTTGGCTTGAGGATGTATAAGGTTTCCCTTCGAAGGCGAGTTAGAAAGTCACCACAGAAATTAACGCACGATGCCAGAGGGCCAGAGATATCTATACACAAGAGAGTAGTTGACTTACCCTTGGTCGACACCATTTATATCAGGCTGAGAGGGGATTCGATTCGAAGGTCCTTATCAGCCAAGCCCATGATGCCCCAGTTCCCCCACTGATGCAAGCATTGAAGAGGCAAAATCAGTGGTATACCAACCTTGGAAGATCGCACTTGTAAGCCACAGCAAGACCCTCTCCTTTTCTGCCTCTCTCGCCTATGAGAGGGGGGACCGAATCAAGGGGGAAAGTGAAGGTATTTGCGGAGAGCGGAAAACGAAGAGGAAGCGGCGATAAACGACAGATGGAGATGCATTTCTGGATCGGCGGCATGTTGGCCCGGATCCCCGCCAGTCCGTTCCCGATTCTCTCCCTACGCAGGCCATACATACATACATACGTACATAACTATGATAGATGTGAATATATTTACATGAGTGCTAAATCATGCCATTATTACGCCAATGCCAATTTGATCTTACTCAACAGATGAATTACAAGAAGGCTGAAAGCCACCTGGGATTCTTCGCAGTAGAACCAGTTCCCAAACCAGGAGAACAGGATTCGTGAAGCGTAATAGTCATCACTCTCTCTTTATAGGATACAAGGCATCACTTGTAGGAGAAAACTCTAATCAAGAACAAGGGTCTGATGTATATGAAGTGTGGTCTGTGTCGGGATCCGGCAGTCCTAGAAGCTTCAGTCTCGGCGTACATGGGCATGCAAGGTATAAGTCTCCTCATGCGCACCGTCTTCATCCCGGAAGGCATCCGAATCATTGTCAGTGAACTCGTCCCGATAGCGCGCCGACTTGCCGTGGCCGCTCAAGATCTCGCTCCCACTCTCGTCATCGATGGCCAATTCCACGTGATCATCATCCAAGTCCGTGAACCCGATCTGTTCCTCCTCATCGCGGGCAAGAGTCCGGGCGGCCCTATCAACATCCGGGTCCTCCGAAAAGGCCTGATGTGAGAGATGAGCGGCATGGTCCGCCTGCAAAGTCCGTCGAATATCCTCACGTTCTTTGGCCTCCAATTCCTTGGCTCGAGCCAGAGTCCTAGCATATCACATTAGCGGGGACGCGGCGGTAAGTTTGATCGCATACAGTACCTTTTGTATATATACAGTCCGGTAAAGACTCCAATAGCAATTGTAAAGATTATACTGCAAATGTTGACCGCCTTCGAGCCAGCGCTCATCTTTTCATTGTTTTCTGAAAGAATACGAAGCCTGCTGCCGATAAAGGCGGGGACGAGTAGCTTCGGGGAGACAATTGCAGTGGCGAGTCCATACATCAATGGATGAACGGTCGGAAAGGTCGATACGGCTCCATTACATACGGAGTAGGGAAGTGGGCATAGGCGGATCATGCACAGCAGCTTCAAGCCATCGTACTTTAAGGTCAACGAGAGGGCTGCAAATCGTTTGTCGCGCTCAATCAACCGATGCACAAACTTAGACAGAACGGTGCGAGAGACGATGAATGAAACCGTCGAGCCGAGCACGGTTGCAGAGGCGTAGAGGAGCCACCTAGTGGAAATGTCAGACTCATGAAGCATCGTAGACGAATAATGCCCGACTCACCCTTTCCATACGCCAAAAAGATAGCCGGAGACTGTTCCGAATGTTGACCATCCTACCAAGGGCGGGAACGAAACGAAAAAGACACATAGCCAAAGGATGAAGAAGGCCAAACGGGACTTCTCCCACTGTGCTGCCACGGGCCGGATCCAAATGAACACCTTTCCGGTGAAGAACAGGAATGCCAGTCCCAGCATGTTAGCCAAGATAAAAGCACCTACTGCGCCGACTCTTTGCCAGAAAGTCATCTTTCGCCATGCTGTTCTAATCCGCCGCGACATTTGAGTTGCTCGATCGATGGCCTGCTCACGGAAAGTTGTTGGTTTCCGGCCAGCGGTGCCTGGTGCATTTCGCTGGGCGGAAGCTCGTTGACTCCATGGCGGGAAGATGTCTTCGTCCGAAGGAGAAAAAGCTTCTGGCGACGTCGGGGAGACAGCGAGAGCCCGCGCTGTGGATGTATAATCCGCAGGCATTTTTGCGATATGGGCAATGTGAGCGAGTCGGGGGAGAATTGGAGTATGGAGACCGATTAGCTACCCCGAGTGAAGGCCACAGGATCGACAGCCGAAAGTGGAGCGGGAGCCTGAAAAGGAAGAATGACGAAACGGGCGCAATCCGAGGGACTTTGATATCGTCTCAGGGAAGTTTTTTTTTTAGTTTTTTTTTTATGTTGGTGATAGCACGTGTTGTGCTCAATGGAGTTCCCAATACCCCAATACCCAACTGTTTCTCGAAAGAGGGCGTTTTCAAGCCCTCGAGTTGAAATCGGACATGGGCGGGGATAAGCGGAAGTGTTTGTCCACGGGTGATGCGATGATGATGAGGTGTGCAAGAGCAGTCGGACGGAATGAAGAAGCAGCTACGGGGTCAAAGGAGAATTCACGGTAGAAAGAGAGGAAGAAGCTGCCCAGTAGTGCAGAGTCTCTACCTCTTAGTGAAGCTTTTCTGCCTTTCGGAATGATCAATGATTGAGGGCAGCTGCAGGGTCTGAGGTTGAAGCTCTCTTGTGCTTTTTGGCTGGCTGCCTGGAGAGGGTTCGACATCATCAACTTCTGACTAAGGC